>NW_026712207.1:4902945-5296454 GCF_030504385.1 Musca domestica | reverse complement strand
AAATACAATTTGTACTTTATTTATTACATTTTAGTACATATAAGTACACTCCGACAGTAATCTAATTTTCAATTTTCAGGATACCAAATCTATTGGTTCACCCAAACCCAAATTGTACCACATTAAGTACCATATAGTACATTTAAGTACAAATTTTCATAACTACGTATATTTATCAGTCCAATAGAAATGCTATTTTCGAATTTCAGGATTCCAACTCTGCTGGTTCTTCCAAATTTAAGTTGTACCAAATTGAGTACCACTTCTCAGTCTTAGAATGCAATAGCAATCTTATTTATAAATTCAGGATTTCAACTCTATTGCTTTTCCCAAAATTTAAATTGTACCAAATTTAGTACCATTTAGTACACATAAATACGAATTTCCAAAACTATCTACATAACTCAGTTCTACAATGCGATAGTAATTTTATTTCCAAATTTCAGGATTCCAACTCTATTGGTTCTCCTAAAATTTAAATTTTGTACCAAATTTAGGGCCATTTAGTACAAATAAGTACGAATTTCCAAAGGTTCCTAAGTACCTCAATCCTGTACAGTAATCCCAATTCCAAATTTTTGGATTCTCCCCCTGTTGGTTCATCTAAATACAATTCGTACTTTTTTAGTACATTTGAGTATATATAAGTACAAATTTTCGAAACTACCTACATAGCCTAATTCAACACCCCGACAATAATTTTATTTCCAATTTTCAGGATACCAGCTCTATTGTTTCACCCAAACCCAAATTGTACCACAATAAGTTCCATTTGGTACTCTTAAGTACAAATTTTCATAATTACCTATTCGTTGAGTCCAATAGAAATGCTATTTTCGAATTTCAGGATTCCAACTCTGTTGGTTCTCCCAAAATTTAAGTTGTACCAAATTTAGAACCACTTCTCAGTCTCAGAATGCAATAGTAATCTTATTTATAAATTTCAGGATTTCAAATCTATTGCTTTTTCCAAAATTTAAATTGTACCAAATTTAGTACACATAAATTTCAGGATTCCAACTCTTTTGCTTCTCCCAAAATTTGAATTGTACAAAATTTAGTACCATTTAGTACACATAAGTCAGAATTTCTAAAACTACCTACATTCCTCAGTCTTAGAATGTAATAGTAATCTCATTTCTAAATTTCAAAATTCCAGCTCCATTGGTTCGTCCAAATAGAAATTGTACCAATTTAGTACCATTTAGTACTTTCGTGCATATAAGCACAAATTTCGAAAATTTCCTCCATATCCCAATCCCATACTCCGTTTGTAATGTTAATTTCGAACCTTGATTCCCTCTCCAAATTTTAGCTCTAACCGTTCACCTTTTAGCTCAACCGATACGAAATTGTACCAATTGTAGTACCTTTAAGTACTTTTCGTACACTTATAGTGCGAATTTCCAAAAAAACCTTTTTGGTACACCTATACAGTCCAACGGATTGGTATCCGGAGATTTTGGTGGCCATTGTGCGCGGCCAAAATGCTTCTGTACGCTTGTAAACCATATAATGAGCTGTCACTGGAATAATTTTAACAGCTGTCGGACGAGTGGCTTAGAAATGACAGCAGTCTGAAGTTGGTTGCAGCTTTTTCATCTCACCCTGTTTATACACCATATACTCCATCAGTGACTCTCAATCCAAATTTTAATTCAATTCTAGCTCATTCCGTTTGTCGAACACAAAGTATTTAATTTTTAGTACATTTTCGTTCGATTATTTTTTTTAGTTCGAATTTCTAAAAGTCCGGCCTTATGACTCGCCTACGCACGGGGACTGACCCTGGTGCAAAATTTGAAGATACTACTTGCCTATCCGTGTTATTTGGGCGTTTATTCTCCATCAGTTAGTCAGTTAGTTATTTCTCCCTCTCTAACATAATACTCTCTCTCTCTCCCCCTCTCTCTCTATACAATAATACTCTGTCTCTCTACACCAATACATTATTTTATGATTGAATTTCTAACATTTCGACCAAAATTTCAATATTGAAAATCTCCTCTAAATGGCAACACTGCCCCCTCACTTGGATCTCTGCCAACGACACATTGGCGTGCAGAGAATTCTCTTCTTTTTGGACTTTGTTTTTGGCCTGAGCTGGTTATGCTAAGGTGTCTTGTTTGCCGCGGAAGAGTCAGCAGTTGGTGTTGTTCGTGGAAGAAAGAAGATCCATTAATTGCCAAACAATATTAGTTCGGAGCGGACATAGCCGCAGCAGCAGTAGTGGTAGTAGAAGTGAATGTTTTACAGTTTCGAACGAAAACAAGAAAATCAAATCAAAACACCATATCATAAATAATAAATAAATTTATGCGCATGCCCAACAATGTGCCAGGCGTTCGAATGCTGAAAGTTTTGAATATTGTGATTTATTTAATTAAAATTTGAAAATAAAATCAAAAAAATCTTCCACTATCACCAAAAAAAAAAAAAAAAAAAAACAAGACTGGAAATGTCATCGTACTACAGATTTCTGGTGAGTGTCTGGGAAATTATTAACCACCCACCCCGCATATCTGAAATGAGTTTGAAGTGATATCTTTAGGTTTCTTTTTACAGTTTGTTGTTCTGTTCGTTCTTTTGCCCTGCTGTTGTTATGCCCATCCGGGCTATAGTTATGGCAAAGGTCAAGGCCAGTATGGAGGCTATGTGAGAGGTCCGGTGGTCTACAGAAATGATGTGATACAGGATTTTGAATATGTGCCCACGGTCCAGGGTTATCGTTACAAGTAAGTCTGAAATTTTTAATTGAAAATTCCACTTTTATTTATTTCCTCATTTTCTTTTCCCCACTCCCTCCCACAGCTATGTCCTCAACGATGGCACCTCACGCAACGAAAATGTCCTGGTGGCCGGCACTCCAAGTAGTCCCCAGTCGAAATTGGATGGCAAAAACACAGACCTAACAGCTGTTGGTGTGGGGGGTAGGCATCGCATGCCAACGAAAAATCGTAAATTGGCCCCAGGTGCCCTTAAGAGTTTAGCAGGTTAAAATAAGTGTGTGTGTGTGCTCGTGTGTATGTATGTGTGTAGGGGGATTTTTTTTCTAGCTAATTGTGATTAATAACGAATTTCATATTTTTTCCATAGTTTTTGTTTTTTTTTTAGTTGATTATTTGTATTATTATTGTTTTTTTGTTTTTGTTTTTGTTTTTGTTTTTGGTTTCATCAATATATGTTTTTTTAGCCAATTTAAATATCTTTTATGCCATTGTTTTAATTGTTATTAATGTTCGGTTGATAATAGCCAATATAATGATGTTGCAGTGGCTGAATGATTACCCCCAATGGCAATGATGTTGACTTTGTTCGCATGACCTTGATTTGAAATTACAAAGGCTTTGGGGCAGATGTTGGGTCGCGATATTTCGTAGTTTATGAAATGAGGTATTTGGGTTTTGGGTTGATAATTTTGGAATTGCATGTACAACATACAAATTATATCCAGGCCTCAGGCGTAATCATAGACAGGGTTTATATCATATTTTCCAATTTATTTGATTAAAATTTTTAAAAAATATTCGACTGAAAAATATTATATTTTTAGGGTATATTTTTTATCCAAAAACGTGGACTTATTTTGAAAAATTTTGCTAGTAGCGTTTCTGCACAAAAAGTTCTCAAAACGCATAAACTTGACGAAATTGAATGGGAAAATATGACAAAAATTTGGAAAATATTTGCAATCGGAATTAATTTTATATGTTTTCGAGAACAATTATACATTTTTTAATTATACCCTACAACACTATGTGTTGGGGGTATTATAAGTTTGATTGGGCCAGAATTTATGTAACACCTCGAAATATTGGTTTCCCATATAGGAAAGTATATATGGATCTTCCTAGCTCGCCGAGCTGAGTCGATCTAGCTATGTATGTCCGTCCGTCCGTCTGTCCGTCTGTCCGTCTGTCCGTCTGTCCATGTTAATTTGTAATCACTCTACAGGTCGCAATTATGGCCCGATCTTCACGAAATTTAGAATGGAGGTGGGACTGGGGTCAGAATAGAACCCTATTTCTTTTGGAGATGATCGCCAAATGTTTAGGGGTTAAAATGGACCAAATACTGAAAAAATGTCGGATTTTGCAGAAGCTATACAGGTCGCAATTATAGACCAATCGACGCGGAATTTCGCATGTAGCTGGAGTTTAGGGAGGGGAAGAAGCCTACCAATTTGGGTGGTCATCGGATAATATTTAGCGGGAAAATAGACCATATCTTTTGTATTGAAAAAATTCAAAATTTTTCATCAAACCGCGAATATTTTAAATCCCGGCGAAATCATAAAGCCATGACAAGGTTACTTCTGACCTTTACATTGATGTTAACATCCAACAAATCGGATATATAGCAAAATATGTGCGATATATATGTCTATCAAAGAAGATATGCTTGAAAGATCTCATATATGTCGAGAACGGCTGAACGGATTTCGACAGTTCTCATTAATTCAGAATGGCCTCTTGGCAGGAAAGAAAAAACGTCTAAAAAATCGCATAAAAATATCTCTCTAAAGATTAAAATATTGATTTTGTAACATTTTCATATTTTTTTCAATTTTGTCATATTTTTGGCATATTTTCATTTTGAATTAAACATTTGGTAATATTTCTACAGCTAACAAAACTAAGTAGTTAGGATATCAGGATATCATATACAGATCGCATTCATGGGTCGATTCTTACGAAATTTGGCATGGGGATAAGATGAGGGTCAGAATAGAAGCCTACTCTTTTTGGAGATAATCGTCATATATTTAGGGGTTGAAATGGACCAAAAAAACTGCAAAATTGTCAGCAGGTCGTAATTATCGCCCGATCCTCACGCACATTTGAATGGGGGTTACCGGACATTGCAAAAGCCAAGCAGTTTCTAATGGCCATCCAAAAATATTCAATGTGTGAAATAGTTTGCCAACTTTTGTAGACAAAATACGAAAATGTCCATTCCAGTGACTTTTTGGAGAATTCACAAACACAGGAAAGACGCACTTCTGACTATTTCGTTAACGCTGATTTAGTTGAAGAAGATAGTCAAATGGCTGTATCTCATATAGATGCGTTTCAGTCAAAAACCAATAATAAATGTTAATCTTTTGCCACTTCTGAGAGATTATAGGTCTTTGGGAAATATTGGTTCCAGATCAAGGAAGACCATTTACGTGCAACATCTACCAATAAATTGGAAATGAGCAAATTAGTTTAAATTGCTAGTATTCGAAAATTAGAGAACGAAACATGATGGTTTGCTTTTATTATTTGTCACAATATCTTGTGGAATTCTTTCGAGTATCTCGCCTATATAAACTGTATAATTTATTATGTGTTGTAGGGTATTCAACGGTCGGCCCCGCTCGACTGTAGCCTTTGCTTACTTGTTTTTATATATCTTTAGTGACTTTTAGTGAAATTTTACGCAGAATATTTTTTAGGGTTTTGTTGAATTCTGAGACCTATAGAAACTTTTTTATGATGAACGTTTTTAGAATATTTTGATCTTTTACGATCACATACATCTTGATTGAGTGTTTCAACGTTCTTATGAAAATGACTTAAAAGGCCCCTTTTAGTGACTTGACTGAGGTTTATTTTTTTTTTAAATATTTCTCAGATTTTTGGCTGTAGCATTGAATCGCGACAATATATATCTATAAACCTAAAATGCAGGGTGGGATAAAAAAACTACAACAAAGTCAAACGCCATCATTTTTACATTTTTTTTTAATTTTCTTCAATGAAAGCAAAAAATGTTGGAAATAGCATCACATTTTAGAATAAGTTTAGATTTGTTCGAATTGGTCACCTTAGGCATGAATTATGGCCTTCAGACGGCCAATGAAACCGTCACACGCTGTCCGAATGTTGGTCTGCTATATTTTGGTATTTGGTATTTTGTAGTGCCAATCTTGCATTCCAAATTATTCCAGACACAATAGTCCAACGGATTGGTATCCGAAGATTTTGGTGGCCATTGTGCGCTGGAAATGAAGCGAGGAACCTCATTTTGTTACCATTCTAGGGGGGCACGTGCTGAGTGCGATGGTGCTGAGTTGGTGCCTGTTGGAATGTCCAAGGTCTGCGGTCAAAATGTTTGCGTACCTAAGGCTTTAATATACCCTCTAGAATATTTTCGCGATAAAATTCGGCGAAGAACGACCATCGGCTGTTATGGATGCCCACTCCATCACCATGGCCGGCGCTTGAGTTCTAGTGGCCAACCGAAGGTGCACATTTTCAGCTTATCTCTTTGGCAAGTAAACACGATCATTTTGTTTGTTTACAAACTGCTAGACAACGAATGTTTTCTCATCGGAGAAAACCGAATTCGGCAGTTCACCACTTTCGGCCAAGCGAAGCAACTATTTGGCTCTATTGAATCTATTTTCTTTCCGTTGCGGTGTAAGTTCTTGCATTTTTTGGAATTTCAATGGCTTTATCCCGAGCTCATTTTTCAATATTTGCCGATATTGCGAATATTGCGATATGTTCAGCTCACGAACCATTTTTCGGCCAATGCGACGCGGGTTTCGATCAAGTCGCTTCCTTACTTTTCGAACCATTTCTGCTGATGTTGCTGTTTTCTTTCGTCCACTTCCTTGACGTCGGACTACGCTACCAGTATCCAGAATCACGGTAACGAGTTGTGGTACGAAACACAAAAGATTTATTTAAATGCTGGAGTGCTCTAACGATAGCCACTTGTGGTTTTCCAGCCAAATGTAAAGAAATCACACTATCACGCTTGAATTCCATCTCGAATAACTTTTTTTCTGGGAAATTCTCACCAAAATGCTTTTGTGCGCTTCTAAACAATATAATGAGATGTCACTGGAATAATTTTAACAGATGTCGGACGAGTGGCTTAGAAGTGACAGCAGTCTCAAGTTGGTTGCAGTTTTTTCATCTCACCCTACACTACTACAAAATTTCATAAGTCCATCTTTTCTACCGAAATTTGCTAAGGTGTGATAATAATGCTTCCCGAATAATTGAATGAAATTTTGAAAAATCCAAGGTCGTATAAATGTTGGGTCTTTTTTAAAAAGAAATAAAATAAAATTGCTCCAGGACATGTAAGCCAACATTTGGATTTTTATAAGAACTTCTTGGTCAAGATGATTATTTTTTTAAAAATGTTTGTAATTTTGAAATTGTTCGGCAACAAGAATAATTTTTCAGCGATTTTTTTTCGACCAAAAATTTGTAGTTTTCAAAGATTCCAGCCTCTTAAAATATTGATCTCAGCCCAAATAATTGATTGAAAGTATTGGATTTTTTTTGAAAATGTTTTCCAACGGCTTTGGTATGAAGGATCGTGAATCTTGCAAAACATATTTTTCAATAGCTTTCTGGCCCAGATTTATGAATATTTTTCAACGGCCAAGAAAAGCTAATTTAGTCCCTAAATATTTTCCGATGTGTTGCTTAAAAATACTTCAAAAATTGTGGAAAAATATTTTTCAAAGATTTTCTGGTCAGGAATCGAGGATTAAAAAATATTTTTTAGACATTCTGGTATATAATCGCGGATTAAAGAAATATACAACTTTTTAAACAATTTTTACAAACTATATATCATCGATTTTCTTATCAAAAATCGTAGATATTTTTCAAAGATTGTTGGTTCTAGAATCATGAATTTTAAGGAAATATTTATAAAAGTTTCTGGTATAAAAGAATGCTAACGAGATTTGTGGATTTTTATATCCTTAACCATATGGCTAGAGAGATTTGATACGGTCAAAACGTGCCTCATCGTAATAACGATTTTAAAACTCAGGTATCTTTGGACAATATCCATATCAGGACATTTGGAATCGTTCTCGCCCACAAAGGTCAAAATTTTGAGTATCCATGAAGCCCATAAGATGCGAAATTAATCTCCGATTTCCTTCGGACTTGATACATCTCAATATTTCCATCTACACAAGATCTGTTGTAAAGATGGTAGAGATCGGAGCTTTTCTATCTGTTACCTCCCCCATATAAGGTTCAAGATTTCTAAACACAAAACGCTCAAAAAATAAGCATCGAATTCTCTTCAAATTTTACACATCCAAATATTTTTGCTAATGCAAGATCTGTTTTGAAGATGTGATATATCTGCCAACCCCTTCTGGTATCTCAACCACAAAGGGTCACAATTTCCAATACTTATATCTGTCATAACTTGCGAAAAAAAAAGTCGGCGATTCTTTACAACTTGCCATTTCTAAATATTTCTCTTAACCAGAAATCTGATATGCATATGTAATTAATTGAAATCTATGATTTCCTTCAAATTTCCAAAAATTTGCGCATATCTCGTATAAATTATAGGAAGTAGTCGATATAATCTAAACCTGCACATTGTAATACTTACAGCAGTCTGAGGTTAGATACGAATTGTCCAATATTGGCCAACTTTGTCGGACCACCCCTCATAAGGGATCAACAGTTTGAATAATCATAACTCAAGGCTGGGGGTATAGATCTGTCGGCAACACCGACTGATACTCTTTAACTTGTTTTCTTTTTTTTTCGTTTTTAATCTACTTTTACCAGTAATTGAATGGTGCGTGGCAGTGTAAATCCGATGGCATTTGTTTGCTTGTCTCTTAAGTCTTTTGTATTTTATCGTAAAGAAATAGGGATATATTCCCTTGGGCATATTTACATTACAGTTTATTAAATAATTTTGTCATCCTAAAAATATGCTACATTTTGTATGTATTTTCGTAACATTATTAACAAAATGCAAAAGAAAAGGCTTTTATTAGGAATTCTAAATGATCAATTTGTTCGTATTTATTTGTAAATAAATAATATAATAATATATTAGAAGTATATTCAAACAATTGATACCTAACATAAAGTTTCGAATATATTAAGACAATTAAATTAAATAATAATTAATATTTTATCATAATTAATGAAGTATTGTAAAACGCTCGTGTCTTGAGTCTTTTGTAGCAAGCTAGAATTAACAGGTGTACATAATTGAAACAAATATTTTTTTTTGTATATTCAACTATGTTGCTATTCACTTTTGTATAAAATTGTTAGAAAATCTGACCGAAAGCTACTTTATCTTACACTTCCGCATTTGTAATTATTTGATTCTGCTATGTACCCTGATGCTTGTGTCTTAAGTCTTTTGAATTGCCATTCTCACTCGGTTGATTCAAAAATATTGGCGTATTTACATTATTATTGGTAAAATATTTGCATCAATCCCAAAAGTATGCTATATTTTTGTATTCATTGGTATAACTTCCATGATTCCACATGATGTATATGCCGTTTGATTTCGAGTATGATAATTATATTTTCGTTGTGATCTATTTGTATATATAAACATCTGTAAATAACAAAATTATCAGTTAGAAATATCTTCAAAAAATAACATTACGTATGCAGAAATATGTATTTGTTAACTTAAAAAAATATTTTCAGTTAATTTCAACTTTGTGACATTTGATGGCAACTCAGTAATGTGCTGTTTGTGTCTTAAGTCTTTCGTATTCAATCGCATCAATCCTTAAAATATGGTATGGTTTAAAAGAGTTTTGCTGTAATTTATTTCACATGTGAAGTTGAGTCTGTTTGTTTGGGATATGGATACGTATATCTATCAGAATACATCACTAAAGTGAGAGACTGACGGAAAGACCGTCAGACTGATTTCTCAATGCCCATGAAAAAGGACTGAAGCTACAATCTTAAAATTCATGCATGTGTGTCAATTTTGATGATGGGAAATTCGTAGAATTGTGTATAAAAAGGTATTAAAGGTACTTAAATTGGTATAGAGTTTAGGAAGAGAGTTGGAATTATGATTTTTGGTATTGGAAGTGTTTAAAGTGCGTAGGACCACAGTTGGAATTATAAATTTTGTTTACGTGCCACCTAGGCATCCCTGGGGTTTATGTAATGAGATTAGTTTGGAAACGGGTTCTATATCATTAGAAAATCACAAAATGTTACTAAATTTTGTAGAGAGTGTAGGAGTAGAGGTGGAATCATGAAATTTGGTATTTGGGTTTTAGTGGGTGGGTAGAATTTAGACAATGTTTACAAGTGTACAAAAGCATTTTGGTGATAATTTTCCAGAAAAAAATTTATTCTTGAAGGAATTCAAGCGTGATAGTGTGATTTCTTTATATTTGGCTAGAAAACCACAAGTGGCTATCGTATCTCGTACCATTGCTCGTTACCGTCGGGCTCACGGTAAGTCAAGGAAGTGGACGGAAGAAAACACCAACAACAGCAGAAATGGTTCGAAAAGTAAAGAAGCGACTTGATCAAAACCCGCCTCGCAGTGGCCAAAAAAATGGCTCGTGAGCTGAACATATCACAATTTTCTATTCGGCAAATATTGGAAAATGAGCTCGGGGTAAAGCCATTGAAATTCGAAAAAGTGCAAGAACTTACACCGCAACAGGAAGAAAATAGACTCAAAAGAACTAAAGAGTTGCTTCGCTTCAACGAAAGTGGAAAACTGCCGAATTTGGTTTTCTCCATCTCCGATGAGAAAACATTCGCAGTCCAGCAGTTTGTAAACAAACAAAATGATCGTGTTTACTTGCCAAAGAGGTCAGCTGAAAATGTGCACCTTCGGTTGGCCATCGGAACCACCAGAACTCAAGCTCCGGCCATGGTGATGGTGTGGGCCACCATAACAACCGATGGTCGCTCTCCGTTCGTATTAATCGACCGTGGCATCAGAATAAATGCCGAATATTATTGCGAATATATTCTGGAGGGTGTATTAAAGCCTTGGACTCGCAAACATTTTGGCCGCAGACCTTGGACTTTCCAACAGGACACCATCGCACTCAGCACGCGCAACCTAAGAATGGTAACAAAATGAGGTTCATCGCTTCATTTCCAGTGCACAATGGCCACCTAAATCTCCGGATACCAATCCGTTGGTCTATTGTGTCTGGAGTATTTTGGAAGGCAAGGTTAGCACTAAAAAATATCAAAGTGTCGATCACCTCAGGTAAGCGCTTTGCCGGGAATGGGCCGAAATACAGCAGAGCAACATTCGGGCAGCGTGTGACGGTTTTGTTGGCCATTTGAAGGCCATAATTCGTGCCAAAGGTGACCAATTCGAACAAATCTAAACTTATTCTAAAATTTGATGCTATTTCCTACATTTTTTGCTTTCATTCAATAAAATTAAAAAAAAAAAAAATGTAAAAACTATGGAGTTTGACTTTGTTGCAGTTTTTTTATCTCAGCCTGTAATGGAGTGGATATATATTTTTCCATTTTCGCACCTAAAATATCATCGATTCAAATATTGCAAAGTTTAAAAAAAAGATGATCCTTTCGTATTCTTTGTAGTAAATTATTTTCTTTGAAAATGTTGACCTTTGTGAAGGTACCACAAGAAGTGGACCGATATTGCCCATCTTCACACTAGACCTTTTTTTTAAATAAAAATATTGGGATGTGTGAAATTTCAAGACAAACGTATGTTTACTTCGAATTTTATTAAAAATATGACTATTAAATGTTGACCCTTTGTGGGGTAGGTACCAGAAGGAGTGGACCAATATTATCCATCTCCGAACTGGATATAAATTTGACAATAATATTAAGATGTTCCAAGTTTGGCTCAAATCGCATACCCCCTTCGAGAGTTAACGTGCACATTAGCCAGCCAGACTGACGGACATCCCTAGATCGACTCCAAATGTCTTGAAACGGATTTGATTCAAAGAGACCTAGAGTCTAAAACCATTACTTCAATGAGGTATCAAATGGCTGAGGGTATAATGAGGAGGTACCGTTACTTGGGGGCCATACGACAAAGAAGGCCGATGTAGCCCATTTTTATACCCTACACCACAAGGTGGTCAGGGTATTATGTCTTTGTGCATTTGTTTGTAACAGGCAAAAGGAAACGAGATAGACCCATACTTCCTTTTGATGATCTGCATAGAATCACATTCTGAGTCGATTTATACATGTCCGTCCGTCCGTCTGTCCGTACGTCTGTCCATGTATTTTTGTAAACAAAGTACAGTTAGCATTTATTGCCATATCCAGATGAAATTTTGCACAAATCATTTGTAGACGAGATTGGAGATAATCGATCAAAATTTAGATATAGCTTCCATATATATCTTCGTCCGATTTGCTTTTTATTGTGCACCAAACGTGTAATAACAGTCCGAATAGTACGGAATTTTGCACATACAACCAAATTAGGCCTGAAAATAAGTATGCCAAATTTTATCGAAATCGGTTCAGATTTGGATATAGCTCCCATATATAACTTCGTCCGATTTATTCTGCACCAATCGTCTAATATTTGTCCAAATGGTATGGAATTTGGCACGTACGACCGAATTGACTCTAGAAGCTAGTATGTCAAATTTGGTGAAGATCGGTTCAGATATAGCTATAGCTCCCATATATATATTGTTCAGCCGATTTGTTATATTTGTTACCCACAGCCGTAATATGCACTCCGTAATAACGATATTCAGGGAAATATATCAAATACAGCTAAGAAATATCTTTGAAAAATGTTATCGAAATCGGTTCCGATTTGGATATAGCTCCCATATATATCTTTATCCGATTTCAAGTTAATTGTGCCCAAAATGGGCAATACAAGTCCTAATTTAAAAGATACAAATGCTTCGGCATATATTGTCCTTTGAACTTTAATTATAATAATTATAATTATCGTTATCGGTGTTATAAGTATTTTATTGTAATCAAGCTATATTCGGGAGAGTGCTGAAATTTGGGTCTAAATCAAGTTCAACCAGTAAAGAAAGTCTTAAAGTCGGGCGGGGCCGACTATTATAATTATAATTATAATCATAATAATTATAATTATAATTATAATTATAATTATAATTATAATTATAATTATAATTATAATAATTATAATTATAATTATAATTATAATTATAATAATTATAATTATAATTATAATTATAAATTATAATTATAAATATAATTATAATTATAATAATAATTATATATAATAATTATAATTATAATTATAATTATAATTATAATAATAATTATATATAATAATTATAATTATAATTATAATTATATAATTATAATTATAATCATAATCATAATAATAATTATTATTATTAGCATAGGCCTTATAATTAGCATAAATATAATTATAATTAGCACTTTCCCGAATATAATTAAAATTATAATTATCATTATAATTATAATTATAATTATAATTATAATTATAATTATAATTATAATTATAATGATAATTATAATTTTAATTATATTCGGGAAAGTGCTAATTATAATTATATTTATGCTAATTATAAGGCCTATGCTAATAATAATAATTATTATTATGATTATAATTATAATTATAATTATATAATTATAATTATATAATAATAATAATAATAATAATAATAATAATAATAATAATAATAATAATAATAATAATAATAATAATAATAATAATAATAATAATAATAATAATAATTATTATTATTATAATTATAATAATTATAATTATAATTACCATAAATATAATTATAATTAGTACTTTCCCGAATATAATTAAAATTATGAATATAATTATAATTATAATAGTCCGCCCCGCCCGACTTTAAGACTTTCTTTACTGGTTGAACTTGATTTAGACCCAAATTTCAGCACTCTCCCGAATATAGCTTGATTACAATAAAATACTTATAACACCGATACCAATTTCACCCTGTACAACTACAGTTCTTCATATAAGGCCCTATATGGTCCATATACGATTTTTACAAACGGAATGACAAACTTAATAAACCTTTAGTTATTTGGCTGAATAATCGATCATCACTTAAATGTGAAAAAGTCACTTTAAATGCGACTAACTACAAGGTCTACTCTCTATGGAGAACATGCTCTATCATTTCCAGTTTTGTAACAGCCATCTTTCTGTAAAAAGAGGATATGTAGAATATTTCCTTTTTTGATTTAAAATACAAGAAAAAAATCTCCCTGCAACTTTTGTGTTCCCATGAAATTAAACATCGACTCAAATCGTCCTCTGCTGGAAATCACAATTTTCATATTTGCATATTTTACACCAAGCATAATCACATTTCAATAAATTTATTTAACTATGCAAATGATGTTTAACAATTTTGGCGATTTGAGTTGTTGCCTCTTGAAAATCCAAAAAAAAAAAAAAACAAACAAACGTTACTAAATTACCAAACACTAAATAGCCATTGATTGATCGATTCATCCTTAAAAACAAAAAAAAAAAAAAAAAATAAATAAATAAATGATTTGTGTTGAAGTGAACAAATAGTTGTGTGAATTTTGTGTAATAATTGCAAACAATCTTTTAAATGATGTGTTCAAGTCTAGTGACTGACTGGCTAACTGGCTGCCCGCTCGACTGGATGGCTGGTGCGCATGTGCACCATGGATATTACCGGCCAGCATTCGATTGATAGTCATCACTTTGTTAGATATTCACGCATTGCACCGAAGTCGGTAATTATTGCCAAAGTTCAAATTTGCAATTAGTTAAATGGGTTTTAATGTCAACGAGTAGCTAGCTATTCATTTTGGGAGTATATTAAAAAAAAAACTAAAATTATACTGAAATCGATATTGGAAATTATTACATTTCCTGTTTAAAAAAAAATGAATTTTTATGAGTGAGTGTTGGGATTGGAGAGGTGTCCTCTATCAATAACTAATCGTTTACGGGTCAATTTGTTAATAGAAATTACCTGTTGGAGGTCTTTTACTTATAAAATTCTCATCAATCTACTTTTTCATATAGACTGAACAAATATGTTTTATCGGGAGAGGATAGGATACATCTAGATTTTCCTATCCTTGAAATGGCAAAATCTTACACCTGTACACTTCCTTTATTCCAAAGTACGTTTAAAAAAGTATTTAAACGGGATCGTAGTAAATCAAAATATAAAAAACCAGTAAAGAAAGTCTTAAAGTCGCGCGGGGCGACTTTATCATACCCTACACCACTTTGCTAATTTAGTAGAGCTCCACATAACAATTAAAAGTTTTTATGGGAGAATTCAATCATACAAGCCATGATTATAATTATAATTTAAAGTTCAAAGGACTAAATATGCCGAAGCATTTGTATCTTTTTAATTCGGACTTGTATTGTCCATTTGGTGCAAAATTAATTTGAAATCAGATAAAGATATATATGGGAGCTATATCCAAATCCGAATCGATCTTGATAAAATTTGGCAAAGATATTTCTGAGCTGTATTTGATATATTTCCCTGAATATCGTTGTTACGGAGTGCATATTATGGCTGTGGGTAACAAATACAACAAATCGGCTGAACAATATATATGGGAGCTATAGCTATATCTGAACCGATCTTCACCAAATTTAGCAAACTACCTTCTAGACTCAATTCAGTCGTATGTGCCAAATTCCATCCCATTTGGACAAGTATTGTTTGGTGCACAATAAAAGGTAAATCGGACGAAGTTATGTATGGGAGCTATATCCAAATCTGAACCGATATTTATAAAATTTAGCAAAAGTATTTCTGGGCTGCATTTGATATATTTCCCCAAATATTGTTGTTACAGAGTGCATATTACGGCTGCGGAGGACAAAAATAACAAATCGGATGAACAATATATATGGGAGCTATAGCTATATCTGAACCGATTTCGATCAAATTTGGCATACTTATTTTCAGGCCTAATTTGGTTGTATGTGCAAAATTCCATACTATTCGGACTGATATGACACGTTTGGTGCACAGTAAAAGGTAAATCGGACGAAGATATATGTGGGAGCTATATCTAAATTTTTACCGATTATCTCCAATTTCAATGGGGTTCGTCCTTGGGCCGAACAAATGATTTGTGCAAAATTTCATCTGGATAGGGCAATAAATGCGAACTGTACTTTGTTTACAAAAATACATGGACGGACAGACGGACGGACATGCAAAAATCGACTCAGAATGTGATTCTATGGAGATCATCAGAAGGACCTATGGGTCTATCTCGTTTCCTTTTGCCTGTTACAAACAAATGGACAAAGACATAATACCCTGACCACCTTGTGGTGTAGGGTATAAAAAGTCAAAATCATACTGTATTTGTAATACTTGGTTTGTAGATCAAAAACCCGGGTTCGCAGGTCAGACTTTGTTGAGACGTCTATTTAGCCTTGTTTCGAACATTTTATGTAGAGTTTTGAAAATATATGTATAGAGAGAGTTACTTCAAGATGGACCCTATATAAGGGCAAACCCGATTTCAATTATTTTTATACCATAGCCAGCCATATGACTATAGAGGCTATATATATTTTGATACGACCAAAATATGCCGCATCGCAATAACGGTTCTAGGCCATAGGTTTCTTTGTACCAAATCCGTTTCAGGATATTTATCTGTTCGTTTGTCTGTCAGATATACTTTTATCAAACTTATATCGAGTTTGGATACAGGCAATATCGGTCCACTCCTTCTGGTACCTTTCCCACAACAGGTAAAAATTTCAAAGAAAATATTTTACCTCATAAAAAGAGGAAGGATCGATTTTGTGCAGACTTTGCAACTCCTAATGCTTTCATCAGTTCAGGTGCGAAATTGGACAATATCGGCCCACTCCATCAAATACCTCCCTCTCAAAGGGTCAATTTTTTAAATAATCGTCTCTCTTGTAAAATATAATATAAGAGTTCCATGGTCTGCAAATTTCACACATCCCAATTCTTTTACCAACACAAGACCTGGTATCAAAAACGGATGGGACGTGCCATTCTTTCTAGTACCTCCTCTACAAGGCGGTCAATTATAACTTCTATAAAGTTTGAAATAAGGGTCCGATTATCTTCAAGTTTTGCATGTCTCAATATTTTTATTTACCCAAGGTCTGGCGTGAAGACGGAATATATCAGTGCACTCCTTCTGGTACCTCCCCCACAGAGGGTCGAAATTTAAAAAAAAAAATATATATACGATTATGCGATTTTGCCCCAACTTTGCAAATCCTAATATTTGCATCAGTGGTAGGTCACGTGCGAAAACGGACAACATCGGTCCACTCTATCAAGTACCTCCCCCATAAAGGGTCAAAATTTTGAATAATTACAACTCTTATAAAATGTGATGTAAGAGTCCGATTGTATTTAAATTTTACACATCCTAAGAATTTTATGAACCCAAGAGCTGGTATTAAGAATATATCGGTCCACTCCTTCTGGTACCTCTCCCACAAAAGGTCGAAATTTTGAATATCCATTAATCTCATAAAACGCGAAGTTAACATTCGATACACTTAGACTTGGCACATCTGAATATTTCTATCAACACAGGATCTGTTATAAAGACGCTAGAGATTGTACCATTCCTTCTGGTGTCTCCCCCACAAAGGGTCAAAGTTTTGAATAACCACATCGTTTATACAATCCAAAATAAGCATCAGGTTCTCTTTATATTTCACACATACAAACAATTTTTGCTAACAAAAGATCTATTACAGTCTAAACGCATTATGATAGGAAGCTAAATTTTTGCACAGATCAGTCTCTGGTCTGCAGGCAGGTCAAGTTCGGACTATGATATGTATAGTCCCCATACAACGGTAGCCACCGATTTTCGGTATTTTGATAATTTTAACCACATTTTTCAATGGAATTATCAGAATTTCTACACAAGGAATTTTTTAGGAACACTTAACCCCTGGAAGAGATTTGTCTATTTAGGTCCACAATACCGAAAATATATCCCATATAACGGTACCTCCTTATATTCGGTATTGTGATGATCCTATCCATTTTTTTTATCGAAATTGTCTAAAAATCCACACAAGGAGTTCCTTTTGAGTACTTTACCCCATGAAATAGATCTGTCTATATAGGTCTACGATATCGCATACCGCCCATACAACGGTACCCCCGATATTCAGTATTTTAATGATTTTAGCGACAGTATTCACAGGAATTTTTTCAAATTTCTTATTTGAAGTTTGCAGTCGGTACTTTAACCTATGACGGAACATTTTCTTAGCAGGTTCACGTTTTCGCATAGCCCCCCTATAACGATACCTTCCGATATTCGGTATTTTGATGCTTTTAGTGACATTTTTGATCGAAATTATTTCGTATATGTAGTTCGTAATGGATACTACAGCCTATGACCGAAAATTGCTCATGCAGGTCCATGTCTTCTTATATACCTCTAATGAAGTTACCTCCCATTATTCGGAGTTTTGATGATTGTAGCCGAGTTTTCCATGGAATTGTCTAAGAATCCATACAAGGAGTTCCTTCTGAATACTTTACCACCTGAAATAAAACGTTCTATATAGGTCCACGTAATGGGCACTTCAACCTTTGACAGAAAATTTTCTACGCAGGTCCACGTCTTTTTATAGCCCACATATAACGGTTTTCATTTAAGGGGTATTTTTTTAATTGTTATACCCTCCACCATAAAATGGAGGATATATTAAGTTAGTCATTCCGTTTGTAACACCTCGAA
Organism: Musca domestica; assembly: GCF_030504385.1. Taxonomy (NCBI): domain Eukaryota; kingdom Metazoa; phylum Arthropoda; class Insecta; order Diptera; family Muscidae; genus Musca; species Musca domestica. The sequence continues at coordinate 5,277,954 of NW_026712207.1, read as the reverse complement.
ATATATATTTTAGACCCCAAAAAAGTAAATATATATTTGATCAGCATATAATTCTATATCGACTTAGCGATCTCCGTCCGTCTGTGGAAATCACTCTAGCTTCCGAAGGAAATTAAGTAGGTTGATAAAATTTTACTCAAATGTGCATTATGTCTGCAGAACTTTTGGTAATGAAAATGGGCCATGTAGGTCGACGTTTTGGTATAGCCCCCATATAATGGTACCTCCCTGTATTCGGTATTTTGATAATTTTAACTCCATTATTCACCGGAATTGTTTCAAATTTAGTTCTAGAAGTTGGTAATGGATACTACAGACTAAGACAGAAAATTGTCAGTGGAGGTCCACGCCTTCGTACAGCCCCCATATAATGGGACCTCCCGATATTCGGTATTTTAATGATTTTAGCGACATTATTCACCGGAATTGTTTCAAATTTGATATTTGAAGTTCGTAATGGATACTACCGCCAAAGACAGAAAATTGTTTATGCAGGTCCAGGTCTTAGTATAGCCCTCATATACCGGTACCTCCCGATATTCGGTATTTTGATGATTTTAGCTACATTATTCACCGATTTTTTTTCAAGTTTCGTGCATTTGAATATGCAGGTCCACGTCGTCCCTAATATAACGGCTACATTTGGTATTTTTAAGATTTTAACAGAATTTTAATGGATTTTTTTATACCCTACATCACAAGGTGGTCAGGGTATTATGTCTTTGTGCATTTGATTGTAACAAGGTGAAGGAAGCGAGATAAACCCATAGTTACTTTTGAGGTTCTCCATAGAATCACTTTCTGAGTTGATTTATGCATGTCAGTCCGTCTGTCCGTCCGTCTGTCCATGTATTCTTGTGAACAACATGCAGGTCGCATTTATTATCCGATTAAGATGAAATTTTTCAAACAACATTTGTTTGGCCCAAGGACGAACCCTATTAAAATTGGAGATAATCGGTAAAAATTTAGATATAGCTCCCATATATATCTTCGTCCGATTTGCCTTTTATTGTGCACCAAACGTGTAATATCAGCCCGAATAATATGGAATTTTGCGCATACAATCAAATAAGGCTTGAAAATAAGTATGCCAAATTTGATCGAAATCGGTTCAGATATAGCTATAGCTCCCATATATATATATATATATATTGTTCATCCGATTTGTTATTTTTGTCCTCCGCAGCCGTAATATGCATTCTCTAACAAAAATATTTGGGGAAATATATCAAATGCAGCCCAGAAATATTTTTGCTAAATTTTGTCGAGATCGGTTCAGATTTGAATATAGCTCCCATATATAACTTCGTCCGATTTACCTTTTATTGTGCACCAAATGTCTAATATTTGCCCAAATAGGTTGGAATTTGGCACATGCGACCGAATTGAGTCTAGAAGCTAGTATGCCAAATTTGGTGAAGATCGGTTCAGATATAGCTATAGCTCGCATATATATTGTTCAGCCGATTTGTTGTATTTGTTACCCACAGCCATAATATGCACTCCGTAACAACGATATTCAGGGAAATATATGAAATACAGCTCAGAAATATATTTGCCAAATTTTATCAAGATCGGTTCGGATTTGGATATAGCTTCCATTTATATCTTTATATGATTTCAAATTAATTTTGCACCAAATGGACATTACTAGTCCGAATTTAAAAGATGCAAATACTTCGGCACATTTAGTCCTTTGAACTTTAAATTATAATTATAATCATGGCGTGTATGATTGAAAGCTCCCATAAAAACTTTTAATTGTTACGTGGAGCTCTACTAAATTAGCAAAGTGGTGTAGGGTATCATAAAGTCGGCCCAGCCCGACTTTAGGTTTTTTTTTACTGGTATTTTTTTTTTTTTTTTGAAAATTGCCAAATTTGTTTCAAATGGTGGAGGGTATTCAAAGTTCGGCCCGGTCGAACTTAAAGCTTTTTTACGTGTTTATATATACTTTATATGTATATATTTCATGCCCTGCATTAATAGTGCCATAAAATGGAGAATAGTACAATATATGGTACCTTTTAGTACATTTTGTTAATTTTTCACACATTTTGTTAATTCTAGAATCTAGCCTTAGAATGGCTGAATCAGGAAATATTTCAATTTTCTATTGACATTTAATCAAAGTTCTCCACCCAAGCGAAGAGGCAAAACACACACACACACACAAACTCAAAAAATCCAAAGAAAAAAAACCAAATGAAATCAAAAGTGTGAAAACTGGTTTCATTAAATAAAAGTTGATTAACCAATTGCCAGATATACAAATAAACAAAAGCCAAAAGCAAAGGCAAAAAAATTGGCAAGCAGATCTCGAAGAAGAAGACTCACACACATACAACCTCAATGGGCAGAGAATAACATGCTTGGATTTATTGTTAACACCGACATGATAATTTCACGGAACACGTTAAGAAGTTAAAATTAATTTTGTTTCAGCCGGTCTTTTTTTCATTTGCAGCTAATCAGGCAAGCCGTGGCTAGCCGAAAAAAAATAACGCCAGAGCCACCCCAAAACTGGCCATAAATAAGACAATGAAGTACCGCTTGCACACACACACACTGGCACACACACATTGTCGGTAGCAAACTGGCTTTCAACTATGGCTACGACGACGACAGCGAACGCATTTGTAGCCACCGACAGCATCTTCATCAATGGTACTGGGCAGTGATTAAAATTTGTTAAAGGCATTCAAGCCAACCACAAAAAAAAACTACAACAACAACAACGACGACGACAAGCTCAAACAAGATTATCATGAAGAAGCGATTAAACAGCATTGGATGACTTTTTATGGCTACAAAGAAGCTGATGATGAAGAAAAAAACGAAGAAGCAGCAGCAGCAACAGCATCAAAAGTAAAACAAAAAAGACGAAGAAGATGAAGCCACATGCAAGAGTGAGGTGCGCACGCGTCGACCTTGAACAAAATAAGACTGGAAACCGACGAATCTCATCAATAAACCTGAAAACTGACTCTTCTATGGCAACAGAAAAGTATGGCCAGAAAACAAAAAAACAATTATGGCAAAGAAACAGTAGTGGTCGGTCAGTAACAGGGGGAGGGGGTGGCGAGGGAAGTAGTTAAATTTAACAGCAACAACAATAAAACACAAATTCTTGTTGTACGCATGCCCAAACGCAGCGCCACTGCCACTCACTCGCTAACCCACTCACCACCGGTTGACATCGTCAACTTTGACTGCCAATGAAAACAACAAAAAACAAAAATCGGGATACCGGTTTTGCCATTTTATGATGTAACTTTTTCTTTGTAAAGAACAAATGTACCAAAAGCGACAACAACAACAAAAATATTTACATGTGTATGCATATGTGTGTGTATAAGATTCGAAATTGCTGTGACCCCTTAATGTGAAGGACTGTGGTACACAGAAATAAGGCCAGCTAAATAAGACATCGAAAAGGTGTTATGGCCATAAAACGAAGTCATAGAAGAGCAGGGGAAAGGCTTAAGAAGTAATTCTAGCCATAGTTGGCCTTTTAATTTTTTTTGGTCATAGAAGTCTTTTATGAGGATATCTAGCTTTGTAAGACCCTTAAAAGTTCTTCTAGACCTCTAAAAAGTCTTCTAGACATAGAAGAACGGAAAGGGGTCTCCCATGTACATGAGATTTGGGTGAGGTCTTTCAGTCAACAGTTAACGACCCTTTCGCCCTAGAATTTGTTAAAGGAATTTTTCTAATACGTCTACTGTTGTAAGAGCCTGTAAGAGGTCTTCTGCCCGGAGAAGGCTCGTAAGTAGCCTTCTGGTCAGAGACGATCTGTAATACTTACTTTAGTAGACCAGGACGAGATCTACCGACCAGAGAAGACATTTATGAGGTCTTTTGGCCAGAGAAGACATTCAAACCGTCTTCTGGCTAGATTTTTTTGCCAACAGAAGTCCTTTATGGCCTCTGTGAGGTCTTATTGCCATAAAAGTCTTTTTAGCGAAGGAAGACCTTTTAATTTTTTTTTGGCCATTGAAGATCTGTAAGAGGACATCTAGCTTTTAAAGATCTTTAAAAGTTCTTCTAGCCATGAAAGGACTATGTAATGTAACCGAACTTCCGAGCGCAGAAGGCCTCTAAAAATTCTTCTTGCCATAGAAGAACGGAAAGGGTTCTCCCATGTACATGAGATTTGGGTGAGGTCTTTCAGTCAACAGTAAACGACCCTTCCGCCCTAGAATTTGTTAAAGGAATTATTCAAAAACGGCTACTATTGAAGAGATAACTTGTAAGAGGTCTTTTGGACAGAACATGGCTTTAAGAGGTCCTCTGTGCGGAGAAGGTTCGTAAAACGCCTTCTGGTCGGAGAAGATATGTATTACTGACTTTGGTAGACCAGGACGAGATCTGCCTACCGGGGAAGACATTTCTGAGGTCTTTTGGCCAGAGAAGATATTCAAGCGGTCTTCTGGTTAGATTTGTTTTACCCACAGAAGTCATTTATGGCCTCTGTGAGGTCTTATTGCCATAAAAGTCTTTCTAGCCAAGGAAGACCTTTTAGAATTTTTTTTGGGCAAATAAGTTCTTTATGAGGACATCTAGTTTTGTATGATCCTTAAAAGTTCTTTTAGCCGTGGTAGGACTATGAAATGTATCGACCTTCTGACCGCAGAAGGCATCTAAAAAGGCTTCTAGCCATAGAAGAACGGAAAGAGGTATCCTATGTGCATGAGATTTGGATGAGGTCTTCCAGTCAACAGAACGAGACCCTTCCGCCATAGAATTTGTTAAAGGAATTTTTCAAATACGGCTACTATTGAAGAGAAAACTCGTAAGAGGTATTTTGGGCAGAAAAGACCTCTAAGAGGTCCTCTGTCCGGAGAATGCTCGTAAGTAGCCTTCTGGTCAGAGACGATCTGTAATACTTACTTTAGTAGACCAGGACGAGACCTGCCGACTAGAAAAGACATTTATGAGGTCTTTTGGCCAGAGAAGACATTCAAGCGGTCTTCTGGTTATAGGATACCAGGAAGAGGTCTTGTGGCTAGAACAAAACTGTAAGAGGTCTTCTATCCGGAGAAGGTCCGTAAGACGCCTTCTGGCCAAAGAAGGCTTGTAAGACTGTCTTTAGGAGACCAAGAAGTATTCTGCTGACCAGAGATGACATTTATGAGGCTATTTGTCTAGAGAAGACATTTTACAGATCTCCTGGCCAAAGATTGGTTAGGGAAGGCGTATTTGAGGTCTTCCGACTAGAGAAGACCTGTAACGATTGGTTAGAAAGGCCTATTTGAGGTCTTCTGACCAGAGATGACCTGTAAGTGGTCCTCTTCTTGAAGATGGACTTAAATACGCCTTCTGGCTAGAAAAAAAACCTTTGTGGCTAAAACAAATCTGTAAGAGGTCCTCTACCCGGAGAAGGCCCGTAATACGCCATCTGGCCAAAGAAGACTTGTAATAAATCCTCTGGCCTTAGGAGGGGGAGTTCTGCTGACCAGAGATGACATTCATGAGGCCTTTTGAGAAAACATTTTACAGATCTCGTGGCCAAACATTGGTTAGAGAAGGCCTATTTGAGAGCTTCTGAGCAGAGAAGATGTCCTCTTCTTGAGGAAAGACTTAAAGACGCCTTCTGGCTACAAAAAAAAAAAAAAAACTGTGAGAGGTCTCTATCCAGAGAAGAACTGAAAAAGGTTATTTTTCCAAAAAAAAAAAAAAAAAGAAATTAATTTCTTCTGACCAGAGAAGACTTGTGAGTGGTTTTCTGGCTATCGGATACCTGGAGAGGTCTTTCGGTTGGAAAAGTCCTATAAGAGATCTTCTGGACAAAGAAGACCTGCAAGAGGTGTTTTAGTCCGAGATAATATCTGGCCAGAGATGACCTGGAAGAGGCCTTCTAGCTAGAGAAGTCCTGTAAGATGTCTTCTGATTAGAGAAGACTTGAAAGAGGTCATCTAGCCGGATAATAACAGTAAAAGGGCTTCTGATCACAGATGATCTGAAAGAGGTCTTCTGGCTGTAGCAGACCTGTAAGAAATCTTCTGTTTGAAGAAGGTCTGTAAAAATCTCCTGGCCGGAGAAAGCTTGTAAGAGGCCTTCGGGACAGAGAAGATCCCAAAGGACACTTTTGATTAGGGAGGAGCTGTAGGGGGTCTTCTGGCCACAGAAGGTCTGAAAGAGGTCTTCTGACAAGATATGACCTGTAAGACGTCCTCTGATCACGAAGACCTGTCAGATGTCAGAAAAGACGGGAAAATGGTATTTTGCTAATAACAGGTCTTTTGATCACAGAAGACCTTTAAGATGTCATCTGAATAGAGGAACCGGTAAGAAATGTTCTAGTCAGAGAAAACATGAAAGAGGTCTTTTGATCTCAGAAGACCTGTAAGAGGTCTTCTGATCAGAGATGACCTGAAAGAGGTCTTCTGATCAGAGACGACCTGAAAGAGGTCTTCTGTTTGGAGAGGGTCTGTAAAAGGTCTTCTTTAAGAGATTTTTTTAGACAGGGAAGACTTGATAGAGATCTTCTGGTATATAATAGCTCTCAATCTAGTTTGAGAAGACCAGATAAGACCTAGAAGATATTTTCTGGCCAGAGAAGACCTGCAAAAGGTCTTACGGCCATAAAAGACGTGTAAAATTTGTTCGAGCCTTCAAAGGTCTGCTAAGGGTAATCCGACGCTAGGGGTCAGAATATTTATTTAATTCTTAAGAAATATTCTTCACAAAATTAGGCTCACATCTCTTAGAGTTCTTGAAAAAATATTCTTCAAAAATCCCACATATTAATAGCTCTAGGAACATATTCTGAAAATCAATTTTATAGTCCTTGAAAAATGTATTCTTAAAAATCCACGCTTTTAGTCCTTGAAAAACTGTCTTAAAAATTCCACGCTTTTAGCCCTTGAGAAATATTCTTAAAAATACAACGTTTATACTCCTGAAAAATGTTTTTAGAAATATGCGATTTTAGTGATTGAAAAATATTCTTAAAACAATCACGTTTACATTCCGTAAAAATGTTTTTAGAAATCCACCTTTGGAAAATATTCTCAAAAATCCTGAAAAATATTCTTAAAAATCTATGAAAAATATTTTTAAAAATTCATTTTTATAGTCCTTAAAAATTTTTTTTGAAAATCTTGAAAAAAAATAGTCTTAAATTCTACGTTGATAGTCCTTGAAAATATTCTTATATTGAAAAATATTCCTAAAAATTATACGTTTATAGTCAGTAAAAATATTCATAAAAGTCCACGTTTATGATCCTTAAAAATATTCTTAAAAATTGTTGAAAAAAATTGTTTTTAAAAACCCACGTTTATATTCCTTAAAACTGTTTTTAGAAATTCGTGATAGGGTCCTTGAAAAATATTCATAAAGATCCTTTAAAATATACTAAAAAACTACATTTATATTCCTTAAAAATATGCTTGAAAAATATTCTTAGAAATTCATGTTCATAGTCCTTGAAAAACATCTTTTTTCGGAATCCACGAAATTAGTCTAACATGCTTTGAAAAATTGTCTTAAAATCCTCTTTTTTATTCCTTGAAAAAAATTGTAAAAATCCTTGAAAAATATTTTTAAAATTCCACATTAATAGTCCTTGAATATTCTGAAAATCCTTTATAGTGCCTGAAGAATATATTCTTAAATATCTACGCCTTTAGTCCTTGAAAAATAGTCCTAAAAACTTCTGAAAAATGCTTTTAAAAAATCCGCGTTTATAGTCCTTGAGAAATATTTGTAAAAATCCACTTTTATAATACATGAAAAATATTCTGAAAAATCCAATCTTCCTTATTTTTTTTTTAAATGTGAGTTTAGGGTCCTTCTTAAAACTTCATATTCTTAAAACAGGCATGCTTATTGTCCTTGATTTTTTTTTGAAATTTGAAAAAAATTATGCCTTAGAATCCACCATATTAGTTCTAACAGGCCTTATCCCAGAAATCCTCGTTTATAGTCCTTGAAAAAAATTGTAAAAATCCAAAAGAATAAAAAATATATATTTTTTAAAAATCCACGTTTATACTACTTAAAAAATATTCCTAAAAATCCTTGAAATATATTAAAATTATTTTTCAAGAACTATCAGAACTTTGAATGTAGGCCTGTAAATACGTTGTTGAATAAGTATTTTTTCAATATCTATTTAATTTCCCTCGTTTTAACAGTTAACCTTTTGAGGTTTTGAGCAATATGACCAATTCAATATTACCTATTTGCGACCAATTTCTTCGATCCCACATTTCCTATATTTATTTTAAAATTGAATATTTACCATCTATTGTTTTATTCCATCATGTGAATTTACGCCAATTTGCCATTTAAGGTAATGTTTAAACAATTTGGAACTTGTACCTGGAACTGGTCTAAAGCCATAGACACTCGGTGTGACATAATATTTAATACCCCCAATGTACGATGACATTCACATTGAGATAGGCATAAATTTGAAATAACGTTATTTTGAAAAAAAAGAAATTAGACTTGTTTACCTGCTCTACAGAAGTCTGGATAAGAATGCTGCCGGAATTCCCAAAAAAAAAAGAAATTTAAAAAACCTCGTTTTTATTAAACCCCAAAAATATAACGGCATTTCAATACAGATAATTGAAATACCTTGGAATTTCTGGCAATTGCATTTCACTATAAATAGGCGAAAGTCGGGCTGGACAAGTATCCACAAAGTTCTCGACTATCCAAGGATAAACAATCAACCATGAAATTCATCATTGTTTTCGTCGCTCTCTTCGCCCTTGCCATGGCTGGTAATCCCGATGTGCAAATTGTCAAACAAGTCAGCGATGTGGGTCCTGAAAGTTTCGAATATTTGGCTGAAACCTCTGATGGCACTGTCGAAACTGCTTCCGGTCATTTGGAAAATGCTGGCAGTGAACATGAAGCCATTGCCGTCAAGGGTTCCTACTCGTGGGTCGATGAGAAGACTGGCGAAAAATTCACCGTTGAATATGTTGCCGATGAGAATGGTTACCAACCCAAGGGTGCCCATTTGCCAGTTGCTTAAATGATTTATTTTTTTCTTAATGAAGTTTAAATAAATAAATAATAAAAAATGGAATGAAATGTTAAAAATAATTAAAGTAATGTGTGTGTGAGTGTTTTTTAATCGGATCGTTTTTAGAGTATATTTTGGAAGAACTATAAAAAAGGGATTAAAAGAAATAATTATTTTGGAGATTATTTATGAACGAATTTTTAAAGACTATTTTTGGTGGGCCATAAAGAATTGTGACTTTTTTAAAAATATGTTTAGGGTACTATTTATAAACGGAGATTTTTTCAGAAAAAATTTTGATGTAGTATTTACATACGTGGATTTTTTTGGAATATTTTTCCAGGGATCATCCTGAAGAACACTAAAAAAAGGGGAATTTTTTTGGAATATTTTTCCGAGGATCATTCTGAAGGACTATAAAAACGTGGGTTTTTTTAGGAATATTTTTTGAGGGACAAACTACAAAAAATGATTTTTACGAATACTTATTTTGAAGACACTTTTCAAGCGGGGATTTTTTAAGACTATCCTTTGGGGGACTATTAACAAACGTGGATTTTAGAGAACAATTATTCAAGGACTGCAAACAAATGTGGAATTTTTGAAGAGAAAATATTTTTGGAGACCATTTACGACTGTGGATTTTTTAAGAATATTTTTTTGTGGTACTTCCAATAAACGTGGGTCGTTTTTTGGGAATATTTGTTAAAGGTCTATAAAAAAGGTTTTTTTTTTTTTAAATTTTTGAGGAATATTCCATTCATATTATATTATTTATAAAAGAGGATTTTTAAACACTATTTTTGGAGGGCCATAAACAATTGTAACTTCTTTAAAAATATGTTTAAGGTACTATTTGCAAACTGAGATTTTTTTTCAGAAAAAATTTTGAGTTAGTATTTACATATGTGGACTTTTTGGAATATTTTTCCAGGGATCATCCTGAAGAACACTAAAAAAAGGGGAATTTTTTTTGGAATATTTTTCCGAGGATCATTCTGAAGGACTATAAAAACGTGGGTTTTTTTAGGAATATTTTTTGAGGGACAAACTACAAAAAATGATTTTTACGAATACTTATTTTGAAGACACTTTTCAAGCGGGGATTTTTTAAGACTATCCTTTGGGGGACTATTAACAAACGTGGATTTTAGAGAACAATTATTCAAGGACTGCAAACAAATGTGGAATTTTTGAAGAGAAAATATTTTTGGAGACCATTTACGACTGTGGATTTTTTAAGAATATTTTTTTGTGGTACTTTCAGTAAACGTGGGTCGTTTTTTGGGAATATTTGTTAAAGGTCTATAAAAAAGGTATTTTTTTTTTAAATTTTTGAGGAATATTTCACAAACCAGGTTTTTTAAAAATAATTATTTTGGAGTCTGTTTAAAAACAAGGATATTTTTAAGACTATTCTTGGGAAACTATAAATACATGTAAATTCTTTAAAAATATTTTTTTGGCGAACAGTTTACCCATGCGTATTTTTTAAAGTATTTTGTTGAGGGAGTCATTACAAACAAAAATTTAAAAATATTTTTTGAGGAACTATTTACAAACGTGGAGTTAAGGAAATAATTTTTTAAGGACTGTTAACAAATGTGGAATTTTTTGGAGGAGTATTTACAAACATGTATTTTTTGGCATATTTTTCAGAGGATTATTTACAAAAGCGAATAGTTTTAAAAATATATTTTGCAGACATTGTAAAACACTTGGATTTTTTAAGAAGACGTTTGAGGGACAATCTACAAAAATGGATTTTTACGAATACTTATTTTGAAGACTTTTTACAAACGGGGATTTTTTAAGATTATTCTTTGGGGGACTATTTACAAATCTGGATTTTGGAGAATAATTTTTTAAGGGCTGCTGATTTTTAAAAACTATATTGGTGGACTATAAACAAATGTGAATTCTTTAAAAATATTTTTAGGGGAACTTTTTTCAGAATATTTTTTGAGGGAGTATTTACAAACGTGGACATATTTTGGAATAATTTTCCGAGGATCGCTTACAAACGTGAATTTTTTAAATACATTTTTAAGGATTATATATTTTTTGAGGGGAAATCTACAAAAATGGATTTTAACGAATACTTATTTTGAAGACTCTTTACAAACGTGTAATTTTTAAAAATATTCTTTTGGGGGACTATTTACAAACCTGGATTTTGGAGAATAATTTTTTAAGGGCTGAACACAAATGTGGAGTTTTTGAAGAGTATTTTTAAGGGGCTATTTACAAAAGTGGATCTTTTTGGAATATCTTTCTGGGGACCATTTGCAAAACATGGATTTTTTAGGAATATCTGTTGTGGAACTTTCAATAAACGTGGATCGTTTTTGGGAATATTTTTTTAAAGGGCTATAAGAAATGTAATTTTTTAAAATGATTTTTTTCAGAAATAATCCACAAAGAAGGATTTTTAAAAATAATTATATTTGAGACTTTTTACAAAGGAGGATTTTTAAAAACTATTTTTGGTGAACTATAAACAATTGTGAATTCTTTAAAAATATTTTTAGGGGAATTTTTACAAACAAGGACTTTTTTCAGAATATTTTTTTGAGGGAGTATTTACAAACGTGGACATATTTTGGAATAATTTTCCGAGAATCGCTTACAAACGTGAATTTTTTTAAATACATTTTCAAGGGTTATAAAAAACGTGGATTTTTTAGGAATATTTTTTGAGGGACAATCTACAAAAATGGATTTTTACGAATACTTATTTTGAAAACTCCTTACAAACGGGGATTTTTTTAAGAATATTCATTGGGGGCTATTTACAAACCTGGATTTTGGAGAATAATTTTTTAAGGGCTGTAAACAAATGTGGATTTTCTGAAGAGTATCTTTAAAGGGGCTATTTACAGATTTTTTGGAATATCTTTCTGGGGATCATTTGCAAAACATGGATTTTTTAAGAATATTTGTTGTGGAACTTTCAATAAACGTGGATCGTTTTTGGGAATATTTTTTTAAAAGGCTATAAGAAATGTAATTTTTTAAATTTTTTTTTTCAGGGACAATCCGCAAATAAGGATTTTTAAAAAAAAATATTTTTGAGACTTTTTACAAAGGAGGATTCTTAAAAACTATTTTTGGTGGACTATAAACAAATGTGAATTCTTTAAAAATATTTTTAGGGGAATTTTTACAAACAGGGACTTTTTTCAGAACATTTTTTGAGGGAGTGTTTTCAAACGTGGACATATTTTGGAATAATTTTACGAGGATCGCTTACAGACGTGAATTTTTTAAAATACATTTTTAAGGATTATAAAAAACGTGGATTTTTTAGGAATATTTTTTGAGGGATTATTTACAAAAATGGATTTTTACGAATAATTATTTTGAAGACCGTTTACAGACGGGGATTTCTCAAAAAATATTCTTTGAACTATTACAGACCTGGCATTTGGAGAATATTTTTTAAGAGCTGTAAACAAATGTGGAGAATTTGAAGAGTATTTTTGAGGGAATGTTTACAAAGTGGATTTGTTTAGAATATCTTTCTAGGGACCATTTTTTTCAGGGACAATCCACAAACCAGGATTTTTAAAAATAATTATTCGGAGACTGTTTACGAAGAAGGATGTTTAAAGACTATTTTAAGGGACTATAAATACATGTGAAATCTTTAAGAATATTTTTTAGGGGACTTTTTACAAACGGCGATTTTTTTCAGAATGTTTTCTTGAGGTAGTGTTTACAAACGTGAATTTTTTAAAAATATATTTTGAAGGACAATAAAAAAGAAGGATTTTTAGGAATATTTTTGTGGAGCAAACCACAAAAATTGATTTTTACAAATAATTATTTTTAAGGGACTATTTACAAACGTGATTTTTTTTAAATATATTTTGAAAGAGTTTTCTTTTGGAATATTTTAAGGAACAATCTGCAAAAATGGATTTTTGCGAATACATATTTTTAAGACTGCATACAAAGAGAATATTTGTCTGGGGAACATTTATAAACGAGATTTTTTATTAACAATGTGTTGAAGGACTATAAAAAACGTGGATTTTTAAAAAGATTTTCGAGGGACAATCCACGAACAAGGATTTTTAATATTTCATAATATTTTCATAATATTTTTTTATTTAATATTTTTTGGGGTAATATTTAAAAATGCTGATTTTTTAAAGAATATTTTTTAGGGAATATTTTTTGGACTATATAACGTGGATTTTTGGGAATATCTTTTTAAGGACTATTCACAAATGTGGAGATTCTAAAGAATATTTTTGAGAGACTATTCACAAACGTGGATTTATTTGGAATATTTTTCTGAAGACCAATTGTATTTTTTTTTTAATTTTAAGAATATTTTTTGAGGTTATTCGCTATCATCCGTTGATCAGATTGATGCTCCCGCATCTTGATCGCCTTCGATGCTGCTTCCTCCAGCAACTCGGCAGACAAGATACCTTGATGTCCACTCGATATAGCTAGTCTCTGCCCTATGCCGTTGTTGTTTAACCCCGTTCTCTATTGTAGCGGGTTGTGTTGTTGAATCAGCTGATGGCTTTGGCAGAGCTGATTTCGAGGATTAAGCAAGCTTTGATTTTCTCATCTTCCTCGCAACTTTTTTTGAGGTTTGCGGCTCCGTACACTTAATCTTGACTTTCCTTGCTTTGGAGGTTGGAACCTCCGGCTCTGAAAGCTCAGAGGCCTTTTTTCAAGTCTTCTTTGTTCTAGTTTCCTTCGACATCACCTTTCCAGATGACCATGGGGTTCCCGTATATAGTTCCCGCCATTCTAAGGCCTCGTCTGCATGTGGGGATTTTGCATATCGGGAATTTCTTTAGTGTTGTGTTAGGATATGTCCTTTCGAACTTTCCGACGAACGAACTTCAGATTCGTCCTGATAAGTTACAGCTTCTTATTAGTAAGCTTTGGGAATCCCAAAGATTGACAACAGTAGTTCACTACTCTCCAATATGGCTTTTTTATTCCTTATTATCTTGGATTTGACGCTCTTGGAATGGGGAGAGCTGATAACATTTCCATGTTATCAATGGTGATGCTCCCTCCTTCTCGATTACTTCCTGCCTTGAGAGTGTGGGCTTGTATTTGTCAACAGATTGGTATTGGGGCCGGTAGGACTTTTCAGGCCGACTTTCTTGGGAGTCAACCCCTGACTAGAGTTTGAGGCCTGGACTAAGGTGGTATCCATATTCTTTTCGTGAGACAAGGGGCTTTTCCAGAAGTCTACAATAATACTGTTCTGAATCAATATTAACAGTCCCATTTCCACAAAGATCTGGTGGATAGCTTGCTGCCGTCTTTTAACGCTGTCATTAAAAAGGTCAAGAATCAGATCATTGTCTCCTCCCATGCTTCCCGTCCACTGTGCTCCGCTAGTGACTGCAGACGATATTGAATGGGCTGTCACTGGAATAATTTTAACAGCTGTCGGAGAAGTGACTTAGAAATGACAGCAGTCTGAAGTTGGTTGCAGTTTTTTCATTTCACGCTATATATATATATATATATATATATATATATATATATATATATATATATATATATATATATATATATATATATATATATATATATATATATATATATATATGTATATATGTATAGATAGTTCTAACAGGCCTTGAAAAATTATCTTAAAAAAAAACTAAAAAATTCGCGTTTATAGTCCTTAAAAAAATATTTATAAAAATCCCTGAAATATATTTTTGAAATTTTTATTGAGGATTTAAAAACACAATTTTTTTTAAGAATTTTTTCAAGGACTACAAACATGGATTTTTAAGAATATTTTTTTTTTCAAAAACTGTTAGAGCTAAAAACATTTATTGAATGGCTGCTGTCGGATTCCGATCTTAATGTAATTTTTGTTGAGGGGGAAGTAAACTTCGCATTTGTAGCTTTGTTGACCGAGGGTTCCAAGGCGTCCAAACCAGCATCTGTCGAAATAGGATTGGTTGTTTTTCAGTTTTTTTTTTTTTAATTTGTCTTGTGAAGGGACTGAGTTCGACCATGGCATTACTTCCATACTATGGTAAGGACTAATATTCCTTGAGGCGCCCAGATATCAATGAAGCTCCGTTAGAAAACGGGCGATACTCTGATTGGAAATATTTACTACTGGTGGACTCGTGATCGCATAACACCCTAGAGTTAGGGGATCCTCTTTACATCCACTAACGGCGAGTATGTGATAGTGTCTAACTGGCATTACTTTTCACAAACGTGGACATTTTTCCTTTTTAATATTTTTTTAACGATGCCCCAACTTGGATTTTAAGACAACTGTTTTTAAAGTCCATCTGGGCCACAAATTTGGTTTTAAGAATATTTTTTTTTTCAAGGACCAACAGAGCTTCTAATGTGGATTTTTAAGAATTCAGTTTAATGACCATCAAAGCCACAAAGTTGGATTTTAAGAATATATTTCAAAGACCATCAAAACACAAATATTGATTTTTAAAGATATGTTCTCCTAGGATCTTAAGAGCCACACACTTAAATTCTTAAAAAATATTTATTTAAAGACCATTGGAGTCTCAAACCTGGAACGCTGTTACGCCATATACCCTCTTATATGGAATAATAAAATACTTCGTTTTACTAATTTTCCATATTCCTTTTATTTATTTTTAAACAATTTAAGAACTTATTTAGGCAACGGGCAAATGGGCGCCCTTGGGTTGGTAACCATTCTCATCGGCAACATATTCAACGGTGAATTTTTCGCCAGTCTTCTCATCGACCCACGAGTAGGAACCCTTGACGGCAATGGCTTCGTGTTCACTGCCGGCATTTTCCAAATGACCGGAGGCAGCTTCGTATGTACCATCAGAGGTTTCGGCAACATATTCGAAACTTTCAGGACCCACATCGCTGACTTGTTTGACAATTTGCACTTCAGGATTACCAGCCAAGGCGACAGCGAAGAGAGCGACGAAAACAATGATGAATTTCATGGTTGATTGGTTGGTTAATTGTTTATCCCTGGGCAGTCAAAAACTTTGTGGATACTTGTCCAGTCCGACTTTCGCCTATTTATAGTGAAATGTGATTTCGAAGAATAAATTTCACATCAAATCAAATAATGATAATAATCTGCATTAATTTGGCATTCATATTTCGCACTTGAGGAAACAAGAACTGCTTTTATTTAAATGTTAATTAGATGTGAAGGTGCTTCAATTAACCAATGAAATTCGTAAAACCAGAATATTTGCAACGGTATTTTTGTTATTTTTTTATTTTATGTTTTGCTTTATGCAATTGTCATTTCATTGGGCGTTGGCAGCAAGAAGAACATGCCAAGTTTTGAGAAGGGTTTCCGTACAATTTCATCTGATAACTTCAATTTTATAAAGAAAGAAGGGCAGAAGAGCCCAAAATCCAGACATATACATAGCTTCATAAATATCCACGTTTCTGGCTCTGAGGGCCCTAGAGAAATAGCCCTAGATATCCCAGGTTTTTTTGCTCTGATGTTCCATGAAAAACATTTTGTTTAGAATCCACTTTTGTGGCTCCAGTGATAAAGTACACAATGGAATATATGGTCCTTGAAAGGTCATTTTAAAAAAAAATCTACGCTTATGGCTCTGATGGACATTGAAAGAATATTTTTAAGAAATCAATATATGTGGCTCTAAAAAAATATTCTTTATTTGTATTAAAAAAGGTAAGCCAGAGAGACACTATTACACACTCACCACTATGCGACCCGTTTCGCAGTTGGTCGCTCTCAGTCAGCAGGTATGGTGAGAGGTCTTGGCTTAAATACCCGAGTTCCAATGATCCTTAGACTGATGCTATGAAGAGGCGATTTTTGGCTCAAACCTCTGTGCTGATCCTCACATAAATAAGACCCTCTAACGCTGGGGTGTTATGCGACCACGTGCCCATCAGCGTTACAGATTTGCAATCAGGCTACGGACTGTATTCTAATGGACCTTCCTTGATAACTGGGCGCCTCAAGGAATATAAGGATTAGTTATCGAGTCTTTACCATGGTATTGAGGCTATGCCATGATCAACCTCAATCCCTTCAGAAGACAGATTTGAAAAACAAAACCAAAAATAACCACTTCCATTTCTATTGATGTTGGTATTTACGTCTTGGCACCCTCAGTCAACAAAGCTACAAGTAAGAAAATTACCTCAACCTCATCAAAAATGACCTTGAAATCGGACTTGAACAGCGATGCAGGATTGTCTATTACCACTAGCAGGACGAGGCGGACGGGAAACTTGGGAGGAGACCTTCTTAACGACAGCGTTAAGAGACAGCAGCAAACAATACGTTAGAACTTTGCGGATATGGAGGTGTTAGGGATGAATCAGGAAAGTATTCCTGTAGACTTCTGGGAAACCCCTCTCTCTGAAGATGAACAAAATACTTGCAATATCTAACTGAATTCATCTAAATGTCGAATATTGAGGGGGTACCATTATAAAGATTTGAGGTGTTATGTAGACATATATAGACAATTTTCGGTTAAGGGAAGACTATTCCATGAAAACATTTGACCAAAATCATGAAAATATCGAATATTTGGGGGTAATTTTATATGGGGGCTGTATGCAATCGTAGGCCCATTTACACAATTTGTCATATTCATAAGTGCCTAATAAGAACTTAACACGTCGAATTCTAGACAAATCCATAAAAAATGTGGCTAAAATCTTAAAAATATCGAATATCGGCAGGTATCTTAAATGGGGATTATACGATATCGTGGATCGATATAGTCCATCTTCCAACTTACCTGAAGGCAAAAGACAAATTTGGGGAGGGGGTGTCAGTATAAAAAGGTAGTAAGCTACTGTAATCGATATGTCGATGGGCATCCACCAAAGCTTACGGATAGGGAGCTGCAGCTTATCAGGACGAAACTGAAATTCGAGAGGACAAATCCTAACGCAACAATAAGGAAACTCCCCACATGCAAAACAGTAGTGAAACCAGTTGAGGTCTTAAGAAAATAGTGAAACCCTTGCTCATCTGTCGAAGGAGAATGGAACAAAGAATCCTTTATAACAGACCTCTGAAGTTCCAGAGCCGGAGGTAACATCCTGTCAAGCAACGCAAGGTAAGACTTGGGTTAAGTCTACGCAGCCGCACCCCTCAAAAAAGACTGCAAGGAAAAAGAGCAAATCGAACCTGCTAAACACTTGGAATCGGCACTTCCGAGTCTATCAGTTAATAGTTAAACAACTGGTGGATAGGGCAGAGACGACTGCGACGAAAACTACAGCGAGCGGACATTAAGTGTATCTTGTTGCCAATTTCGCTAAATATAAGCAGCATCGAAGGCTATCAGGTCCCCTCTTAGCCAGTGGTTGCGAAGAAGCAAATCAAGGCGGTGAAGATGGTGATGACGTGTATATTACAACAGTTGGTCTCATATGCTTCGGTGGCGGCAAAGAAGGATAGTGGGAAGCACACTAATGGGAAAGGAACGATATCCGTTCCTGTCAATAATGCTTCACAGAAACCTTGCTGCCCAAAACCAAAGCAGGATTATCAATCTGTTCAACGGAATCGTATCAGATGACCTTTGAGTAGCGGTCGCTTATTTATAGTCCCGCAAAAGAAATGTGATTTTTAAGAACAGTTTTTCAAGGAACCTTAGAACCACCAAACGTGGATTTTTAAAGGTCCGTTAGGATCACAAATCGATGAACTGAGTAGAGATGATTAGAACGAAGGCTTCAGCGAGTGGACATAAAGATATCGTCTCTGCTGAGTTGTCAAAGTTGTATAGATGGCGACAAAGTCGACCAAGGCGCTTTTAAATGATCTTCGGAAAAATGTTCTAAAATTATTTTTTTTTAAATTCACATGTATTTATAGTCCGTTAGAAAAATAGTTTAAACAAATCCTCGTTTTTAAAAAGTCCCTCAAAAATAATATTCAAAAATTCCACATTTGTTTAAAGTCCTTAAATAAATTTTCTCTCAAATCCAGGTTTGGAAATAATAAAAGAAAAATATGTTGAAAAAATCCGTATCGGCAAACAATTACTCAATTTTTTTTAAATTCACATGTAGTTTTTAGTTTCCCAAAAATAGTTCTTAAATATCCTTATTTGTAAAATAAAAAGACTCTAAAATTATTATTTTTAAATATTCTGGCTTGTGGAATATCCCTCAAAAAATCTTCTTCAAAAAATTACCTTTTTATAGACCTTTAAAAAATATTCCCAAACACTATCTACGTTTATTGAAAGTTCCACAATTTTTTTTAATCCACGTTTTCACCCCAAAACACAAAATACAATTTTGTAAATACTCCCTCACAAATACACTTCACAAGCTCCACATTTGTTTACAGTCCTTAAAAAATTATTCTAAAAAAAATCCAGGTTTGTAAATAGTCCCCCAAAGAATATTCTTAAAAAAATCCCTGTTGGTAAACAGTCTTCTAAATAAGTTTTCGTAAAAATCCATTTTTGTAGATAGTCTCTAAAAAAATATTCCTAAAAAATCCACGTTTTTATAGAGTCCTTCAAAATATATTTAAAAAAAATCACCTTTGCAAATGATCCCCGGAAAAGTATTTCAAAAAATCCGCATTGGTAAATAGTTCCAAAAAATAATAAATAAATAAATAAAATAAATAAATAAAAAATTTACATGTATTTATATTCACACAAAAATAGTTTTTAAATATCGTTGTTTGTAAACAGTCACTAAAATAATTATTTTTAGAATTCTGGTTTGTGGAATATCCCTTAAAAAAATCTTCTTAAAAAAGTACCTTTTTTATAGACCTTTAAAAAATATTCCTAAACACTATCTACGTTTATTGAAAGTTCCACAATTTTTTTAATCCATGTTTTCACCCCAAAATACAATTTTTTAAATACTCCCTCATAAATACTCTTCAAAAGCTCCACATTTGTTTACAGCCCTTAAAAAAATATTCTAAAAAAATCCAGGTTTGTAAATGGTCCCCAAAGAATATTCTTAAAAAATCCCTGTTGGTAAAAAGTCTTCTAAATAAGTTTTCGTAAAAATCCATTTTTGTAAATAGTCTCTCAAAAAATATTCTTAAAAAATCCACGTTTTTATAGAGTCCTCTAAAATATATTTAAAAAAATCACCTTTACAAATTATCTCCGGAAAAGTATTCCAAAAAAGTCCACGTTTGTTAATACTCCCTCAAAAAATATTCTGAAAAGAATCTACATATTTTTAAAGAATTTACAAAACTAGCCTTTAAATGAAAAAAATATTCCTAAACAATCCTTGTGTTTTAAATTTCTTCAGAATAAATTTTCTAAAAAATGCACCTTTCCCCAGAAAAATATTCCAAAAAGGTCCACGTTTGTAAATGGTCCCTCAAAAAATATTCTGAAAAAAATCCGTTTGTAAATAGTCCCACAAAAACATATTTTTAAAGAATTTGCATACGAATAGTCCCCCAGAAATAACCATTAAATATCCTCCTCTTTAAAAAGTCTCCAAAATAATTAATTTAAAAATTCGGATTTTTTAAAATAACAAAAGATAAAGTTCCCAATTTTTTTAAATCAAAGATTTTTGGAAGTTTAACTTCCGATTAAAAATCACTCAGACACACATTTCTTTAATTTTTTTAACATATCATTCCATTTTTTATTATTCATTTAAACACCATTAGAGAAAAGTAATCATTTAGGCAACGGGCAAATGGGCACCCTTGGGTTGGTAACCATTCTCATCGGCAACATATTCAACGGTGAATTTTTCGCCAGTCTTCTCATCGACCCACGAGTAGGAACCCTTGACGGCAATGGCTTCGTGTTCACTGCCGGCATTTTCCAAATGACCGGAGGCAGCTTCGTATGTACCATCAGAGGTTTCGGCAACATATTCGAAACTTTCAGGACCCACATCGCTGACTTGTTTGACAATTTGCACCTCGGGATTACCGGCCAAGGCAACGGCGAAGAGAGCAACGAAAACAATGATGAATTTCATGGTTGATTGTTTATCCTTGGATAGTCGAGAACTTTGTGGATACTTGTCCCGTTCGACTTTCGCCTATTTATAGTGAAATTTGTTTGCTGTCAAAGAAATTGTTTGTTCTGGAGCAAGATTTTGTTGGGATTTGCAGTTAAATGAAACTGGATTTTCTTTTTTTTTTTGGCTTGAAATTTTGATTTTGAATATCGTTTAAACAAATCAATGCAAACAAGCATTGCGCTAATAAAATTATGAGTTTATGCATTAATGGGGAAATTTGTGTTTGTTTGAATGGGATTTAGGAAATATTGAAGATATTCTTGAGAGATTAAAAAAATAACATGTTTGTGTCTTAAGTCTTTTGTTTTTGCTGAGGTTTATTTGCATTAGGGGAAGGGGGTGATGCATATATTTTGGGGAGCATAAAATGATATTGAATAACACCTTTCAGTCCCGTAAACAGCTAAAAATATCAAATTTGCAATAAATCACATCAAATTAATTTCTTTTCCAAATCGAAATCAAATTCGTTGCAAATGTTTCCTTGCCATTATTTTTGTTTGACAAACAACCACCCCAATTTAGGGTGCCGCCATTTGAATGATTGATTGCCTCATCAATGAAATGTCATTCCGATGTAGATGAATCCCAGTGCAACAATGTTTCGCTGTGACATTTATCCATTGTTGTTGTTGTTGTTTGTGTTTTTTAGACAAATAATTTCCATATCGGGGGTGGCCATACAAAGTAAAAATCCTTGACCAAAATGTCGACAAGCTATTTGTAAAACATATTCCAAACAATTGAATACATATTTTTTCTGCTATTTACCTTTCATGGAATGCAACTCAGCTGATATTTTGAATAAAAAAAAAAAAAATAAACAGAAAAAAAAAATCATAACTATTGACATTAAATAAAAATATGCGTAGGTAAAGAAGAAGCAACAGAAAAAAAGAAGATATGAATCTTTTGTCCAATAAAGTTAACAACAATTAACCATTAAGCAAATGATGACCAACGTCATAATCATCATCATCTACATCATCATCACCGTTGTCACTCTGACAGCAATGATCAAATGTAAACAAATCAAAATTAGCCACACGCCAGAGCGAGCGGACCAGCAAAAAGTTTACGCATTGCAGCATCATGCACTTTTACATTTAGCTGAAAGCTATGGCAAAACTAAAGGCGGATTTAGAGAAATAGGTGTTAGAAGCAAAGGCATAATCGACAGGGGGAATACCCTACATCACAGAGTGCTCAAAAATTGAGATTTTTAGGAATATTTTTTTAAGGATCATTAGAGCCAGCAAATGAGGATTGAAGAGATACATTAGGTTGACTAAACCCGTACTTTTAAGAATATTTTTTCAAGAGTCGTTAGATCTACAAAACGTGGATTTTTAAGAATATTTTTTCAAGGACCATTAGAGCTACCGATCTTGTATTTTTAAGGATACTTTTAAGGACCATAAAAACCAACAAACGCCTATTTTTAGGGACCATAAAATCCAACAAACGCGGATTTTTAAGAATATTTTTTCAAGCATCATTGAGCCACCAAAAATGATTTTTAAGAATATTTTTTCAAGGACCATTAAAACCAACAAACCAGGATTAGAGTCAATTAGAGTCGCTAAACCTGGATTTTTAAGAATAATTTCACAAAGACCATTAGTTTCACAAAACGTGGATTTTTAAGAATATTCCTCAAGGACCATTAGAAAATATCCACTATTGTCACTAAAAGTGGATTTTTAAGAATTTTTTAAGGACTATTAGAGCTACCAAACTTTGGTTTCTAAAGGTCCATTAGGGTCACAAAACGTGGATTTTGAAGAATATTTTTTTCGGAAATCTAGAGCTACCAAACGTCGATGTTTAAATTACAATCAGAGCCTCCATTCTAGGATTTTTAAAAGAATTTTTTAAAGACCCTTAGAACTACTAAACGCGAATTTTTAAGAATATTTTTTTGAAGGACATTAGAGCCACCAAATATGGATTTTTAAAGGACTATCATAGGCATCATGCGGGGATTTTTAAAAACATTTTTTCAAAGACCCTTAGAATAAAAAAATTTTAAAATCCACGAATATTTAAAAAAATAAAATCCACGAGTATTGAAAAAAATATATAAAATCCACGAGCAGTGCAAAGAAATTTTAAAATCCAAGGGTATTGAAAAAAATTGTAAAATCCACGAATATTTAAAAAATAAAATCCACGAATATTTAAAAAATAAAATCCACGAGTATTGAAAAATATAAAATCTACGAGCATTGAAAAAAAGTATAAAGTCCTCGAGTATTGAAAAAAATATATAAAATCCACGAGTATTGAAAAAAAATATAAAATCTACAAGCATTGATTTTTTTTAAATCCTTGAGTATTGCCAGAATATTGAAAGATATATTTAAATATCCACTAGAATTAAAAA
This sequence comes from Musca domestica, assembly GCF_030504385.1. NCBI lineage: Eukaryota > Metazoa > Arthropoda > Insecta > Diptera > Muscidae > Musca > Musca domestica. The sequence continues at coordinate 5,254,570 of NW_026712207.1, read as the reverse complement.
AAAAACGATTTTAAAATGTCCACGAATTTGAAAAAAATATTTAAAAATCGAGTATTGAAATATTTCAAAAGTTGTATTTAAAAAAGATCCAGAATTATTGAAGAAATGAAAAACTCTTTTCAAAACGATATTGGCCAAAACGCCACAAATTATCTTTTAGAGCCCCAACTTTCTTAGAAATGTTGGGTTGCGGGAAAAATAGAAAATATTTTTTATGTTTTTTTGAAAGAAAAATAAATTATGCCACATTCTCTGAATATAAATCCCCCCCTAACTATTTCCCATTTCCAAAATTAAAGAAATATTTTGGTGTCCATGAATGGAACAATGAATCTCTATGGATTCCTCCTAACTGATACAAACTAATGACCAAATAAAGGAATACCCTGTAGCGCATTGATGGGCATGGGTTATTAAAAGCAATGGGATGGGATGAGGGAGGCAATAAATTAAAGAAGTACGATTCAATTGTCAAGCCATTGACGACAGTTGCAGTACTTAGACCTCTTCACCAACGAAATAATAGCTCTGGCTATGATGGTGTTGCTTCTGCTGATGCCTCTGCTGATAATAAATATGCAATCGCAAAGTTTAACTGGTTTTCGTGACACTCATAACCGACATTCCAAGTTAAAGAAAAAAACCCAGCATCACCCATAACCAGCCAGCTATCAGCGCCACTTTCAGCTGCAGTTTGTCCAGTTAGCCACTATGGGCTTGCATGGACGTGGTAACAGAGCAAAAATGATTTTTGCCTTGCAAGTTTATTGAAGACGATATTATTCACGCCACAAAAAAAAAAAACTTTGATACCAGAATTTTTTTTAAAAACATGTTTTCTGCTCAACCGTATTGTTTCAAACAGATACACGCTTAAAACAAACACCACAAATTGTGAACTCTTTCCTATTTCAGGAAAAAAAAAAACACGTAAATTCACAGCTTGAATGTTGCCCAGATTATAACCAGAAATTGTTTAATTCTTTTGAAGGTTTATTGCAGGGACAATTTGATTGTAAATTCTTTTTTTTTTTTTTGCAAAAATATATTTAACGACACCTGCTTTGGGGAATATTTTTGAAATAAAAAAAAACATTGTGTGGGTAATTTCTATAATTAGAGGCAATAATTGAATTCAGATTAAATGTTATTTGCATTATAAATGGTGAGTGCCGCTTTATTTCATGGAGGGTATAATGTCTGGATTATTACACCGTGAAACAATAAAAATTATTCCTAAGAAAAATTACCATTCATGAATATTCAAAAAAAAAAAATGTCCACCACGGATATTCAACGGGAAAATATTCTTATAAAAACACCTACTTCAGATACTATTTAAAAAAATGTATAAAATCCTCCACTACAGATGGTTCCACAAATTTCGGTTCACAAAGATCGGTTCAGATTTGGATATAGCTCCCATATATAACTTCGTCCGATTTACTTTCTATTGTGCACCAAACGTCTAATATTTGCCCAAATGGGATGGAATTTGGCACTTACGACCGAATTGAGTATAGAAGCTAGTATGTCAAATTTGGTGAAGATCGGTTCAGATATAGCTGTAGCTCCCATATATACTGTTCATCCGATTTGTTATATTTGTTACCCACAACCGTAATATGCACTCCGTAACAACGATATTCAGGGAAATATATCAAATGTAGCTCAGAAATATCTTTACCAAACTTTATCGAGATCGGTTCCGATTTGGATATAGCTCCCATATATACTTTTATCCGATTTCAAATTAATTGTGCACCAAATGGGCAATACAAGTCCGAATTTAAAAGATACAAATGCTTCGGCATAGTTTGTCCTTTGAACTTTAAATTATAATTATAATCATAGCGTGTATGATTAAATTCTCCCATAAAAACTTTTAATTGTTATGCGAAGTTCCACTAAATTAGCAAAGTGGTGTAGGGTATCATACAGTCGGCCCCGCCTGACTTTAAGACTTTCTTTACTGGCTTTATTTTAAAATAGCAAGCACGCTACATCATAGCACGCATTTTTAAAACCACCACCAGATACCTACAGAGCCCTCAATATTAAATTTCGGGATTCCAGCTATATTCCTTTACTCAATACCGAATTTAGTACCATTTAGTACTTTTCGTAGAACTAGAGTACACATTTCCAAAACCTCTTCCTCTTCAGCTTTAGACTAACTCCATTTCTTCATCCAATGTCAAATTTAGTACGATTTTGTACTTTTTGCAAAATTTTAGTGGACGTTTCCAAAACACCTCCATATCTCAAGCCCATATACCATCTGAGACCTCAATACAAAATTACGAGATTCTAGATCTATCCCTTCATTTAGTGCCGTTTGAACTACTTTAGTATGCATTTTCAAAACTACCTCTATCTCTATCAAATATCAGGATTCCACCTCTAAACATTCACTCAATACTAAAATTAGTAGCATTTAGTATTTTTAGTAAAAATATAACATTTCCAAAACCACCTCCAAATCTCAATTCAAGATATCATCGAAGGCCTCAGTGTCAAATTTAAGGATTCCAGTCTTATTCCTTCAACCAATAACAAATTTAGTACCATTTTGTAATTTTTGGACAATTATAGTACACATTTCCAAAACCACGTCTACATCTCAATCCCAGAACCCAAAACAGACCTCAATATTAAGTTCGGCATTCCAACTCTATCACATCACCCAGTACCCAGTATAGTACCACTTAGGCAGACATTAACAATGACATGTTTATAAAATTTCGTTATTCCAGCCCTATTCCTTCAGCCAATCCCAATTTTGTACCATTCAGTACTTTTCGAACTATTATAGTACCCATTTTCAAAACAACCTCCACATCGCAACACTAGATACCAATTAAAGATTGCGGATACCAACAGTGACATCTATATCAAATTTGAGGATTCCAGCTCTAGTCCTTTACCCAATACCAAATTTAGTACTTTTCGTACAAATATTGGACGCATTTCCAAACCACCGCCAGATCTCAAACACAGATATTATCAGTAATTAAATATCAAATTTCGAAATTCCACCTCTATCCTATCACCCAATACCAAATATAGTACCATTCAGTACTTTTTGTACAATTACAGTACACATTTCCAACAAATATTCTTTGAGACCCATATTTAAGATTCAGAAAGATTCTCAACGAATTAAAAGAAATCTATTTTTAAAGCTGTGTTAGAAATCCAAAAACTTTAAAAAATAAAAAAAAAAAAAAAAAATAATAATTAAAATCCACTTTTATGGTTCTGATATTTAAAAAAAAAAAAACATTTTTTCTCAAATACCTTTCTAAAAAATGTCGTATCTTAACAATTCACGTTTGAAAATTTAAAAAAAATCCTTGTGTGATAGACCTAAAGAATTTTTTAAATCATCGCACAAGACTCTCTAAGTATTTCAAAAAATATTCTAATTAATATTCTAATATTCTAATAATATATTTTTAAAAATTTATATTCAAGGCTTTGATAGGTTCTCAAAAATTCACATTTAGGAATCTGATAGACCCAAAAAAATTTATTTAATTCCGCGTTCAAGGCTCTAATAGTTTCCAACTGGTAGTTTTTTTATACCCTCCATTATATCTATTATGAGGGATATATTAAGTTCGCCATTCCGTTTGTAACTCATCGAAATAATAATTTTAGATCTAACAAAGTGGAAGGAAATAGGTCCACGTTATCATAAAGCCCCCATATTATGGAACCCCCGATATTCGGTATTTTGATGATTTAGTCGCCTTTATCAATGGAATTGTCTGAAAATCCACATAAGGTATTTCCGCTGAATACTTTACCCCTCTGGAGGGGAATTGTACATATGGGTTCACGATATCGTATATCCCCCATATAAAGGTGCCTCCCGATATTCGGTATTTTGATGATTGTAGACACATTTTTCAAGGGATTTTTCTAACAATCCACACAAGGAGTTCTTTCTGAGTATTTTAACCCTTGGAAGAGAATTGCCTATATCGCATAGCCCCCATATAACGCTAAATCTCGATATTCGGTATTTTTATGATTTTTTTTCAAATTTTCAATGGAATTGTCTGAAAATCCACACAAGGAGTTCCATCTGAATACTTTACCCCTGGAAGATAATTGTCATATAGCCCCCATATAGCTGTACCCCCGATATTAGGTATTTTGATTATTTTAGCGAAATTTTTTAACGAAATTTTTTGAAATTTCGTATATAGGTCCACGTCTTCACATAGCCCGCATATATGGCACCTCCCTTTATTCGCATTTGGTTGATATTAGCGACATTTTTTACAGGAGAGGTTTCAAATTTTTGTATATACAATTCTTAATGGGTACTACAGCCTATGACAATTACTAACGCAGGATTACTACTTCGTATAGCCCCCGTATAACGGATTTTTTTTTGTTTGAACATTTTCAAGTTCCTTCTTAGATGTTTTGTATACCCTCAGTCATATGGCTAGAGAGGGTATATATCATTTGCTACGGTCAAAAGGTCCCTCGACGGGAGTATCCGATTTGGTCCAAACTTGGTACATCGTAATATTTTTGTCAAACTTCGGTCGAGTTCGGAGATGGGCAATATCGGCCCACTCCTTCTGGTGCCTCCCCTACAAAAGGTCGAAATTTTAAATATCCATTAAGCTCATAAAACGCGAAATTAACATAAGACTCCATTTAGATTTGGCACATCTAAATATTTCTATCAACACAGGATATGTTATAAAAACGGTAGAGATCATGTTGGTACCTCCCCAAAAATGGTCAAAGTTTTGTATAACCAAAACATTTATAAAATCCGAAATAAGGATCAGGTTCTCTTTATATATCGCACATCCCATTATCTCTACTAATAAAAGATCTGTTGTGAAGTTGGGATACATAGGTCCACACCTTCTGGTACCTCCCACACAAAGGCTCAAATTGTTGAATATCCATGAAACTCATAAAAAGCGAAATTAACATCCGATTCCATATAAGACTTGGTACATCTCAATATTTCCAATAACATAAGATCGGAACCTACTCCATAGAGGGTCAACAATTTGAGTAATCATAACAGAAGTCAAAATATATTTAAATAATCGAACATTAGCTGAGGGTATACATCTGTCAGCTAAAGCAACTGATACTTTTAAATTGTTTTACTTGTTTTTTTATACCATCATCCATATGGCTACAGAGGGTATGTATCATTTGATACGGCCAAAACGTGCCTCATCGAAATAACGGTTGTAGACCCTAGGTCTCTTTGGACCAAATACTTTTCAGGACATTTAGAGTCGATCTAGGGTTCTTCGTCCGTCTATCTGAATGGCTGGTGCGCACGATAACTCTCCCAGGGGTATCCGATTTAATCCAAACTTTGTACATCGTAATATTATTGCCAAATTTACATCGGTTCGGATATGGGCAATATAGGCCCATTCCTTCAGGTACCTTCCCTCAAAAAGTCAAATTTTCACAGAAAATAATTTACCTCGTAGAGAGAGAAAGGAACTTTCGATTTAGTTAAAATTTTTCAAATCCTAATATTTGTACCAACTCTAGGTATGGTGCAAAAATGGACAGTATCGGCCCACTGTAAAATTCTGAAAAATCATAAATCTTATAAAATGGGAAATAAGAGTCCAGTTGTCTTGAAATTTCGCATATTACGATATTTCTAAAAGCTGTAGCTCTGGTGTGAAGATGGAATTTGTCGGACCAATAATTCTGGCATCTCCTCCATTATGAATAACCTTTAAAACTCAGCAGGTCTTAATATTCCTTTCAACATAATATCAAAAAATTAGGGAATATTTTAGGGTTTTTTGGGAACATTGATGCTAATATCGATGTAAAATATGTTGGTCTTTGACGTCATTTTTCGAGAGAGATGCTTTGTGGGCGATTTTTGCATAAACTCACATAAACACGGATTTAACCCTTAAATGTGTTTTTAATATATCTAGGTATTCGTAGCTATGATTTATATTTTCTTGACGTTTTCTGAGACCTATATATAACAAATAATTTTGTAGAATATTTTGACTTGCTATAATCCCGTTTAAATGGAAAAATTCATACCAAAAAAAAAAAAAAAAAAAAAGTTAAAAAGTATCAGTCGGTATTGCCGCCAGAGACATACTCTCAGCCTATGTTCGATTATCTAAATATATTTTGACTAGTGTTAAGGTTATTCAAACGTTTGACCCTCTATGGAGCAGATCCCGAAGGAATGGGCCAATATTGCCCATTTCCTATCGGACCCAAAATATGATATAAATATTTCGACAGATGTGCCAAGTCTAAATGGAATCGGATGTTAATTTGGCGATTTATGAGCTTCATGGGTACTCAAAATTTCAATATTTTGTGAGGAGGTACCAGAAGGAGTGGACGGATGTATTCCCCCTTCACACCAGACCATGGGCTAATACAAATATTAGGATGTGTGAAATTTGAAGACAATCGGACTTTTACATCACATTTAATGAGATTGTAATTATTCAAAATTTTGACCATTTGTGGGGAATGGACCTATATTGTCCATTTTCACACCTGTCCTAGCACTGTCGCAAATATTAGGATTCGCAAAGTCGGAGCAAATTCGGATTAGCCTTTCTCTTTCTGTGCAAAAAATATGTTTTTTTTCAAAATTTCGAACTTTTGTGGGGGAGGTACCAGAAGGAGTGGGCCGATATTGTTCATCTTAACACCAGACCTTGGGTTAATATAAATATTGGGATGTGTGAAATTTGAAGACAATCGGACTCTTACATAACATTTTATGAGAGTTGTAATTATTCAAAATTTTGACCATTTGTGGGGGAGGTACTTGACGGAGTGGACCGATATTGCCCATTTTCACACCTGACCTAGCACTGACGCAAATATTAGGATTTGCAAAGTTGGAGCAAATTCGGATTATCCTTTCTCTTTCTGTGCAAAGAATATATTTTTTGAACATTTCGACCTTTTGTGGGAGAGGTACAAGAAGGAGTGGACCGATATTGCCCATCTCCGAACTCGATCTAAGTTTGACAAAAATATTACGATGTAGCTAATTTGGACCAAATCGGATACTCCCTTCGAGAGTTATCTTGCGCACCAGCCAGCCAGACAGACAGACAGACAGACAGACAGACGGACGGACGGACGGACATCGCTAGATCGACTCCAAATGTTCTGAAACGGATTTGGTCCAAAGAGACCTAGGGTCTAAAACCGTTATTTCGACTAGGCACGTTTTGGCCGTATCAAATGATATATACCCTCTGTAGCCATATGGCTGAGGGTATAAAAAACAATTCCTAAGGTTCGGGGAGATTCTGCCAAATATTTGTAAAAAATTCCAGATTGATTGGATTGATTCTGAAAAATATTTTTAAAATATACCAGTTTGCGCCTGCGATATTTTATTTTTTTTTTACAGTCACCTTAGAACCTCGACAAATTCTCAAAAATAATTTTTTTAAGAAATTTTCGTTCCCAAAATTATTTTTCCACCACATTGAAGAGGTCATATTCTCATACATTGTACAAATAGGGGTTATGGAAAAAAATCAACGACATTGCAAGGCATACCAGTTTTTTTTTTTGGTTTTGCTATTCTGACTAATGGCCAATTCAAAATGTTAAGAATAAAATTATCCAGACGCCACGCACGAAGCGATGCTGTAAAGACCAGCTTTTTTTTCTTCATTTTTATCAAAAGTTCATAGTTTGAAAATAATATTCTTCTTCAAATGCATGCAGCGGCAGCAGCATCAGCATCAAACTGTTCTTCAATGTCCATATCAGTGTTTGACCAGCTAACTGGTATGAGTGGTAATACCTGGTTGTCAGTTGCATGCATACATGTATGACTGTGTGTTGTGGTTGTTGTTGTTGCTGGTGATGGGGGCTCAACAGAATCGTTGGGATGGGATGATTGGTGGCATCATTGATTTTTCTTAAATGTTAGTTGCATTACTGGCACACGTTTTAACTTGTCGCTAAGACGCCGGGCGACGTTTGTTTGTCTGTCTGTTCACGGATTTAACAATATTTACTCATCATTTCAGAGAATGAGAGGAAGAGAGGCATAGATGCTGTTGAATTGCATCCATGCACCCGCCGCTGCTGCAGTCAGTGTGCGTAGCATGCATGCTTGCCTACCTCCCTCCCTTCTCGTCCTCCTTCCCACCATTTTCCAAACGATTAGCATTTAAACTTAGACGAAATGCTAAAGAAGTTGTCTGACATTATTATTGGCGTTGTTGGTGCTGGACAAATGTCGTGTGTTGGTCGTTATGCATGTTTGTCCGTGTGTCTCTGCAAATTTTACAAAGAATTACAAACCTTAGAATTTATGACAATGCAATGCTGCCGGCTGTCAGATGATGGTGGTGGCGGTGGCATCTTTTTCTCGAAGAACCACCAAAGATGCTCTAATCGTATAAAATGCATCTAAGCTGCAGTTCTGAAAGTATTCTACAGTTTGTGACTAAACCTTCAAGTCCACTAAGCCTCCTCTACTTAGCAAAGCAAAACAAAGCAACAAAAATATTATCAACATGAAATTGGTGCGTAATCGGGTGGTTGTGTAAAAGGATTATAATTTTTGTGAAACGGCAACTGCAGTCGAAGAAAAAAAAAAAAAAAAGAAACTTGAAATTCTAATGGATATTATTTTCAATATTTTTTCGGTATGTTCCTCGTAGATGCTAGTCTTTGGAATCTTCTGCATTGTCTTGGCCTGCTCCTGGGCAGCACCGCAAGGAGGCAAGGATGTGGAAATTGTTGAGTTAACCAATGAAAACATTGGCATTGATGGTTACAAGTTTAGGTAAGCCACAGACTGACCTCCATTTGATGGAAAATAAAATAACTCCCCTCCCTCTCTTAATTCCCAGTTACACCTTAAGTGATGGCACAACCCGCACCGAAGAGGGTACCGTCATCAATGCCGGCACCGAAAATGAATCGTTGTCGGTGAAAGGCTCTGTGTCATGGGTAGCTCCCGATGGCCAAACCTATACCGTGAACTTTGTGGCCGATGAAAATGGTTTCCAACCCGAAGGTGCCCACATACCAAAATAAGTTTGTCGCCCCAAAAATGGATAGCCGTTTTTTTCTTAAATTATGTTTTCTATTTTGTTTTGATTTACCATCGCCATTCTTTTGTAAATATTTTCGGATAAGTTTGTTAACCCAGGAATAGTGTGTCTATTCCTTGGGGGGAGGATTAAAAGCGTTCAGTCAGTGTTAAAAGAAAAAAAAAACGATTGGTTTTTTATTTGGAGTGGCACCTAAAACCACATTAGGAAGGGTAAGTAATAATTGTTTCAAAATTCTTCAAAAAAAAATTATTTGGAAAAAGAAGTCAGGTTTATAGCTCAAGAAAAAGTGCCTCCCAAAAAAAATTCTCAAAAGATCTCCGATAATGGCTCACAAAGAGCCTTAAAATATACTTTTTATAAAATCTACCAGATATTAATAATTAAAAAAAATATATAAAAAATGGCTAAAATGCATGAGAATTTGAAAAATATTTAATATTTTTTACACGAAAAAAATAAATAAATAAAAAATATTAAATAGTTCCTATTGTGAAATAAAAAAAAATATAAAAAAATAAATAAAAAAATATAGAAAAAAATCTGAATCTTAAAAATGTTAAAAATTCTGTAAAAAAGTTAAATAAATTGGATCCAAAAAACAATTTCAAAAGATCCACGATTATGACTCAGATAGAGGCTTAAAATATACGTTTTATAAAATCAACCAAATTGTAATAACTTAAAAAAAAATATAAATATACAAACAATGGATTAAATGCATGGGGATTTCAAAAATATTTTATATTTTTTCAAAAAAAAAAAAAAAAAAAAAATATATATAGTTATAATAAATAAATAAAATAAAAAAAAATTAAAGAGTAATTATTGTGAAATCAAAAAAAAAAAAAAAAAAAAAATAAATAAATAAATAAATAAATAAATAAAAAAATAAATATATAAATAAAAAATCTGGAAAACTCCTCGAAACTGACCATGCAGGGCCTTAAAAGTCTTAAACAATCTGTAAAAATAGCCCAGGCAGTTCTTCAAAAAAAAAAAAAAAAATAATAATAAATAAATAAATAGAAAAAAGAAAGAAGGGGCTATGTTGGGCCGGGCCGAATTTTTAATACCCTCTACCATTTTGAAGGAACTTGAAAATATTCCAAAAAAAAACCCTCTAAAAATACGATTTGGGGCAATACGATGGCGTGGTGCAGCATATAAAATTGTTTGTCATAGGCCGTAGTACCTATTGCTAACTTTGAATACGAAATTCGAAACAATTTGGGTAAAAAAATGTCTCTAAAATCATCAAAATACCGAATATCGAGGGGTACCGTTGTATGGGGGCTATAAGATATCGTGGACCAATATATACAATTCTTTTCCAGAAGGTAAACTGCGAAAAGGAAGTCCTTGTGTGGATTTTCAGACAATTCCATTACAAAATGCGGCGAAAAATACAGAATATTGGGAGGTATCGTTTCATGGGGCATATACAATATGGTTAACCTATATAGACAATTCTCTTCCAGGGGTTTAAGTAATCACATAAAACTCCATGTATAGAATTTCAGACAATTCTATTGAAAAGTGTGGCTAACATCTTCGAAATACCGAATATCGGGAGTTACCGTTATCCTGGGGCTATACAATATTGTGGACCGATATAGTCCATCTTCGTACTTGACCTGCTTGCACACAAAAGACTGATCTGTGAAAAATTTGATCATCCTATCTTAACTCGTTTTGACTCTATCGGGATTACAACAGACGGATGGACGGACAGGGCTAAATCGTAAATCGCTGATCAAGAGTATGTAAATTCTGTTAAGTCTAAAAATATTATTTCGATTAGTTATAAACAGAATGACGAACTTAATATAGTCCCCCTTACTATGTATTTTGAAGGGTATAAAAAATGAAATGAAATCAAAAGCAACAATATTGGCACAATATCGATAATGGTCCAGTCAATGATTTAAAAATCTTCAAAAAATACAAGGTAATAACCCATTCAGTGCATTAAACATATTTTTAATAAATAAATTAATACAAAAATATAAAAATAAATAAATAAAAACCTACAATTATTTCTTTCTGACTGGAAAATATAATTTTTTTAATCAAGTTTTTAGAAATCCTCTACGATTTTAAAAATATTAAAATAAAGATATTTTTTTTGATAATTTAAAAATATTTATATTTGTTTTAAATCCACAGGAATTTTAGAAGAATAATAAATAATTGCATAATACGCAAATATTTCAAATTATTTCAAAAATGTCATTCAAAAAAACTCTAATAACTATAGAAAACCTATAAAACTCCACGGAAATGACTCAGACAGGGTATAAAATTGAGGCTGGCAAAATAGTATTTTTTTAATCGCACGATTATGCTCAGAGAGTGCTTTTAAAACTATTCAAAAACAAGTAAGCAAAGGCTACAGTCGAGCGGGGCCAACCGTTGAATACCCTACAACACTATAATAAGTGATACAGTTTATAAAGGCGAGATACTCGAAAGAATTCCACAAGATATTGTCACAAATAATAAAAGAAAACCATCAGGTTTCGTTCTCTAATTTGCTCATTTCCAATTTATTGGTAGATGTTGCACGTAAATGGTCTTCCTTGATCTGGAACCAATATTTCCCAAAGACCTATAATCTCTCAGAAGTGGCAAAAGATTAACATTTATTATTGGTTTTTGACTGAAACGCATCTATATGAGATACAGACATTTGACTATATTCTTCCACGAAATCAGCATTAACGAAATAGTCAGAAGTGCGTCTTTCCTGTATTTGAGAATTCTCCAAAGAGTCACTGGAATGGACATTTTCGTATTTTGTCTAAAAAAGTTGGCAAACTATTTCGCACATTGGATATTTTTGGATGGCCATCCAAAACTGCTTGGCTTTTGCAATGTCCGGTAACCCCCATTTAAATGTGCGTGAGGATAGGGCGATAATTATGACCTGCTGACAATTTTGCAGTGGTTTGGTCCATTTCAACCCCTAAATATATGGCGATCATCTTCAAAAATAGTAGGCTTCTATTCTGACCCTCATATTATCCCCATGCAAAATTTCGTAAGGATCGGGCCATAAATGCGATCCGTATATGATATCCTGATATCCTAACTACTTAGTTTTGTTAGCTGTAGAAATATTACCAACTGTTTAATTCAAAATGAAAATATGCCAAAAATATGAGAAAATTTTACAAAATCAATGTTTTCATCTTTAGAGAAATAATTTTATGCGATTTTTTTAGACGTTTTTTGTTTCCTGCCAAGAGGCCATTCTGAATTAATGAGAATTGTCGAAATCAGTTCAGCCGTTCTCTACATATAAGAGATCTTTCAAGCATATCTCCTTTGATAGACATATATATCGCACATATTTTGCTATATATCCGATTTGTTGGATAATAACATCAATGTAAAGGTCAGAAGTAACCTTGTGATGGCTTTGTGATTTCGCCGGGATTTAAAATAATCACGGTTTAATGAAAAATTTTGATTTTTTTCAACACAAAAGATATGGTATATTTTACCCGCTAAATATTATCCGATGACCACCCAAATTAGTAGGCTTCTTCCCCGCCCTAAACTCTATCTACATGCGAAATTTCGCGTTGATTGGTCTATAATTGCGACCTGTATAGCTACTGCAAAATCCGACATTTTTTCAGTATTTGATCCATTTCAACCCCTAAACATTTGGCGATCATCTCCAAAAGCAATAGGGTTCTATTCTGGTCCAAGCCCCACCTACATTCTAAATTTCGTGAAGATCGAAGCCATAATTGCGACCTGTAGAGTGATTACAAATTAACATGGACAGACAGACAGACGGACAGACGGACGGACGGACGGACATACATAGCTAGATCGACTCAGCTCGGCGAGCTAGGAAGATCCATATATACTTTCCTATGTGGGAAACCAATATTTCGAGGTGTTACATAATTTTTGGCCCAATCAAACTTATAATACCCCCAACACATAGTGTTGTAGGGTATAAATACCCCTATTGTGGCTCAGACAGTTCTCATGGTTGTTCCAAGGGAGTGGACCAATGTTATTTATTTCGTATCTGAGTCCAATATAAATGTGCCAAATTTGAGCTATATCGACTTCTTCATTTACCTTTACATGAAAAATGTAATTTTTTTTAGAAAATTTAAAAATTTCTGTGAGTTGGCAGATATAGTGGAATGAAGTATTCCATTTCATCTAACTCTGAAAAAATATCAATCATCTCACCTTTAATTCCATGTTAATGCTAATAATTAATCAAAATTTAAACCTTTTGTGGGGTAGGTACCAGAAGGAATGAGCCGTTGTATTTTATATTCACATCAGATCTCAGGTTACGAAGTTTTAAAAGTACCGCTGACTTAGAAAATCGTAGAAAATTGTAAACTTGTGTGGGTGAAATACAAGAAGGAGTGGGTTGATATTTCTCATCTTCACACCAATCAATAGAAAATTTGAAATATTTGACATTTGAATAAAATCGAGTGCTTATTTCGCCCTTTTATGAGAGCTATAATTATTCTTTGCTTTTTTTTTTGGTTGATTTTGAATTAGAATGGAAGCGTGTTCATTTATCACTAAACACCTAATTTTCATTTGAAATATATGAATTTATTCTGATATTTAGAATGGAATTTTGTGTAGAATGTTTCTTCTCTTGTCACTTTCTGTATAACGTGAAATTTTATATTACTTTCATGCATTAATTCCAAAGGAATTGAATCGAATCGAAATCAAAAAAAATTCCAAAAAGTGAGGAAGAGGGGGACTTGCCCCTTTATTTACGTAACTTACAATATAATAAATATAGTGACTATTTTTCATTGGTGACTTAGTGAAATTTGAAGTTAAATGTTTTTGCCTTTGACGTCATCCTCTTAAAATGATGCTTTGTCGGAGAATATTTGCATAAATTCCCATGAAGTACTTGTTTAACCCTAAACAGCGTGTTTCTATTATTTATGAATTCATGGCGTTCAGGTTAGACTTGACGTTCTAAAATCGATAATGGAATTTTATGACAAATAATTTTGTAGAGTATTTTAACATGCTAAAATCCCATACCCCTTTTTATACCCTCCACCATAGTATGGAGGGTATATTAAGCTTGTCATTCCGTTTGTAACACCTCGAAATATACATTTTAGACCCCACAAAGTATATATATTCTTGATCAACATAAAATTCTATGTTGATTTAGCGATGTCCGTCCGCCTATCCGTCTGTGGAAATCACTCTAGCTTCCGAACAAATTGAAGTAGATTGATAAAATTGTACTCAAATATATATTATGTCTGCAGGACTTTTGGTATTGAAAATGGGCTATGTAGGTCCACATTAGCCCCCATATAACGGTGCCTGCCCATATTCGATATTTAATTGATTTCAGCGACAATATTCCTCGGGATTCTTTCAAATTTGGTATTTGATGTTCGTAATGGATGCTACAGATTATTATATTCGGTATTTTGATGATTTTAGCGTCATTATTCACCAGATTTGTTTCAATTTTGGTATTTGATGTATGTAATGGATGCTACAGCCTATTACTGAAGATTGTTTGTGCTCTTATAGCCCCTATAAAACGGTATCTCCCGATATTCGGCATTTTGATGATTTAAGCGATATTATTCACCGGAATTGTTTCAATTTTCGTATTTGAAGTTCGTAATGGATACTACAGCCTAAAACAGAAAATTGTCTGTGCAGGTCCACTTCTTCGTATAGCCCCATATAACGGTACCTCCCAATAATCGGTTTTTTGATGATTATTCACCAATTTTTTTTTTAAGTTTCCCATTTGAATATTGTAATGGCTTATGACAAAAGTTACCTTTGCATGTTCATGTCGTCGTAATATAAAAACTACGACTCTAATATAAAAACTACATTCGGTATTTTTAAGATTTTAACAGAATTTTTAACGGATTTTATTGTTTTTGAGAATTGCCAAATTCGTTCAAATGGTGGAGGGTATTCAAAGTTCGGCCCAAAATAAACCTCGTACCTAAACGGATTTCAATTAATCTTAATTCGAAATTTTCAAAAAATATCAAAGGAGGAGGAAATTTCCCACCCTCTAAGGTTACTTTCCGATGTAAGCTTTTCTATTTTTTTGTTCTATTTCAATAATCTACTAAATTTTATCAGTAATTATTGAAAGAAAATGAAATTTGTGGCACAGTTCAAAAATATTATTAATAAGTCCACGATTTTAACTTGAAAACACTCAGAAAAATTCGCGACTTTGGGCTCAAATATATTTAAAATATTTTCTTAAAAATCCCTTTAAAAATTCTCGATTATGGCTTCCGAAACATTATTAAAAATATCCTCAAAAATCTAAAATCATATTTCCAATAATTTTAAACGATCCATATTGTGTGCTATACATACATATGTATGTCTTCGAATATCTGCATCCAAACGATTTAACCATAACCTATGACACTAAAACAAGTCATCAAAAAATGAATATAAAAATGCCGCAGGTCTTGTAACAGGTCGTTGGCATTGCAATCGCCCCCCTAATATTTCTCATGAAATTTACATATCTCAAATTTATATATTTGAATTTGAAAAGGTTATGGTTTTTTGTTGTCATAGCCGAATTTTGCCTTTGTAGGTATGTTCGTATTGGAGAAAGACCGACAAAAACAGACTAATTGATTATGATTTTATTTGTTTACGTTCCCGCTGTTACAGTGGCATCAAACCTCAACATCAACGAAACAGAGACTCATCTTCGTCGCAAAAACCCTAAATCTCGCCAAGATAACCCAAATCTTACAGCACAACACCAACAAAATGGTGTTAATGTGCATTTGCATTTATCATTAGACCCGCACAAGCTACACACACCCGCCGCCAACTGTTGTTAACAACTCTCAAACGACATGTGTGCGTTGCGTGTGTGTTTGCCTCAACATTTGCCATTCACACACACACACACACCTTTTGGATATATAAACGAAATGGTACAACATCTTGGCATCCACAAACCCAACACAGTTCAGTGTATCAACACATCCCCCAATTCAAACCAAAAAATTCAATCATGAAATTCATCATTGTCTTCGTTGCTTTGTTCGCCTTGGCTTTGGCCGCCGATCCCAAAGATGCCGAAACTTTGCGTTACGACTCGAATGTTGAACCTGAACAATATCAATTCGCCGTCGAGACCAGCGATGGAAAAACTTTCGAAGAACAAGGACACGTAGAGGATTTGGGTACCGATGATGAGGCTATCTCAGTTAAGGGTTCCTACTCCTATGTCGGTGATGATGGCCAGACCTACACCGTCAACTATGTTGCCGACAGAAACGGTTTCCAACCCCAAGGTGCCCATTTGCCCGTTGCCTAAGTGGAATTTTGAAGTTCCTGAAATGTGTTATCTAGTTGTTGCTAGTTTTCTAAGTAAAATAAATTTAATTTAAAAAAAAGAAACCAAAGTAAAATGTTGAAGTTTTTTATTCGTTTGGGGGAAAAAGTTGGTGCAACAAAAAAAAAATAATAAAAATAAATAATTAAAGGAAAAATTCAGTAGGTTATGAAAGTAGAGCTAAATAGAAAAGACTCATGTATCGGCATTTTGAAAGTTTACTTCGCAAAGTAACCTGAATGAAGGAGGCCAAGTCCCCCTCTTCCTCAATTTGGGAAATTGTCGGATTAAGATTCGATGGAAACTGAGCATGTTAGGCACACAGTGTCTAATAGGTTATGAGAGTAGAGCTAAATACAGAAGACTCTTTCATCGGAATTTTGAAACTTTACAGCGTAAAATATCCTTAATAAAGAGGGCGAAAGGACTTGCTCACTTTTTGGAAATTTTCGGATTAAGATTCCCCGGAATCCCATACCATACTTGTGGTAAATAGTGTCTTCGGCAATATTACTGATAATAAAACGAGAAATATTTTGTTAGAAAAAGTTAACCCTGAAGCGAGTCACCTAGGAGACATTTTTAGTCCTTCTTTCAAAATATGGCTAAAAACTCCCTTTAAACGAGTTCGTAGCAAATCAAAATGTCCTACAACATTATTTGTCATAAAAATTTACTATGGATTCTAGAATACATCAAATGACTAAAACATACCTGAATGCCAGGAATTCATAAATAATAAAAACTCATATTTTAGGGTTAAAATCATACTTCATGTGAGTTTATGAAAAATTCTGTAACAAAGCATTTTCTTAGGAAGATGATGCCAAAGACAAATATATTCTTCATCAAATTTCACTATAGGTCACCGAAGTAAAGAAATCTCTACCTTCATTATATAATATTAGAAAATATTTGCATCAAATTTACAAAAAAAAACTTTAAAAAATCGTCATTTTTTGATCAGTTTTTCCTTGGCTTTTTTTTCGACTGGATGCATAAAAGTAACATAAAATTTCATTTTAGGCAGATAGTGTCAAAAGAAGAAATAATCTACAGTAAATTCCGTTACTAATCTCAGAATAAACAATAAACCTAGGTTTTGTAGTTTCTAAGAAAATTGTATTCGAAATTTATATGATACAAATAAAAATTATATATTTACTGATAATTTAACAGGTTTTCATTCTAAGTCAAAATCTCACTTACTTTTTCATTTTTTGGAAAAAGTGTCAAAGGAAGAAATATTCTAGATCCAATTTTAGTAGTGGTAACCAAAGAAAAGAAATCTCTATTTCCATTATTTATGAAGAAAATATTTGCATCAAAATTGCAAGAAAAATAATCCGAAAATATTTCATCATTTTTGATAAATTTCCCACGGCCTTCTTTCGACTGGATGCATAACATAACAAAGTAACATAAAATTTCATTTTATACAGAAAGTGGCAAAAGAAGAAATACTCTACACTAAATTCCATTACTAATCTCAGAATAAACCATATAACTAGGTTTAATAGTTTCTAAGAATTTTTTTTTCGAAATTCATATGTTACAAGTAAAACTTATGTATTTACTGATAATTTAACAGGTTTTCATTCTAAGTCAAAATCTCCCTTACTTTTTCAATTTTTGGGAAAAGTGTCAGAGGAAGAAATATTCTAGATCCAATTTTAGTAGTGGTAACCAAAGAAAAGAAATCTCTATTTCCATTATTTATCAAGAAAATATTTGCATCAAAATTGCAAGAAAAATAATCCGAAAATATTTCATAATTTTTGATAAATTTCCCACGGCCTTTTTTCGACTGGATGCATAAAAGTAACATAAAATTTCATTTTAGACAGAAAATGTCAAAATAAGAAATATTCTGCACTAAATTCTATTGTAAATCTCAGAATAAACCATATAACTAGGTTTGATAGTTTCTAAGAAAATCGTATTCGAAAATTATTTAGTACAAGTGAAAAACATGGGTTTACTTATTTTAAACAGGTTTCCATTCTAAGTCAAATTCTGCTTTACTTTTTATTTTTTTTGGCGAAAGTGTCAAAGAAAAAATATTTTAGATCCAATTTTACTATTAGTCACCAAAGAAGACAAATCTCTATTTTCATTATTTAACATGAAAATATTAGCATCAATGCTGGCAAAAAAGGAAAATATTTTATATTTTTTTAGTAAATTTTTCATCCGTCTTTTTTTTTGGATTTAATGCACGACGGTATCATAAAATTTCGTTTTAGGTGTAAAATATCAAAAGATGAAATATTCTACACTAAATTCTATTATAAATCTCAGAATAAACTATACATCTAGGTGTAACAGTTTTAAAGAAAATTCCACTCAAATATTATATACTACAAGTGAAATGTATGTATTTAGTGATAATTTAACACGTTTCCATTCTAAGTCGAAATCTCCCTTACTTTTTCATTTTTTGCGGAATATGTTAAAAGAAGAAATATTCTAGATCCAATTTTACTATGAGTCACCAAAGACATGAATACTCTATTTCCGTTATTTATCAAGAAAATATTTGCATCAATGTTGCAAAAAAAAAATCCGAGAATATTTCATAATTTTTTGATCAATTTTCCACGCCTCTTTTTTTCAAATGGATGCATGAATGTAACATAAAATATCGTCTTAGACAAAAAGTGTCAAAAGAAGAAATATTCTATACTAAATTCCATTATCAATCTCAGAATAAACCATATATCTAGATGCAATGGTTTCTAATATAATTGTATTCGAAAATTATATATTACAAGTGAAAAACATGGGTTTACTTATTTTAAACAGGTTTCCATTCTAAGTCAAATTCTGCTTTACTTTTTATTTTTTTGGCGAAAGTGTCAAAGAAAAAAATATTTTAGATCCAATTTTACTATTAGTCACCAATAAAGAGAAATCTCTATTTTTATTATTTATCAAGAAAATATTATTATTTTTTTATATAAATTTTTCCTCTGTCTTTTTTGGATTCAATGCACGAAAGTAACATAAAATTTCGATTTAGGTGGAAAATTTCAAAATATGAAATATTCTACACTAAATTCTATTATAAATCTCAGAATAAACTATACATCTAGGTGTAACAGTTTTTAAGAAAATTCCACCCGAATATTATATACTACAAGTGAAATGTATGTGTTTAGTGACAATTTAACACGTTTCCATTCTAAGCCAAAATTTCCTTATTTTTTCATTTTTTTGAGGAAAGTATCAATGGAGGATATGTTCTAGATCCAATTTTATTATTAGACACCAAAGACATGAATACTCTATTTTCATTATTTATCAAGAAAATATTAGCATTAACGCTACAAGATAAATAATCCGAAAATATTTCACCATTTTTTGATCAATTTCCCTCGGCCTTTTTTCGATTGTTTATGTTACTTTTTTACGTAACATAAAATTTCATATTATCTCAGAAGAAATTATACATCTACGTAAAATAGTTTGTACGAAAATTGCATTCGAAACTTATATATTACAAGTGAAAATTATATATTTACTGATAATTTAATATGTTTTAATTCTAAGTCCCTTACTTTTTCAATTTTTGAGGAAAGTATCAAAGGCAGAAACATTCTAAATCAAATTTTACTATTAGTTACCAACGAGAAAAAAATCTCCATTTCCATTATTTATCAAGAAAATATCAGCATCAATGTGGCCAAAAAAGGAAAATATTTTTAATTTTTTTAAATACATTTTTCTTTGGCTTTTTTCGAGTAACAAAAAAATTTCATTTTAGACAGAAAGTGTCAAAAGAAGAAATTTTCTACACTAAATTCTATTATTAATCTCAGAATAAAGCGTATAACTAGGTTTAACAGTTTCTAAGAAAATGGCATTGAAGACCCAATTTTACTATTAGTCATTGAAGAAAAAAATCTCTATTTTTATTATTTATTAAGAAAATATTGGCATCACTGTGTCAAAAAAAGGAAAATATTTTATATATTTTTTAGTACATTTTTCCTAAGTTTTCATTTTAAGCCATAGTCTCCCTTATCTTTTAATTTAATGGGGAAAGTGTCAAAAAAAATATTCTAGATTCAATTTTCTATTAGTCACCCACAAAAAAAAAAAAAAAAGAAATCTATATTTCCTTTATAGATCGAGAAAATATTAGCATTAATTTCATCAAAAACAGAAATATTTTCTATTTTTTTTTGTGAAAAAATGCTTTGACTTTTAAGGACTTGATGCATGAATTTATATAAAATTTCATTCTAAACAAAACCTATCAAAGTAAGAAATATTCTACACAACATTTCATTTTAAATCTCAGAATAAACTGTATATCTAAGTGTAACAGTTTTTAAGAAAATTCCACTCGAAATATTTATAAATCAAGTTAAAATAATATGTTAACATTTCTTACTACCAATTTAACACGTTTCCAATCTAAATCAAAATCTCCCAGAATTCTTCATATTTTGAGAAAAGTATAAAAGAAAGAAATATTCTAGATCATATTTAAATGTGTGTCTCTGAAAAAAAGGAATGGGTACACTCAATATGTACCATAAAAAAATATATCATAAATTTTGGTTTTTATATAAACCTCAGTAAATTTATCACTTTTTCGAATTTCCTGTAAATTCCTGTAATTCCACTATCCATAAGGCAGCCTGGGTGATGGGGATATCCAAATGGATTTGATAGTACTCGCAACAAAATCGGCGAGTATCCTTTGTAAGATATTTTGAATTGCTACGATTTTGTTAACCCTATTTTTAAAAAAGGACCAAAAAGACCGTTTTGGTGACTCGATTGAGGGTTAAATGTTTTCACGAAAATGAAATGCGCGATCATTCTCAAGGAATCTTAATCTGAAAACTTTAAAAATTTTAAAAAAATGGGGGAACCTGCCATCTCCAATTAAATCAATTTCCGATTTTGTTGGATATTTCGAAGTTGGCGATGTTAAATTTAATTAAAACAATAATTTTTAAATATATTTTTTTTTTAATTTTATTTCCTTAAATAATCTACTAATAACAATTTAATTTCTTTGGTATTTAGGCAACAGGCAAATGGGCACCCTGAGGTTGGAAACCGTTTTTGTCGGCAACATAGTTGACGGTATAGGTTTGACCATCATCACCGACATAGGAGTAGGAACCCTTAACTGCGATAGCCTCATCATCGGTACCGAGATCCTCCACGTGTCCTTGTTCTTCGAAAGTTTTTCCATCACTGGTCTCAACGGCGAATTCGTAGTGTTCAGGTTCAACATTCGACTCGTAACGCAAAGTCTCGGCATCTTGGGGATTGGCGGCCAAAGCCAAGGCGAACAAAGCAACGAAGACAATGATGAATTTCATTATGGCGTTGGGTTGGGTTGATCTGCTTTGTGCGATGAGAGCGAAAAGACGGGAGTGAATAATATGCCGATGGTTGAATGTGTTTTTATACCATTTAACATTTGGTGTTCAGCACTGACCTGTTAACCCCCACCGGCCGCATCTTAATGGACCAGTTTGCATGCGTAAATTAGTTAATGCTTGGAGATTTAATGGTGCATTTACATTATGGGCGTATAAGCTGTCGTCGTTTTTGACCATTGAATAGATTATTCATATTTATATTGATTGGCGTTACAGATGCATTCGTTGATTATGTCCAACGTTAAGTGATGATGACCTATCTTGATGAAGTCTTCCAATGTAAACACTTGACCGTATTTTAATCGATTTTTTACAAAATGGTTAAAAACTCGATTTGAAACGGCATCGTAACAATAGTATTTGCCAGAAACTTCTGCTATAGGTTCAAGAATACATCAAAAGTCGAAATCGTACCTTAATACAGGGTGAGATAAAAAACTGCAACAAAGTCAAACGCTATAATTTTTACATTTTTTTTTTCTAAATTTTTTTGAATGAAAGCAAAGAATGACGGAAATATTCGGCATTTATTCTGATGCCACTGTCGATTAGTACTAGCGGAGAGCGACCATCGGCTGTTATGGCGGCCCAAACCATCATGGCCGACGCTTGAGTTTTTGTGGCCAACCGAAGGTGCACATTTTCAACTGACCTCTTTGGCAAGTAAACACGATCATTTTGTTTGTTTACAAACTGCTAGACAACGAATATTTTCTCCTCGGAGATGAAGAAAACTAAATTCGGCAGTTAAACACTTTCGGCCAAGTGGAGCAACTCTTCATAAACTGCTGGACAACGAATGTTTTCTCATCGGAGACGGAGAAAACCAAATTCGGCAGTTCACCACTTTCGGACAAGCGAAGCAACTCTTTAGCTCTTTTGAGTCAATTTTCTTTCTGCCGCGCGGTGTAAGTTCTTGCACTTTTTGGAATTTCAATGGCTTTACCCCGAGCTCATTTTTCAATATTTGCCGATATTGCGAATATTGCGATATGTTCAGCACATGAGCCATTTTTCGGCCACTGCGACGCGGTTTTCGATCAAGTCGCTTCATTACTTTCGAATAATTTCTGCTGACGGTGTTTTTTCTTCCGTCACTTCCTTGACGTCTGGCTATCGAGCCATGGTACGAGACACAAAAGATTTATTCACATTTAAATGCTGGAGTGCTCTAACGATAGCCAGTTTTGGTTCTCCAGCCAACTATAAAGAAATCTCACTATCAGGCTTGAATTCCATCACGAATAACTTTTTTTCTGGAAAATTCTGAGCTGTCACTGGAATAATTTTAGAAACTAGAAAATTTAGTGGCTCATATCGAAATATTTTCGATTTTCTTAGAAACTATTAAACCTAGTTACATAGTTTATTCTGAGATTAACAAGGGAATTTAGTGCAGAATATTTCTTACTTTGATACTTTCTGTCTAAAAAGAAGTTTTATGTTACTTTTATGCATCCAGTCGACAAAAGGCCGAGGATCAAAAAATTATGAAATAATTCGGATTATTTTTTATTTATTCATTTTATTTATTTTCAATATATACAATGGAAATAGAGATATATTTTCTTTGATGACTCATACTAAAATTGAAATAGAATAGAAATAGAATATTTTTTCTTTTGATACTTTCCCTAAAAAATAAAAAGTAAGGGAGATTTTGACTTAGAATAAAAACGTTAAAAACACAAAATTTTCACTTGTATTATAAAATTTTCGATTACAATTTTCTTAGTAACTATTAAACCTATTTATATAGTTTATTCTGAGATTTATAGTGGAATTCAGTGTAGAATATTTCTTCTTTTGAGACTTTTTGTCTAAGACGATATTTTATGGTACATTCATGCATCCAGTCGAAAAAGACCGAGGAAAATTGATCAAAAAATTATGAAATATTTTCGGATTTTTTTTTTGCAACGTTGATGCAAATATTTTCTTCATAAATAATGTAAATAGAGATTTCTTATCTTTGGTGTCTAATAGTTAAATGAGGTCCAGGACATTTCCTCTTTTGATACTTTCCTCAAAAATGAAAAAATGAGGGAGATTTTGACTAAGAATGGAAATGTGTTAAAATAGCTTAGATGTATGGTTTTTTTTTGGGATTTGTAATGGAATTTTGTAAAGAATATTTCTTCTCCTGATACTTTCTGTCTTATAGGAAATTTTATGTTACTTTTATGCATCCAGTCGAAAAAAGGCCGTGGGAAATTTATGAAAAATTATGAAATATTTTCGGATTATTTTTCTTGCAATTTTGATGCTACAATTTTCTTGATAAATAATAGAAATAGAGATTTCCTTTCTTCGGTGACTAATAGTAGAATTTGATCTAGAATATTTTTTCTTTTGATACTTTCACCACAAAATTAAAAAGTAAGGGAGATTTTGACTTAGATTGTATACCTGTTAAATTATCAGTAAACAAATAATTTTCAGTTGTATTGTACAATTTTCGATTACAATTTTCTTAGAAACTATTAAACCTAGTTATATAGTTTATTCTGAGATTAGTAATGAAATCTAGTGTAGAATATTTCCTCTTTTGACACCTTCTACCTGAGGTGGAACTTTAGGTAAATTTTTTGCCTTCAGTCGATTAAAGCCCGAGGAAAAATTTATCAAGAAATGATCAAATATTTTCGGATTATTTTTGTTAGCAACGTTGATTCTAATATTTTCTTGATAAATAATAGAAATAGAGATTTCTTTTCTTTGATGACTCATACTAAAATTAGATCTAGAATATTTCTTTTTTTGATGCTTTCCCCAAAAAATGAAAAAGTAAGGCAGATATTGACTTAGAATAAAAACGTGTTAAATTATCACTAAACACATTATTTTTACTTTTAATATATAAGTTTCGAATGTAATTTTCGTAGAACCCATTAAACTTAGATGTATGGTTTATTCCGAGATTAATAATGAAATTTAGTGTAGAATATTTCTTCTTTTGACATTTTCTGTCTAAAATGAAATTTTATGTTACTTTTGTGCATTCAGTCATAAAAAGGGCAAGCGAAAATTGCCCAAAAATAATGATTTCTTTTAAGTTTCTTTTTTTGCAACTTTGATGCAAATATTTTCTTGATACATAGAATTTTAGTTTTATATAATTCTTTGGTTCCTCTTCTATTGAGCTTACGATCTCGTCACTTGGGTAAAAAATGTTTTTTGTCATAGAAGTTATTTTTAAAATAACTTCTGGGGAGAATATCCCAGACAAAACAAGGGAACTGATGAGGATTGGTGGCTCTTTCCGAAACCTAGGTATTCCCTGCCTTACCCCCTGGTAAACATTACCATCGTTCTCCACTAATAAACAAACGTTGTTTTTATAAAAACAACAATAAAGGGATAAGCCTGACCATTTTGCAAAAACGCAATGCTAGAGATTTCTTTACTTCGGTGACCTATAGTGAAATTTGATGAAGAATATTTTTTTTCCTTAATGTCATTCTCCTAAAATAATGCTTTGTTGGAGAGTTTTTCATAAACTTACATCAAGTACGGCTTTAAATCTAAAATGTGAGTTTTTATTATTTACGAATTCCTGACGTTCACGTAAGATTAAGACAATTGATATGTTCTAGGGCCCATAGTAGAATTTTATTACGAATAATTTTTGAGTTGCTGCGATCCCGTTAAAAGGGAGTTTTTAAGCATATTTTGAAAAAAGGACCAAAAAAACACCTTAGGTGACTAGCAATTAGCGTATTATTATCAGTAGTATTGCCGAATATGATATTTACATTACATGTCCGAATCGTAATTACAAAGAATCGTAATCCGAAAATCTCTAAAAAGTGAGAAATTCCTTCCGTCGACGCCATTATTAAGGATATTTTGCGCTGTAAAGTTTCCAAATTCCGATGCATGTGTCTTCTGTTTATAGCTTTACTCTTATAACCTATCAGACGCTGTGTGCCTAATATGTCCGTTTTCCAAGAAATCTTAATCCGTCAATTCCCAAAAAGGGAGGAAGAGGGGGACTTGCCCCCTTTATTTAGGTTACTCTTACTTTTTAGCTCTAATTCCTCTCTTCTTTTTAGCTCTAATTTCATAATCTACTGGATTTTTTTCTGAAATAATTCTTTTTTTTTTGTGTTGTACAGTGTTGTCTCCACCCAACTTTTCCCGCAACGAATACGAATAAGTTCAACACATTTTTTAGGTTTATTTTTTAAATTAATTTATTTTACTTAAAAAACTAGCAAAAAAAACAACTAGATTCAGGAACAACTGCACTTAGGCAACGGGCAAATGGGCACCTTGGGGTTGGAAACCGTTCTTGTCGGCAACATAGTTGACGGTGTAGGTTTGACCATCATCACCGACATAGGAGTAGGAACCCTTAACTGCAATAGCTTCATCATCGGTGCCCAAATCCTCAACGTGTCCTTGTTCTTCGAAAGTTTTTCCATCACTGGTCTCAACGGCGAATTCGTAATGTTCAGGTTCAACATTCGACTCGTAACGCAAAGTCTCGGCATCTTGGGGATTGGCGGCCAAAGCCAAGGCGAACAAAGCAACGAAGACAATGATGAATTTCATGATTGAATTTTTTTGGTTTTTTTCGGGACGTTGAGTCGTGGATGCAAAAGCTTAAATGTTTCTGAATAACTTCGGTGCGCTGACCTCCGTTTATATATCACAACTCACAGCTCATCACCCACCAAAAAAAAAAAAACGAAATTTTATGTTAATCGTGTAAACAAACCTATTGATTTTTATGTTAATTATCGGTTTGGCGGGCTAGGAGCTGGCTGGCTGGGGCTTCATATCTTCATATTTTACATTTATGTTACGTTGGATTATGGATTGGATACACACGCTTTGCATTTTAGAGTTTTGCCATTGTTGCTATTCCATTTAGTTTAGTAAGTCGTCAAGCATCAGGTTACTCGTTTGCTTAAACTTGAACTTGAATAAATCGATAGATTAACCTAATTTCAAAACAATTTTTTTGTGTGAATCAAAACCTATTTACAAATTAAAGAAAAATTGATATTTTGAGAAAATTATTGGAAGGGATAACATTACGAAGAATTTCTATATAAGGATTGCTTAGCTTTTAAGGATAACTTTTTAGAATTCGCCGGGATTTTATAGACTATTTTGAAAGCATAGTCTGAAAATTATGTGTGTAGCCTTTTGTCAGAGAGAGAGAGAGAGAGAGAGAGAGAGAGAGAGATAGCATAGCAATTCTATTCTTTGGACTTCAAGGTTCCAAATATTTGGGTCTCAAACAAACCATTAAATTAGAATTATGATGTTAAGGAAAAAAAGCTTTATACCAATTATTTGTTATTGGCCTGTTACAGTAACATTTAGTACGCATATCCAAAAATATCCTAGACACCAAGAGTGATTAAAAATTAGTATCTATTATAGTACACAGTTCCAAAACTATCCCCAGACCTCAATACCAAATCTCGACATTCCAGCTCTATACATTCACTCAATACCAAATTTAGTACCATTTAGTACTTTTCGTATAATTTTAGTACACATTTCCAAAATATCTTTATATCTCAATCCCAGATACCAACAGTGACCTCAGTATCAAATGTCGAGATTCCAGCTATATATTTACCAAAATTTAGTACAATTAAGTATTTTCGTACAATTTTAGTACACATTTCCAAAACCACCATCACATCTAAATACCAGACACTATCAGTAATCTAAATATCAAATTTCAGATTTTTATCTCTATCCCTTCAACCAATACCAATTTTTGTGCCATTTAGCATGTACAACGTACAACTAAAGTACATATATCCAAAACCACCTCTGGATTTCAAAACCATCCAAAACCATTTCTGGATTTCAGTCCACTTATATGTCTAGGCTACACATCAAAGGAGACCCTAATGTCCAATTACTGATTTCAAGCACTTTCTGTTCAGCCCAAGCCAAATTGTACAGAACGTATTACTCTTTAGTACTTTTAGTGCACTTTTAGTACACAATTCCAAAACCACTTCTGTGTCTCAATTCCAGATTATAACAGAGGCTCCAATGTCAAATTTCACGATTTCAGTCCTATTCCTTCATCCTATATTAAATTTAGTACCATTTAGTACTTTCAGTACAATTAAAGTACACATTCCGCAATCACTTCCATATGTCCAGGCTACAAATGAACAAATTACAGATTTCAAGCACTTTCTGGTCACGCAAAGCCAAATTGTACACAGCGTAGTACTATTTAGTATTTTTCGTGCACTTTAGTACACATTTCCAAATACACCTCTATATCTCTATATCTATTCCAGATAATAACAAAGGCCCCAAATCAAATTTCAGGATTTCAGCCCTATTCCTTCAACCTATATCAAATGTAGTACCATTTAGTACTTTAAGTACAACTTAGGTACACATTTCCGAAGCCAACTCAAAATTTCCAGGCTACACTGTACCCTAATGCCAAATTACAGATTTCAATCATCTTTTGTTTACCCAATGCCAAATTGTACCAAATGTACTATTAGCATTGTGTACTATTTAGCACTTTTCGTCCACTTGTGGTACACATTTGTAAAACCAACTTTTTTTTTACAAACCTACTACCAACTGGGTCCCCAATACAAAAATTTAAAAATTGTACCTTCATTCATTCACACTTAACCAAATTTAGTACCATTTAGTACAGTTCCCTCACTTAGTACACATTTCCAAAACCACCTTCATATACCAAACTTAGTTTTTAGATTTATCCGTTCACATTAATCCAAATGGTACACTTTTAGAAGTTACTTACCACTTTAGAACATTTTCTAAATTTAAAGTTCGGATTTCCAACAATCCTTTGGTGCATCTATCCTGCACTCCATCAGTGACTCTTATTTCAAAATTCCAGCTACATCGCTTCATCACAATTCCAATTTGTAAAAAATTTACACATAAGTACAAATATCCATAACAATCTGCATAAAACAATCCAACAGAAATTCTATTATCCAATTTCAGAATTCCATTCCCATCGGATTTTAGTACATGTTAGTACAAATTTCCATTAATACCTCCATATCCCAATCACACAATCCAACAGTAAACTTATTTTCAAACTTCAGAATTCCAGCTTTATCGATTCATCACAATTTCAATTTGTACCGCACCAAAGCTGCCCACATACCCCAATCCTGCACTCCCACAGTAATCCCAATTCCAAATTCTAGGATTCCAAGCCCAAATATAAATTGTAAATAATTTAGTACTTTTTTGTACACATAAGTACTTATTTTCAAAACTATCTACATTTCTCTATCCTACACTCCGACTGTAATCTTTTTTTCTAATTTACAGGATACCAGAAGCCAAATTGGACCACCAAAAGCGAAATTGTACCACATTTGGTACCATTAAGTACAAATAAATTAATAACTTACTACATCATACAGTCCAATATAATTTTTATACCCTCAGTCATATGGCTACAGAGGGTATATATCATTTGATACGGCCAAAACGTGCCTAGTCGAAATAACGGTTTTAGACCCTAGGTCTCTTTGGACCAAATCCGTTTCAGAACATTTGGAGTCGATCTACCGATGTCCGTCCGTCCGTCTGTCTGTCTGTCTGGCTGGCTGGTGCGCACGATAACTCTCGAAGGGAGTATCCGATTTGGTCCAAATTGGCTACAACGTAATATTTTTGTTAAACTTAGATCGAGTTCGGAGATGGGCAATATCGGTCCACTCCTTCTGGTACCTCCCCCACAAAAGGTCGAAATTTTCAAAAAATATATTTTTTGCACAGGAAGAGAAAGGATAATCCGAATTTGCTCCAACTTTGCAAATCTTAATATTTGCGTTTGTGCTAGGTCAGGTGTGAAAATGGGCAATATCGGTCCACTCCATCAAGTACCTCCCCCACAAATGGTCAAAATTTTGAATAATTACAACTCTCATAAAATGTTATGTAAGAGTTCGATTGTCTTCAAATTTCACACATCCCAATATTTATATTAACCCAAGGTCTGGTGTTAAGATGAACAATATCGGTCCACTCCTTCTGGTACCTCCCCCACAAAAGGTCAAAATGTTCAAAAAATATATTCTTTGCACAGAAAGAGAAAGGATAATCCAAATTTGCTCCAACTTTGAAAATCCTTATATTTGCGTCAGTGCTAGTTCAGGTGTGGAAATGGACAATATCGGTCCACTCCATCAAGTACCTCCCCCACAAATGGTCAAAATTTTGAATAACTACAATTCTCATAAAATGTTATGTAAGAGTCCGACTGTCTTCAAATTTCACACATCCCAATATTTATATTAACCCAAGGTCTTGTGTTAAGATGAACAATATCGGCCCACTCCTTCTGGTACCTCCCCCACAAAAGGTCGAAATTTTCAAAAAAAAACAAAAAAAAAAACAAATTTTTTGCAAAGAAAGAGAAAGGCTAATCCGAATTTGCTCCGACTTTGCGAATCCTAATATTTGCGTCAGTGCTAGGACAGGTGTGAAAATGGACAATATCGGTCCACTCCATCAAGTACCTCCCCCACAAAATATTGAAACTTTGAGTATCCATGAAGCTCATAAATCGCCAAATTAACATCCGATTCCATTTAGACTTGGCATAACCTTAACACTAATCAAAATATATTTAGATAATCGAACATAGACTGAGGGTATATCTCTGGCGGCAATACCGACTGATACTTTTTAACTTGTTTTTTTTAAATTTCAGAATTCCAGTTCTATCGGTTATCCAAAGACATAAATTGTACCAAATTCAGTACCATTTAGTACAAGTTTTCAAAGCTGCCTACCTACGCTATTTCTACACTCCAAAGTGATCCCAAATCCAAATTTTAAGATTCCACCCCTATTCATTTTCCCAAATTCAAATTATACTTTATTTAGTACATTTTAGTAAAGATTCACAAAATTATCTGCTTATGCCAATCCTGAACTCCGACACTAGTTTTATTTCCAATTTTCAGGTTACTAGCTCCCAAATCCAAATTGTACAACCTGTTGTACCATGAAGTTCACTTTAGTACAATTTTTCATAACTATACGCATCATACAGTCCAAAAAATATTTTCAAATTTTAGAATTCCAGCTCAAATTTAGTACCATTTAGTAGACATAAGTTAAATTTTCCAAAACTCCCTACATACCTAGAATGCAATAGTAATATCATTTCTAGAGGCTTAACATTTTCGGTCAAAAAAATCCCCGTATTTTTATCTGTATTTTTGTCGAAGACACTATTTACTTAATAGGCAAGGATTTTCTTTCCCCCTTTTTTTAATTGTGATTTCCGCAGGATATATGAACAAATATTAAACATTAAATGCGCATGTCAAACACATTTGACTCATATTTTTTTGTATTCAAAACAGGTTAACATAACAAAAAAATCAAGTTCAAGTTTATGCAAGTCAAGATAAGCTGACAAATGTCAGCTAATGAAATTTAACCTAATTACAACAAATATGCAAAGTTTAGAAAAAAAAAAAACAAAAAAAAAAAAAACGTAACAAGAAACATTGTTTGTTGTTGCGTTTGTTTTTTATTTGTCCATAACCTAGGTCAACAAAAATGTAAAACATGGACCATCTAATTTTCAATTCAGTCAGCCAGACAGCCAGTCCGCCCAGTCAGCCACCAAGAAAGCCAACCCGATAATTAACATAAAAATCAATAATTTTGTTTACACGATTAACATAAATTTTCATTGTTTTTTCGGTGGGTGATGAGCTCTGAGTAGTGATATATAAACGGAGGTCAGCGCACTGAAGTTATTCAGAAACATTTAAGCTTTTGCATCTTCGACGACTACGTCCCGAAAAAAAACCAAAAAATTCAATCATGAAATTCATCATTGTCTTCGTTGCATTATTCGCCCTGGCTTTGGCCGCCAATCCCCAAGATGCCGAGACTTTGCGTTACGAGTCGAATGTTGAACCTGAACACTACGAATTCGCCGTTGAGACCAGTGATGGAAAAACTTTCGAAGAACAAGGACACGTAGAGGATTTGGGTACCGATGATGAGGCTATCGCAGTTAAGGGTTCCTACTCCTATGTCGGTGATGATGGTCAAACCTATACCGTCAACTATGTTGCCGACAAGAACGGTTTCCAACCCCAAGGTGCTCATCTTCCAGTGGCTTAAATTGACTGATTCAAATATTGTTTAGTTTCATTTTTTGTTTTTGTTAGTTTAATTTGTTATTTAATTTAGAAAAAAAAATGATTAACTGTTGTAAATACAAACTTTTCAAAAAATAGAAAAAAAAAAAAAAAATGAAATTTTGTGTTGTTTTCTTTTTAATGTACATTTTTTGGATTTGGGTTATCCGGAGAGGGAGACCGCTGGGATTTATACACCATGCTGTGGAATTGGGAATTATGCCCTTTTGCATTTGTTAGCAACAATCAAGAGGAGACGACTTGTCTTTAATGATCCGTGCATCCGCCCGATTGTATGTTCAGCAAATTTAGGGATTCCAGCTCTATCTCTTTACTCAATACCAAATTTAGTACTATTTAGTACTTTTCGTACAATTATGGTACTCATTTCAAAAACCACATTTATATATTAATTTCACATACCAACTGAGACTTCAATATAAAAATTCTGTATTCCAGATCTATCCCTTCACCCAATTCATAACCGCCTACAAATCTTAACCACAGACACCAACAGTGACATCTACATCAAATTTCAGGATTTCAACTCTATCCCTTCACCGAACACCAAATGTAATACCATTTAGTACTTTTCGTACAAAAATAGTACGCATTTGTAAAATCGTTCCATATCTTAATTCTATACACCAACAGATACCTTAATATCAAATTTCGGAATTTCAGCTCTAACCCTTCATCCAATACCAAATTTATTACAATTTAGTACTTTTCTTTCAATAATAGCACACATTTCCTCCACCACCTCTATATCTCAATCCCAGAGATCAACAACACAACAACTACCACTTCACCTAATACCCAATATAATACCATTTTGTAATTTTCGTGCAGTTTAAGTGCGCATTTTCAAAACCGCATAAATATCTTAACCACAGACACCAACAGTGACATCTTCAAATGTCAGAATTTCAGCTCTATTCTTACAACCAATATCAAATGTAGTACCACTTAGTACTTTACGAACAATTACAGTACACATTTCCAAATCCACCTCCATATCTCAATTCCAGATACAAATATCAGTTTTCGGATACCAACAGAGACCTCAATATCAAATTTAAGGATTCCAACCCTATTCCTTCATCCAATAATAAATTTAGTCCTATTTCATATTATTCCTCCTCCATATGTCAATGCCAGACACCAACAGAGACTTTAATATCAAATTTAGAGATTCCAGCTCTATCCCTTCACCTAATGTCCAATTTAGTATCACTTAGTACTTTACGAACTATTATAGTGGGAATTTTCACAACAACAGTCATATCTCAATCCCAGATACCTAAAGAGACCTCAATATAAAAATTCGGGAATCCAGCTCTATCCTTTCACCCAATATAAAATTTGATACCATTTTGTACTTTTCGTGCAGTTAACAAAAGCACGTCCACTTCTCAATTTAGGATACCAACAGATGCCTCAACATCAAATTTGAGGAGTCCAGTCCAATCCTTTCACCCAATACATAATTTAGTACCATTTAGTACTTTTAATACAAATATAGGACGCCTTTCCAAACCACCGTCGAATCTTAATCACATATACCATCAGTAATCTAAATATCAAATTTCAGAATTTTATCTTTATCCCCTCACCCAATACCAAATGTAGTACCGTTGAGTACTTTTTGTACAATTATAGTACACATTTTCGAAACTACCTCCATATGTCCAGGCTACACATGAATAGCGACCCTAATACCAAATTTCAGATTTCAAGTACTATCTGTTCACCCAACTCCAAATTTAACCAAACGCAGTACTATTTAGTACTTTTCGTGCACTTGTAGTACAAATTTCCAAAACCACCTCTTTATCATAAACCTACTACCAACAGGGACCCCAATGCCAACATTTCAAATTATCTGCCTCTTCCGTTCATCCCAAACGGAATTGTACCAAATTTAGTACCATATAGTAGAGTTTTCGCACTTAGTACACATTTCCCAAACCACCTCCTTACAAGAACCCAATTACCAAGAATTGTGTCTCATATCCGATTTCAAGATTTTACCACTATCCGTTCAAATCCGTTTCTATGATTTAGTGCATTGTAGTTCTTTTTGGTACACATGTTGTTAGAATATCGGAAAACTCTTTAGTTTGCCTACCCTACAAAGAATCAAAGTCTCTTACCCATATTTCAGATTTCCAGCTTTATTCCTTTGCCAAATACCGAAGTTAACACTATTTAGTACTTTTCGCACTTTTTTTGGTACGTATTTCCAAATGCCCCGCCTAGTATCACAAAAGGCGATCCAAGTAGAAAATTTTAGACTTTTTTTTAGACCAACTCTATCCCTTATCAAAAACCTAATTTAGTACCATATTTTTAGTACTCAGTTCCAAAAGAACCTTCCTACACACTAACAGTGATCCTAATGCCAAATTTCAGCATTCAAGCAGTATCCGTTCACCAAATACCAACTTTTGCACCATTTAGTACCATTCGTACGTTCGCTGAACGCATTTCCAAATGTTTATCTTAATCCTACAAGCAGCGACCCCCAATAGTAATATTTTAAATTTCCAAACCAAAACCAAATTGTACCGAATTTAGTACCATTTAATACAGTTATTACACTTAGTACACATTTCCAAAAACACCAGCTTACATCAAAACTACTTCGCAAACGGCTGAAGCCAAAATCTTGAAATTTTGGGAGAGTGTCCGAATGTGTCAGATAAGGTTGAGTTTTTATAAATTCGTAAAAGGACTAAAAGGTGCTAAATATGGTACCCATTGTATTTGACGAACTAGTAGAGCTCATAAGTTTGGAATGAGGGTCACTGATGAATGTACCAAAGAGTTTCGGGAAATTCGTACTATAAGTGTACGATATGTACTGAAATGTACTAGCTTTGGTACCATTTCGAATCATGTGAACGGTTAATGCTAAAATCTTGAATTTTGGAATGTAAATCAAGATTGAGGAGTAGGGTTGATGTAAGGAGGTAGTTTTGGAAGTGTGTTCTATATGTATACGAAAAGTACTAAACTGTACTAATTTAGAACAATTCGAATTTGGTGGAACTAATGCGTGAAGCGTGAATCCTGAATTTTAAAATTACTGGCTAAGTGTAGGATTGGGATATGGAGGAATTTTATGAAATTTGTACTTATGTGCGCAAAAAGTACTAAATAGTACTAAATTTGGCACAATTTCGATTGAGAGGAACCGATAGAGTTGGAATTTTGAAATTAAAAAATAAGATTACTATTGCATACTAGGACTAAATAATGTAGGTAGTTTTGGAATTTCGTACTTATGTGTAGTATATTGTACTAAATTTGGTACAATTTAAATTTTGGGTGAACCGGTGCACTTGAAATCCTGCAATTTGAAAATAAGATTACTATTGCATTATAGGACTGAGGTATTTAGGTGGTTTTGGAAATTCGTACTTATGGTACTGCTTACGATACAGTTTCGATTTTGATTAACAGGTAGAGTTGGAATCCTGAAATTTTAAAATATGATTTCTATTGGTTTGTATAATGTAGGTAGTTATGAAAATTTCAACATTGGTACTAAGTGTGGTACAATTTATATTTGGACGAACCAATAGAGCGGTATCCTGAAAATAGGAAATACGATTACTGTCGGAGTGTAGAATTAGGATATATAGGTAATTTTGGAAATTTGTTCTTATATGTACTATATTTAGTACGATTTGGACTTAGGTAAACCAATACAGGGTGAGGGTGTCAAAACTGCAACCAACTTCAGACTGTTGTCATTTCTAAACCACTCGTCCGACAGCTGTTAAAATTATTCCAGTGACAGCTCATATTGTTTACAAGCATACCAAAGCATTTTTGAGAATTCTCAAGAAAAAAGTTATTCCTGATCGAATTCAAGCGTGATAGTGTGATTTCTTTATATTTGGCTGGAAAACCACAAGTGGCTATCGTTAAAGCACTCCAGCATTTAAATGTGAATAAATCTTTTGTGTCTCGTACCATCGCTCACTACCGTGATACTGTTAGCGTAGCCCGACGTCAAGGAAGTGGACGGAAGAAAATAACATCAGCAGAAATTGTTCGAAAAGTAAAAAAAGCGACTTGATCGAAATCCGCGTTGCAGTGGCATCGAAACATATCGCAATATTCCATTCGGCAAATATTGAAAAATGAGCACGGGATAAAGCCATTGAAATTCCTAAAAGTTCAAGAACTTACACCGCAACAGAAGAAAATAGACTCAAAAGAGTTAAAGAGTTGTTTCGCTTGGCCGAAAGTGGTGAACTGCCGAATTTTGTTTTCTCCGTCTCCGATGAGAAAAGATTCTTTGTACAGCAGTTTGTAAACAAACAAAATGATCGTGTTTACTAGCCAAAGAGATCAGCTGAAAATGTGCACCTTCGGCTGGCCACCAGAACTCAAGCGCCGGCCATGGTGATGGTGTGGGCCGCCATAACAGCCGATGGTCGCTCTCCGCTCGTATTAATCGACCGTGGCATCAGTATAAATGCCGAATATTATCGTGAAAATATTCGGGAGGGTGTATTAAAGCTTTGGGCACACAAACATTTTGGTCGCAGACCTTGGACATTCCAACAGAACTCAGCACACGCCACCCAAGAATGGTTATAAAAAGAGGTTCCTCGCTTCATTTCCAGAGCACAATGGCCACCAAAATCTCCGGACACCAATCCGTTGGACTATTGTGTCTGGAGTATTTTGGAAAGCAAGGTTGGCACTAAAAAATATCAAAGTGTCGATCACCTCAAGCAAACGCTTCGCCGGGAATGGGCCAAAATACCGCAGAGCAAAATTCGGGCAGCGTGTGACGGTTTCATTGTC
This sequence comes from Musca domestica, assembly GCF_030504385.1. Taxonomy (NCBI): domain Eukaryota; kingdom Metazoa; phylum Arthropoda; class Insecta; order Diptera; family Muscidae; genus Musca; species Musca domestica. The sequence goes on along the minus strand of NW_026712207.1, from coordinate 5,217,717 downwards.
TGTTTGAAGGCCATAATTCGTGCCAAAGATGACCAATTCGAATAAATCGAAACATATTCTAAAATTTGAGGCAATTTCCGACATTTTTTGCTTTCAATCAATAAAATTTAAAAAAAGAATGTAACCAGTAAAGAAAGTCTTAAAGTTGGGCGGGGCCGACTTTATGATACTCTACAACACTTTGCTAATTTAGTAGAGCTTTGCTAATTTAGTAGAGCTAAATTCGGACTTGTATTGCACATTTGGCGCACAATTAATTTGAAATTGGATATAAATATATATATGGGAGCTATATCCAAATCGGAACCGATCTCGATAAAATTTGCAAAGATATTTCTGAGCTGTATTTGATATATTTCCCTGAATATCGTTGTTGCGGAGTGCATATTATGGCTGTGGGTAACAAATATAACAAATAGGATGAACAGTATATATGGGAGCTGTAGCTATATCTGAACCGATTTCGATCAACTTTGGCATACTTATTTTCAGGTTCATTCTGATCGTACGTGCAAAATTTCATACTATTCGGACTGATATTACACGTTTGGTGCACAATAAAATACAAATCGGACGAAGATATATATGGGAGCTATATCTAAATTTTGACCGATTATCTAAAATTTCAATAGGGTTCGTCCTTGGGCCAAAGAAATGATTTGTGCAAAATTTCATCTGGATAGGACAATAATTGCGAACTTACTCTGTTTACCTCTGTTTACATGGACAGACGGACGGACATGCATAAATCGACTCAGAATGTGATTCTATGCAGATCATCAAAAGGAACTATGTGTCTATCTCGTTTCCTTTTGCCTGTTACCAACAAATGCACAAAGACATAATAACCTGACCACCTTGTGGTGTAGGGTATAAAAATTCTGGCGTTTGACTTTGTTGCAATTTTTTTATCTCACGCTGTAGGTAGTTACGAAAATTTGTAATTGTGTTTACTAAATGGTACTAAATTTGGTACAAATTGAAATTGTGGTGAACCGGTAGAGCTGGAATTTTGGAATTTGAAATGAGAATTCTATAGGGCTGTATTGTTTAGGTATGGATGTACAATTTTGGGATATGTGTGAAGCGTGTGAATGTTGGTATCCCAACATTTGATCGCTGTTGTTGTCTGTGATTAAGATATGAAGATGGTTTTGGAAATGCGTCCCATATTTTTGTACTAAATTACTAAATGGTACTAAATTTGGCATTGGCTGAAGAGATAGAGCTGAATTGGTTAAGATATGGAGGTGGTTTGGAAATGCGTACTATAATTGTATGAAAAGTACTACTTTGTTATTGGGTGAAGGAATTGAGCAGAAAATCTGAAATTTGAGGTGGATGTCACTATTGGTGTCTGTGGTTCAAAGAAGAAGGTGCCGTTGGGTGTTGAAATAAATTTGAAGAAATCATAGAAAAATTGAAATAACTGTTAATTTTTCTTGGTGCATACGTACTATTTTGCATTCATATTAACTGAATGATGAATGCTTTGGCATTCTTCAAAAAAATAAAAAAAACAATTTTTTTTTTTTTTGTGAATTAATGTGAACTTTAAAAAAGAATGTGATCTATATTCTAGTTTTTTTTTTTTACCACATATATATGTTGTACTATCGAGTCACACAATACTTTGATTTTATTAGATCATTTTCGATGCTAATAAACCACTCCCAGAAGCAACAAGTGCAAAACCCAGTTATTGTTTGGGTGTGTGTGTATTGCAATTTATGCAAATAAAACGACATTTTTATGCATTATATCGGAGCATAATTTCTCTGTTTATTATCATTTTAAATATTCTGCATCGGGTTTTTTTTCGTACCGTTAGGCGTATATAAATTCGCCCCACATCTCAGCGAACTGTATCAAACGCAAATACAAATCAATCGGTCAACATGAAATTCCTCATCGTTTTCGTTGCTCTCTTCGCCATTGCCTTGGCTGCTCCTCGCCCCGATGTTGAAATCCTCAAGTCCGAATCTGATGTAGGACCCGAAGGCTACTCATTCGCTGTTGCCACCTCCGATGGCAAATCTCACGATGAAGACGGCAAACTCAAGGATGTTGGCACCGAACACGAAGCCATCGTTGTCCATGGCTCCTACAGCTGGGTCGATGAGAAGACTGGCGAAAAATTCACCGTCACCTATGTTGCCGATGAAAATGGTTTCCAACCCTCCGGTGCTCATTTGCCCGTTGCCTAAATTTTAAAATTTAAGAAATTTTTAAATTAAATAAAATTGCATTAAAAATCAAAAAAAAAAAAAAATGACTTTTGTATATTTTTTTAAGGAGACGTGAAGAAAACCCTGTCTATTGGCCTGAGAATAGAACTAAGAAATGTTAGGTCGAAAAATTGGGGATTTTAAAATAATTCGAAGGGCTTACAGACCATCAATAGAGGATGTGTTAAATATTTATAATTGTCTGTAGATATTCGTGGATTTATAACAAATGTATCCCCCAACAATATTTAATTAATGTTTGCAAGGATTCCAGGATCAACAATAATAGGTTTGAAAATAATTTTTTTCAAAGGACTTTTAGACAGAAAATGGTGGTTTCTCAAGAAGTTTTCGAAAGACTTTTGGACAAATAATGGTTTATTTTTAAGGAAAAATTTAAGACAACATTCGTAGTCTCTTAAATTTTTTTTTTCCAAAGACATAAGGACCAATAGTCGAGAATTTTTTAAGAATTTTTTTCCGAAAGCTATTCGGAGCAATTGTCATGGATTTTTTAAAAAATGTTTTAAAATACTTTCAGGCCATTAATCGTGGATTTTTGAAAGAAGTTTATTCCAAGGATTCCAAAATCAAAAATATTTAAAGCATTTTTGCAAAGGACTTTTAGAGCCAAAATCGTGGTTTTTGAAAAAAAATCAAAGGACTTTCAGATCAACAATCGTGGATATTTTTAAGAATTTTTCCAAAGGACATTCAGGTCACGAATTGTGGATTTTGTAAAAAAAATCTAATAAAATTGCGAATATTTAAAAAAAAATCTAAAGGACTTTCAGACCAACAGTAGTGGATATTTTTAAGAATTTTTCTAAAGGACTCTGAACGAAAATCATAGATATTTTTAGGAATTTTTCCGAAGGACATTCAGGTTCCGAAATGTAGGATCTGAATTCTTCAAAAGGACTTTCAGTCAACGAATTGTGTATTTTGTAAGGGATTTTTTCAAAGGACTTTCAGTTCAACAATCAGGGATATTTTTAAGAATTTGTTGTAAAGGACTTTCAGGCCAACAATCGGCGACATTTTTAAGATTTTTTGGAAAGACTTTTTGAGAAAGAATTGCGGATTTTTTCAAAGTACTTTCAGAAAATATCGTTGATTTTCTAAAGAATTCTTTCAAAGAATTAAAGGCCAAGAATTTTGTATTTTGTAAAGATTTTTTCAAAAGTACTTTTTTCTTAAGGACATTTAGACCAACAATCGTGGATTTTTTATTAATTTTTCCTGAAGGACATTCAGACTAACACTCGTGTAATTTTTTAAATTTTTCTAGAGGACTTTCAGACCAAAAATCGAGGATATTTTTACATTTTTTTAAAGGACTTCTAGGACACGAATTTTGGATTTTGTAAAGGATTTTTCTAGAGAACTTTCAGACTAACAAACATGTATTTTTTACAGAATTTTTTTAAAGGACTTTCACACCAACAGTCATAAATATTTTTAGGATTTTTTAAAGGACTTTCAGAACGAAAATCGTGTATTTTTTTTTTAATTTTTCTAGAGGACTTTTAGTCTCAGAATTCAGATTTTTTCTGAAGGATATTTAATCTACAAATTGTGGATTTTCTAAGAATTTTTCAAAAGGATCTTCAGACCAACAATCATGGATATTTTAACGATTTTAGGACTTTTAGGCCACGAATTGTGGATTTTGTAAAGAATATTTTGAAAGGACTTTCAGACCAACAATAGTGGTTATTTTTAAAAATTTTTCTAAAGGACTTTCAAAATGAAAATCGTTGATATTTTTAAGAATTTTTCCAAATGACACTCAGATCCAGAAATGCGGATTTTATAAAGAATTTTTCTAAATGACTTTAATACCAGGAATTGTGGATTTTTTTAAATATTTCTAATGGATTTTCAGACCGACAATCGTGAATATTTTAAAGAATATTTCTAAAGGACTTTCAGCCAACGAATTGTGGATTTTGTAAAGAATTTTTTCAAGGGACTTTCAGATCAACAATCATGGATATTTAAAAAAAAAAAATGTTGTAAAGGTCTTTCAGGCCAACAATCGGGGATATTTTTAAGGAATTTCAGGCGACGAATTATCGATTTTGTAAAGAATTTTTTCAAAGAACTTTTAGATAAAATCTTGTATTTTTTAAGAATTTTTCTAAATGACTTTCATGCCACGAATTGTGGATTTTTTTAAGAATTTTTCTAATGAACTTTCAGACCAATAATCGTGAAGTTTTGCTAAAGGACTTTCAGACCAACAATCGTGGATAATTTGAAAATTGTTTAAAGGACTTTCAGACCAACAAACGTGGATTTTTTTTCTATCGAATTTTTCTAAACGACTTTCCGAAAAATCGTGTATATTTTTAAAGAAAGACTTTCAGAATGAAAATCAAGGATTTTTTAAGAATTTCTATAAAGGACCTTCAGGCCACGAATTGTGGATTATTTAAAGAATTTTTCAAAAGGATTTTCAGACAATTTCTATTTTCAAATTCAAAATTTTTCCAGAACTACTTTGAAGAATTTTATTTGTCAAAAATCGAAAATTTTTAAACATTTGTTATAACAAAAAAAAAAATATATATATATCCGTTAAATCCGTTTCAGGCCATTTGAAGTCGATTTAGGGGTGTCCGGCCGTCTGTATGTCTCTCTCGCTCCAATTTGATCCCAACTTGTTACATCGTAATTTTATTATCAAATATAGACCGAGTTCGGGATGACCAATATCGGTCCACTCTTTCTGGTACCTCCCCCACAAAGGGTCAACATTTAAAAATAGACAATAATTTACCGTTTAGAACAAGAAAACATCATTCAATTTCATGCAGAACTTTGCAAATCCTAATATTTCTATCAGTGCTATGTCAGGAGACCACTATTTTTGGTCTATAAATCCTTGATCTTTTTGGTTTTTTTTTTCAATTAAAAAAATATATACTCTTCACACTCAGAACTTTCAGGATACATGTAATCAATTCGACCACTTCCCTTTCCCACAACTTTCACAATTAAAAAAAGTACTTCAAAATTCTTCAATTTTCGTAAGCAATTTTATTTTATTAAAAACATTTCTTAAAAATTAAATTTAGGCAACGGGCAAATGAGCACCGGAGGGTTGGAAACCATTTTCATCGGCAACATAGGTGACGGTGAATTTTTCGCCAGTCTTCTCATCGACCCAGGTGTAGGAGCCGTGGACAACGATGGCTTCGTGTTCGGTGCCAACATCCTTGAGTTTGCCGTCTTCATTGTGGGACTTGCCATCGGTGGTTTCAACAGCGAAGGTGTAACCTTCGGGTCCTACATCAGATTCGGATTTGACGATTTCAGCATCGGGACGAGGAGCAGCCAAGGCAATGGCGAAGAGAGCGACGAAAACGATGAGGAATTTCATGTTGATTGACTGATTGGCTTGTGTTTTGGCTTGTGCTTGGGATAGCTGACACTTGACTGGTGATTACTACAGATTTCAACTCGCCTATATATGCGAAAAAAAAGAAGCGAGCAACTGCCGTTGCGTATCGAAACAAGAATTTTATGCAATCACAGATGAAATTTCTAAACCCAATAGAAATTTCCAAATTTAACGCAACAAGTTTGCATTCGGCAATACAAATATGTGATCTAATTTTATGCAAATTCGAAAAAAAATATCGGATTAGTATTTTTTTATTGCATTATTATTATTATTGATATTATTATTGTTTTTGTTAAAGAGCATTATGCATTGGCGTGGTGGTGGTGGTTCTCAGAGCAGCGAGTATTGTGGTTGAACAAGTGCACACATACATTCGTGCATAAGGAGCTAGATACGTAATCGTGTTAAATAGTTTAATGAATTTTGCAAACAATAAATTTAAATATATTTGCCAAATTAATGAATGTACAGGAATGGTTTTTAAAGATTTCAAAAAAAAAAAAATATTCATAATAGAAAGTTTAGGCTTCAGAACCTGTTAAATATCCAAAAGTAGAATTGTTGAAAATGCTCAAAATATTTGATTTTTTTCCGTTTTTTGGAGATAGAAGATTTTAAAAAATTTCAACATTTCAATCCACAATCGTGGATTTTCGGGAATAATTTTTCAGGACTATACCTATACTTTTGGATTTTAAAGAATTTTTTTTTTTTTCAGATAATATCCCTAATAATAAATAATAAATTTGTATAGAATACAAGAAATTGTCCGCAACTTTGTCAGCGTTTTTAGTACTCAAAATGTCCAATTCGTTTCAAATTTGAAGAGTCGAACAAATATAGTACACATTTCCATAATAGCCTTCATATTTCACTCCCAAATACCAACAGATACTTAAAAATATGATTTCGGCATTCCCTTCACCCACTACCAAATTAGTACCCAGAGGCCTCACTATCAAATTTCAAGATTCCAGCTCTACCCTTCACCCAATACCCAATTTAGTACCACTTAGAACTTTTCAAACAATTATAGTACATATTTCCAAAACCACTTCCATATCTCAATCTCAGATACGAACAGAGATCTTCATATCAAATTTGAAGAGCCCACTACTATCCTTTCACCCAGTACCAAATTTAGTACCAGTTAGTACTTTTCGAACAAATATAGTACACATAGCCTTAATCAGCTTCATATCTCAATCCGAAATGCCAACCTGAGACTTCAAAATCAAATTTGGGAATTTCAGCCAAATCCCTATACCTAATACCAAATTTAGTACCATTTAGTACATTTCGAACAGATAAAGGACGCATTTCCGAACCATATCTTTAATACAGATTGCATCAGTGATCTTAATGTCAAATTTCAGAAATGTATCTCTATCCTTTTACCCAATGCCAAATTTAGTACCTTTCGCAAAATTATGGTACACATTTCCGAAACCACCTCCATGCCTTCATATCAGATACTAACAGAGATCTCAAAATCAAATTTGAGGATTTTAGCTGTAACCTTTCATCCAATACAGAATTTAGTATCATTGAGAACTTTTCGTACAAATAAGGTACATATTTTCGAAACCACTACAAAATTCCAAAAGCAGATACTATCAGTAATCTAAATATCAAGAATATTATTTCTATCCCTTCACCCAATACCAAATACCGTACAATTATGGTACACATTTTCGAAATCACCTCCATATGTCCAGGCTACACATGAACAGCGACCCTAATAACAAATTTCAGATATCAAGCACTTTCTGTTCACCCCAAGCCATATTGTACCAAACGTAGTACCATTTAGTACTTTTCGTGAACTTGTGATACACATTTCTAAAGCCACCTCTTTCTTAGGAACCTATTACCAACAGGGACCCCAATACAAAATCTCAGCCTCATTCGTTCACACTAAACACAATTGTTCCAAATTTAGTACCATTTAGAACAGTTCCCTCACTTAGTTCACATTTCCAAAGCTACCTTCAGATATCTAATTTACACTTTATACGTTCACTTAATACCAAATGGTATCATTTTAGAAGATACGTACCACTTTAGAACATTTCTTAAATTTAATATTGGAATTAATATTAATAACCCTTTGGTGCATCTATCTCACACTCCATTAGTGACACTCATTCGAAATTTCAGAATTCCAACTACATCGGTTCATCATAATTCCAATTTGTACCAAATTTCATACACATAAGTACGAATTTCCAAAGTTTCCTACATAGGCCAATCCAAATCGCAATTCCAAATTTTAGGATTCCACCCCTGTTGATTTGCCCAAATACAAATTGTACGTTTTTAATACATTTTTGTACATAGAAGTACAAATTTCCAAAAAATACCAACATTTCCCAATCCCTTACTCCTATCAGCTCCATTGGTTAACCTAAATCCAAACGCTACCATCTGTGGTGCCATTAAGTACAACTTTTCATAACGACCTACATCATACAGTCCAATAGAAATCGTATTTCAAAATTTCAGAATTAAAACTCTATTAGTTCTCCCAAAATTTAAATTGCACCAAATTTAGTACCATTTAGTACAGATAAGTTCAATTTTCCAAAACTACCTACAGACCTCAGCCCTAGAATGCAATAGTAATCTTATTTCGAAATCTTTAGAATTCCAACTCTATCAGTTCACCCAAATCGAAATTGTTCCAAATTTAGTACTATTTAGTACTTTTTGTGCACATAAGTATAAATTTCAAGAACTACCTCCATATTCCAATTCTACACTCCGCCAGTGATGTTAATTTCAAATTTCACGGTTCCAACCCCTTCCGTTCCTTAAAATTCAATTTGTACCAAATTTAGTACCGTGTAGCAGAAATAATGGTCCTATATATATTTTACGAGCTTCATGGATATTCAAAAATTTTGACCCGGTGTGGGGGAGGTATTCCATCTTCACACCAGATCTTGTGTTAACAAAAATATTGGGATTGAAGATAATCGGAACCTTGTTTTCGTTTTTTAGGAGAGACATAGTTTTTCAAAATATTGACCCTTTGTGGGGGAGTTACCACAAGGAGTGGTCCTATAGATTCCATCCTTACACCAAATTTTATTTTAGTAGAAATATTGGGATGTGTGAAACTTGAAGAGAAGTGGATGCTAAGTTCGTGTCTTATGATTATTTGGGTTATTCAAAATGTTGATCCTTTGTGGGAGAGGTATGCGGAAGGAGTGGACCGATATATACCATCTTCACAACAGAGCTTGTGTTGATAGAAATATTGGGGTATGACGAATTTCAAAGGAATCGGATGTTCACTTCGCATTTTACGAGCTTTATAGCTATTCATATAATTGGACCCTGAAACAGGAGGCTGATGTACTCCACCTTCACACTAGATCTTGTGTTAGTAGAAATATACAGATGTGCGAAATTTGAAGAGAATCGGATGCCTATTTCGCGTTTTATAAGAGTTATAATTATGGCAAATTTTGACCCTTTGTATGGGAGATACATGGAGTGAGCAGATATTGTCAATTTTCCCACCTGTTTTGCAACTAATAAAAATATTAGTATTTGCAAAGTCCGCACAAAATCGAATGATCCTGAGGTAATATATTTTCTGTGAAAAAATTTACCTTTTGTGGGGAAGGAAGTAGTTGTAGGGGACCGATATTGTCCATCTCCGAAAACAATCTAAGTTTCACAGTAATATTACGATGTACCAAGTTTGGATCAAATCGGATAATCTCTTCGAGAGTTATCATGCGCTTCAGCCAGACATGAAACAGAGAGAAACGGACACCCCTAGATCGACTCTAAATGTCCTGAAACGGATTTTGTCGAAAAAGACCTAGGGTCTAAAACAATTATATCACGTACGTTTCGGCCGTATCAAATTATATATACCCTCTGTTAATGATTTGTTAGCATGCAAACTTTGATCTGTTGGCAAATCCTAACATATACGTTCGAACTCGCTTTGAAAATATAATTGAGTGCATATCGTTATAATAGATATGAAAATACAAAAATTAACAATTTTATTTCAAAAATCTCACTTTTCATTTTCAAACAAAAGACTTAAGAAGCAAAATCGATTCATGGAATTAATTCAAAAAATGAATTATGAATATTGATATGATATTTTTTGGCATTGTTTTCGTTAAATGCGACAAAAAATGCAAATTCAAAATGAAAACGTGATATGGTTTTTAAGTGCTGTATTAAACGTAAACTTTTTCAAATCAGGAAGTATACTCGATTGAGGATTTTCAAGATATGTGGCGTGGTCATTTGTCAAAAACAGAAAATATTGTGTCAAGATAGGAAATATTTTTTTGAATACATTTCTTTTTTAGTTAATTTTTTTCAAATGTAGTTATTTGTATTAGAAAGACGAAAGGCTAGTTATAAAAAAAACTGGAAATGCTTATGATTAAATTTACATAATTGCATTTTAACGTTGAAGAAAGTGCGCCACAAACATTTAATTGGTGCAAATTATTGCTGCGTGTCTTTTTTTATTTAAATTTTGGTGAAGAAATGAAAACATGAAAGAACAGCATTAAAATTTAACACAATTCTAAATGTCACAGAAATCGATTAAATTAAATAAATTCCTAAAAGAATTTCTGTTTTCAAATAGTTTTTATACCCTTCCCAATACTATGGAGGGTATATACATTTTATCATTCCGTTTGTAACTCATCGAAATAATGATTTTAGAACCATAAAGTATATATATTCTTGATCAGCGTAAAATTCTAAGACGATTTAGCCATGTCCGTCTGTCTGTCTGTTGTAATCACGCTATCTTTTGAACAAATTAAGATAGAAGCTAAAATTTTGCACACATGTATATTTTGCCTGTAGGCAGGTTATTTTCGTAAATAGGCCATGTAGGTCCACGTTTTCATATAGCCCCCATATAACGGTACCTCCCGATATTCGATATTTTGATGATTTTAGCGACATTTTTCCCCGGAATTGTTTCAAATTTGGTGTTTGAAGTTCCGAATATGTACTACAGCCTAAGGCAGAAAATTGTGTATGCAGGTCCACGTCTTCGTGTAGCCCCCATATAACGGTACCTCCCTAAATTCGGTATTTTGATGATTTTAGCGCCATTATTCACCTTAGTAGTTTTAAATTACGTATTTAGAGTTCGTAATGGAAGCTACAGCCTGTGACAGAAAATTGTCTATGCAGGTCCAGGTCTTCGTATAGCTCCTATATAACGGTACCTCGCTATGTACGGCATTTTGAAGATTTTGGCTACATTATTCACCGATTATTTTAAGTTTCGAATTTGAATATGGTAATGGCTTGTGACAAACAATGCCTAGGTGCACGTCATACATGCCTAAATATAACGGCTATATTCGGTATTTTTAAAATGTTAACAGAATTTTTGGCGAATATTATCTTTTTCTTTTTTTTTTCCAAAATTTTTCAAATTCGTGCTAAATTGTGGAGGGTATTCAAAGTTCGGCCCAGTCGAACTTACTGTTTTTTTACTTGATTTGTTTTACCCTCAGCCATATGGCTAGGGGGTGTATATATCATTTAATACGACAAAAACGTGCCTCATCGAATTAACGGTTTAAGACTCTATGTCTTTTTGAACCAAATCGGTTTCAGAACATTTATAGTCGATGTAGAGGTCTCCGTCCGTCTGCCAGGGGCGCATGATAAGTATCGAAGGCAGTTTCCGATTTGATCCAAACTTAGTACTTTGTAATATTATCATCAAATTTTGATCGAGTTCGAACCTGTACCTCCCCCACAAAAGGTCAAAATGCTCATAGAAAATAATTTTCTTCACAGAACAAGCAAGTTGTACAAATTTTGCAAATATTAATATTTGTATCAGAACTAGGGCAAGAATAAAGGTCATCAGAATAAATGCCGAGTATTATCGCGAAAATGTTCTGGAGGGTGCATTAAAGACTTGGGCACGCAAACATTTTGGCCACAAACCTTGAACATTCCAACAGGACTCAACACTATTCCACTCAGCACGCGCAAACGAAGTATGGTTACAAAATGAGGTTCTTCGCTTCATTTCCAGCGCACAATGGCCACCAAAATCTCCGGATACCGATCCGCGTCTAGAGTATTTTGGAAAGCAAGGTTGTCACTAAAAAATACCAAAGTATCGATCACCTCAAGCAAGAGCTTCGCCGGGAATGGGCTAAAATACCGCAGAGCAACATTTGGGCAGCGTGTGACGGTTTCATTGGCCGTTTGAAGGCCATAATTCGTGCCAAAGCTGACCAACTCGAACAAATCTAAACTTATTCTAAAATTTGATGTTATTTCCGACATTTTTTGCTTTCATTCAATAAAATTAAAAAAAAACCAGTAAAGAAAGTCTTAAAGTCGGGCGGGGCCGACTTTATGATACCCTACACCACTTTGCTAATTTAGTAAAGCTCCACATAACAATTAAAAGTTTTTATGGGAGAATTCAATCATACACGCTTTGATTATAATTATAATTTAAAGTTCAAAGGACTAAACATGCCGAAGCATTTGTATCTTTTAAATTCGGACTTGTATTGACCATTTGGTGCACAATTAATTTGAAATCGGATAAATATATATATGGGAGCTATATCCAAATCTGAACCGATCTCGATAAAATTTGGCAAAGATATTTCTGAGCTGTATTTGATATATTTCCCTGAATATCGTTGTTACGGAGTGCATATTACGGTTGTGGGTAACAAATATAACAAATCGGATGAATAATATATATGGAGGCTATAGCTATATCTGAACCGATCTTCACCAAATTTGACATACTAGCTTCTAGACTCAATTCGGTCGTATGTGCCAAATTCCATCCCATTTGCACAAACATTAGACGTTTGGTGTAAAATAAAAGGTAAATCGGACGAAGTTATATATGGGAGCTATATCCAAATCTGAACCGATCTCGATAAAATTTAGTAAAGGTATTTCTGAGCTGCATTTGATATATTTCCCCAAATATTGTTGTTACAGAGTGCATATTACGGCTGCGGAGGACAAAAATAACAAATCGGATGGACAATATATATGGGAGCTATAGCTATATCTGAACCGATCTTCACCAAATTTGGCGTACTAACTTCTAGACTCAATTCGGTCGCATGTGCCAAATTCCATCCCATTTGGACAAATATTAGACGTTTGGTGCACAATAAAAGGTAAATCGGACGAAGATATATATGGAGCTATATCCAAATCTGAATCGATCTCGATAAAATTTTGCAAATGTATTTCTGAGCTGTATTTGATATATTTCCCTAAATATTGTTGTTGCAGAGTGCATATTACGGCGGCGGTGGACAAAAATAACAAATCGGATGAACAATATATATGGGAGCTATAGCTATATCTGAACCGATTTCGATCAAATTTGGCATACATATTCTCAGGCCTAATATGGTTGTATGTGCAAAATTCGTACATACAATTCGGGCTGATATTACACGTTTGGTGCACAATAAAAGGCAAATCAGACGAAGATATATATGGGAGCTATATCTAAATTTTGACCGATTATCTCCAATTTCAATAGGGTTCGTCCTTGGGCCAAACAAATGATCTGTGCATAATTTCATCAGGATCGGGGAATAAATGCGACCTGTACTTTGTTTACAAAAATACATGGACAGACGGACAGAAGGACGGACGGACGGACGGACAGACGGACGGACGGACATGCATAAATCGACTCAGAATGTGATTCTATGCAGATCATCAAAAGGAACTATGGGTCTATCTCGTTTCCTTTTGCCTGTTACAAACAAATGCACAAAGACATAATACCCTGACCACCTTGTGGTGTAGGGTATAAAAAACAAATGAAAAATTATAGCTTTTGACTTTGTTGCAGTTTTTTATCTCACCCTGTATATGGTACCTCACTCATATCTCAATTATTTCCCAAAATTATCAAATATCACTTAAAGAGCATTAGGTTTGTCCAGGTCGATCTTTCAATACCTAAATAATTAAAATAAAAAAATAATTAAAAAAACACAATTAAAATATCGAATATAGGGATGTATATGGGCGTTATAGAAAATATTAAACCTACACGTACAATGTTCTTCCACCAAAGCTATAATCCATTACAAACCACAAATACAAATCTGTAGATAATTATGGTTTATATCATCAACATACCGAAAATCTGATCGTACCGTCACATCTTATATCAATTAGTGGATCTGCAGTAAGCATTTTTGCAAGGAGATGACAGACCAACCAGGGACCCTATTTGTCAAGTATCACCTAATTTGGTTGGAAATTGTGGCAGAAACCTTCAATATACCAAAAATTGGGAGGTGTCATAATTGGGGGCCATACCACTTAATGGACCTGTAGCAAATATATTTTGCAGGAAGAAAACAGGTCTGCTACCCCTAGTTCAAAGTTGCAGCTGATTTGGTTTGAAATTTTGGTCGAAGCCTTCAAAATACTACAACTCAGTAGTTAACATTATATCAGGGTTAGGTTTAACTAGCAAAGTAACCAAAATCGAGAATGGGCTAGTTCCCTCTATAACATGTTTATTGAATCGAATCATAATCCTTGGAATCCTAACATTATAGGTATACAGTGTCCTTGGCAATTTTACTTTTCTTTGATGACGTGGAAAAATATTTTGTCTTCGACCATCCTTCAAAAAGATGCCGTGCGGAAGAACTTCACATGCCTTTAAAGATTAAAGAAGATTGGTTAAGATTTCGATTTTATGACGAGTATATTTTGAGAATAATTTAGCTTGCTACGATCTCCTTCAATGGGAGTTTCTAGCCATGTTTTAAGAAAAGGATCAAGAGGAGTCCTTTAGTGACTCGCTTCAGAGCGAAAATTGTCTCAGTGTACGAGGCACTATATACCTAAAATTCGTAGGTTTCAAGGACTCTTAATTCGAAAATTTCGAAAAATGTTGAGGAGAGGGAACTTGTTCCTTCCATTTAGGTTACTTTGCGATGTACACAATTTTGCTTTCATTTCCGCTTTTCCGTATGAAAAATAGTTTATTATCCTTTCGCAGAGCAAGAGACTGGAATATCCTCTTGAATATCATCTTCTCTATTATTCTTTCAAATTTCATTGCTTGTATTTTCTACCTTTACACCAGCGATTCTCTGTCATCATCTCGAAAGTCAATTGGTATTTTACCCCTTTCCCCCCATTTTAAATAACACCCCAAAATATTACACTCACACTCAATTGAAATTTTTATCACAAAATTTTATTACTTAATTTCAACAATTTTTCTTCAATTACTTAATTTAAGCAACTGGCAAATGGGCACCTTGGGGTTGGAAACCATTTTCATCGGCAACATAGGTGACGGTGAATTTTTCGCCAGTCTTCTCATCGACCCAGCTGTAGGAGCCGTGGACAACGATGGCTTCTTCTTCGGTGCCGACATTCTTGAGTTTGCCGTCTTCGTTCTTTTCGGTACCATCGGAGGTGGCAACAGCGAATGAGTAGCCTTCGGGTCCTACATCAGATTCGGACTTGAGGATTTCGGCATCAGGACGAGGAGCAGCCAAGGCAATGGCGAAGAGGGCGACGAAAACGATGAGGAATTTCATGTTGACCGATTGATTTGTGTTTGCGTTTGATACAGTTCGCTGAGATGTGGGGCGAATTTATATGCGATTAACGGAACGCGAAGAAAAAAATTAATGCAAAATATTAAAATAACAATAAGCCGAGAAATTATGCTACGATAGCATGCATAAAAATGTCGTTTTATTTGCATAAATTGCAACCTACAGAAAACAAAAAAAAAACTGGATTTTCAAACATCGAAAATGATCAAATTAACACGAAATATTGTATGCCTCGACGATACCTCATATATATGTTAAATAACAAGAATATAGAGAACATTTTTTTTAAAGTTCACATCAACTCACAAAATACTTGTTAGCACTGATTTTTATTGATAGGAGGTGACATTTGCTTTTTAATTTCTTAGAAAGCGAATGCATTCATTATTCAGTTTCTATGAGTGCAAAAATATCTGTTCAAACACCCAACGGCACATTTTGTACGTTCATAGTAAGCATTTTCAAAACCGTCTCCTTCTCTCAGCTACAGACATCAACAGTGACGTTTATATTAACCTACAGGATTTCAGCTCTTTCCATTCACTCATTACCGAATTTGGTGCCACAAGAACTTTTAGTACAAATATACGACGAATTTGCAAACCCACTTCTACAAACACCAACAGTGAAGTCCTTCACAAATTTGAGGATTCCAGCTATATCCCTGTACCATATTTAGTACCATTTAGTACTTTTCGTACAAATGTAGGATGCGTTTCCGACAACACTTTCATATGTCAAAGCTACACATGCATGCCAGCTATTTCTCTCAACAACAGATATCAGCAGTGGCATCTGTACCAAATTTCAGGATTTCAACTTTATTACATCACCCAATAGCAAATTTAGTAACATTTAGTACGCATATCCAAAACAATCTACATCCCTCTACCCTAGACATCAACAGTGATCCAAAATTAGTACCATTTAGTACTTTTCGAGCAATTATAGTACTTTTGAGAAAAATCATCACCGGATACCAACAAAGACCTCCCTCCCTCCCTTTACTCAATACCAAATTTAGTACCAATTAGAACTTTACGTACAAATGCAGGGTGAGATCAAAAAACTGCAACAAAGTCAAACGCCATAATTTTTTTATTTATTTTTTAAATTTTATTGAATGAAAGTAAAATATGTCGGAAAAAGCATCCAATTGTAGAATACGTTTAGATTTGTTTGAATTGGTCACCTTTGGCACAAATTATGGCCTTCAAACGGCCAATGAAACCGTCACACGCTGTCCGAATGTTGCTCTGCCGTATTTTGGCCCATTCCCGGCGAAGCGCTTGCTTGAGGTGATCGACACTTTGGTTTTTTGTTCTGTCAACCTTGCTTTTCAAAATACTCCCGACACAATAGTCCAACGGATTGGTATCCGGAGATTTTGGTGGCCATTGTGCGCTGGAAATGAAGCGAGGAACTTCATTTTGTGACCATTCTGGGTGGCGCGTGCTGAGTGTTGGAGTCCTGTTGGAATGTCTAATGTCTGCGGCCAAAATGTTTGCGTGCCCAAGGCTTTAATACACCCTCTAGAATATTTTCGCGATAATATTCGGCATTTATTCGAGAGAGCGACCATCGGCTGTTATGGCGGCCCACACCATCACCATGGCCAGCGCTTGATTTCTGGTGGCCAACCGAAGGTGCACATTTTCAGCTGACCTCTTTGGCAAGTAAACACGATCATTTTATTTGTTTACAAACTGCTGGACAACGAATGTGTTCTCATCGAAAAAACCATATTCGGCAGTTCACCACTTTAGGCCAAGCGAGGCAACCCTTTAGCTCTTTTGAGTCTATTTTCTCTCTGCGGTGGAATTTGAATTGCTTAACCCCGAGCTCATTTTTAATATTTGCCGAATGGAATATTGCGAAATGTTCAGCTCAAGAGCCATTTTTCGGCCACTGCGACGCGTGCTTCGATCAAGTCGCTTCTTTACTTTTCGAACGATTTCTGCAGATGTTGCTGTTTTCTTCCGTCCACTTCCTTGACGTCGGCCTACACTACCAGTATCACGGTAACGAGCGATGGTACGAAACACAAAGGATTTATTCACATTTAAATGCTTTAGGGCTCTAACGATACCCACTTGTGGTTTTCCAGCCAAATATAAAGGAATCACACTATCATGCTTAAATTCCATCACGAATAACTTTTTTTCTAGAAAATCTCGCCAAAATGCTTTTGCGCCCTTGTAAACAATATAATGAGCTGTCACTGGAATAATTTTAACAGCTGTCGGACGAGTGGCTTAGAAATGACAGTAGTCTGAAATTGGTTGCAGTGCACATTCGGTTGGCCACCAATGATGGTGAGGGCCGCCTTACTGCCGATGGCCGCTCTCCACTCGTTTTAACCGACCGTGACATCAGAATAAATGCCTAATATTATCGCGAAAATATTTTGGAGGTTGTATTAAAGCCTTGGGCACGCAAACCTTTTGGCCGCAGACCTTGGACATTCCAACAGGACTCAGCATCATCGTACTCAACTCAGCACGCGTCACCCACGAATGGTTACAAAACGAGGTTCCTCGCTTCATTTCCAGGACACAATGGCCACTAAAATCTCCGTATACCAATCGGTTGGACTATTGTGTCTGGAGTATTTTGGAAAGGAAGGTTGGCACTAAAAAATACCAAAGTGTCGATCACCTCAAGCAAGAGCTTCGCTGGGAATGGGTCAAGATACCGCAGAGCAACATTTAGGCAGCGTGTGACGGTTTCATTGGCCGTTTGAAGGCCATAATTCGTGCCAAAGGTGACCAATTCAAAAAAATATAAACTTATTCTAAAATTTGATGCTATTTTCGACATTTTTTGCTTTCATTCAATAAAATTTAATAAAATTTAAAAATTACTGCGTTTGACTTTGTTGCAGTTATCTCACCCTGTACTTGCTGCTAGATAGAGATTCGGTCGGATGTGCAAACATTTAGGTCTTCTGGATTGATATTGATAATTGTGTGCTAAAATTATCCCTAAATCGGTTGAAGATATATGGGAGCTATATTGAAATTTGAACCGTTTCTCACTAATTCAAATAGGGTTCGTCCTTGGGCCAAACAAATAGTGTTTGGAAAATGTCATCTCAATCGCATAATAAATGCTACCTGCATTTTGTTTACAAAAATACATGGACGGATGGACGGACGTCAGACGGACGGGCATGTATAAATCATCTCAGAAAATGATTCCATGAAGATCCTCAAAAGTAACTACGGGTCTATCTCGCTTCCTTCTCCATGTTACAAACAAATGTACAAAGACATAATACCCTTATCACTGTGTGGTGTAGGGTATAACAATTATTGAAGAGAAGGGAAAATTTCCCCTTCTATTTAGGTTACTTTGCGAAACGCCGACACACGTCACCTCGTAATATATAACAATATACACCTCGAAGCATAAAATTCGATGTCGATTTAGCGAAGTCCGTCTGCCTGTCCGTCCATTCTTCTGTGGAAATTACTCTAGCATCCAGACGAAATGAAGTAGGTTGATTAAATTTTACTCTAATGTAGATTATGTCTGCAGGATTTTTGGTATTAAAAATGGGCAATGTAGGTCCACGTTTTGGTATAGTACCTCCCTGTTTTCGATATATTGGTGATTTCAGCGACATTATTCATTGAAATTTGGTATTTGAAGTTCGAAATGCATCCTACAGCCTCTGACAGAAAATTATATGTGTAGGTCCACGCCTTCGTATAGCCCCCATATACCTCACCTCCCAATATTCCGTGTTTGAATGAATTTAGCGACATTATTTACCGGAATTGTTTCATATTTGGTATTTGAAGTTCGTAATGGATACTACCGCCTTTGACAGAAAAATTGTCCGTGCATGTCCACGCCTTCGTATAGCCCCCATATACCGCACCTGCCGATATCCGGTACTTTGATGAATTTAGCGATCTTATTTACCGGAATTGTTTAATATTTGGTATTTTAAGTTCGTTATGAATACCACAGCCTAAGACAGAAAATTGTCCGTGCAGGTTCAGGTTTAGGTATAGCCTCCATATAATGGTACCTCCCTATATTCGGTATTTTGATGATTTTATCGACATTATTCACCGAATTTTTTTCAAGTTTCGCATTTGAATTCTGTAATGGCTTATGACCAAAGTTGCCTATGCAGGTCCATGTCGTCGCATAGACCTTAATATAACGGCTACATTCGGTATATTAAAAATTTTAAAAGAATTTTTTAACGGATTTTATTTTTTTGAAAATTTGTCAAAATTCGGTCCAAATGGTGGAGGGTATTCAAAATTCGGCCCGACAAAAATTACAGTTTTTTTTTTAATTTTTAAGTTCTTGTGTCATAATCCACTGGATTTTCCTTATGGCACAGTGTAATTGAAATCTCCTCAGAAAATATTTTTTCTTCACAATTTTCTTTTAATGCCCTGCGTCCTACCCTCTTCTCTAAGGAAACAACAAGGATTATACAATTGCAATGCTTTATATTTTATTTCACACTTTTTTTTGTTTTTAAATCCACAATCTAGTCAATCACTTAATTTAAGCAACTGGCAAATGGGCACCTTGGGGTTGGTAACCGTTCTCATCGGCAACATAGTTAACGGTGAATTTTTCGCCGGTCTTCTCATCGACCCAGGAGTAGGAACCGTGGACAACGATGGCTTCGTGTTCGGTACCAACATCCTTGAGTTTACCTTCGGCAGAGTGAGCAGCACCATCGGAGGTTTCAGATTCGAATTTGAATTCTTCGGGTCCAACATCGCTGACTAGCTTGACAATTTCAACATCACCACCTGGAGCGGCCAAGGCAATGGCGAAGAGAGCGGCGAAAACAATGAAGAATTTCATGTTGCTGGTTTGAGTTGGGTGTTGCTGGCGAATGTAGTTCGTAGAAAGTCCAAAACTAATTTGATGTTTAGACCCTCAATGCTACCTGATTTTATACTCCTGCCAATGACATTTTCAAATGTCAGTTATTCAATTGAAATGCATTTCTCAATTGGCGTGTGTTGGGCGTTAGTGTTGTGTGTAGTGCCTCTGCACCGGTTTATGACGTCCGTTTCTTGTCTGCTTGCATTTCTTTCATTCTTTCATCCTTCTCTTTTTCATGTTTCGTATAAGTCAACTAATAAATCGTTCAACGAGTTCATTTTTAAATACCAATATTTATTCAGAAACATGTTGGCTTTAAATATTAAATTGAATAATGAAGGAATTTTTTTTTAAGAATTGTTGAAATTCCTTTTTTAATTTTTTTTTTTTTTGGTTTAGATCTAGAATTTATGATTTAGTTGCCGACAAACAGATGGGATATCAACTACATTCTGGAGAAAAAAGGTATGTATTTTGAAGTTTAAGAAAAAAAATTTATTTGAATATTAAAAGAAAAAAACTTTAAAAAAGGGGTTTGACAAAGGGGACTGAGGATTACTGCGTATGTGTAAAGGGTATGTACATTTCCAAAAGCTTAAATTTGGAACCTAACCCAACTCCGTGTAAAATTTAGTGATCGGACGATAATTGCAACCTGAATATAATACACCCACAAGACATAAAATTTACAATTTTAAAGAAGTAAAAAAACATTAAGTTCGGATGGGCCAAACTTTTACTACCCTCCACCTTAGGGTAAAGGAAACATTAGAAGAAATGTGGCGAAACCCATCAAAATACCGAATATCGGGAGGTACCGTTATATGGGGGCTATATCAAATCAAGGTCCAATACATACAATGTTTCACCAACGGAGCTAGAACCCATTATATCTACAAATACCAATTTTCAGACAAATCCGTGAATAAATGTGGCAAAAATCATCAAATTACCAAATGTCTGGAGGTACCGTTTTATGGGGGCTATACCAAAACGTGGACCTATAACTACAATGACTCGCAACACGAACTGGGACCCATTATGATCTACAACTACCAATTTTCAGAGTAATTCTGGAAAAAAATGTGTCAAAAATCATCAAAATACCGAATATTGGGAGGTACCGTTATATGGGGACTATATAAACACGTGGACCTATACATACAATGTTCCGCCACACGAAATAACCCACAAACACCAAGTTTTAGACAAATCAGTGAAAAAATGTGGCAAAAACCATCAAAATACCGAATATCTGGAGGTACTATACCAAAACGTGGACCCATACATGCAATGTTTTGCCACACTCACAGGGACCCATTATGACCTACAAGTACCAATTTTCAGACAAATCCGTGAAAAAATGTGGCATAAATAATCAAAATACCGAATATCGGGAGGTACCATTACATGGGGACTATACCAGAACGTAGACCGATATATCTCATTTTCAATACCAACCATCCTAGACACAATACAAATAGCTCTGCTAAATTTTGGCGCTCTACGTCAAATAATGTGGGCTGTATCGTGATTTCAACAGACAGACAGACAGACGGACAGACGGACATCGTTAAATCGACTTAGAATTTTATGCTGATTAAGAATATTTATACTTTATGGGGTCTATGACGAATATTTGAGGATGTTACAAACGGAATGACAAAGTTAATACACCCTCCTTTCCAAGGTGGAGGATAGAAAAAAATTTACAAAATATAAAATTCAATATTGAAAGTCAAATTTAAAAAATCTCAAAAATCTGACAAATTATAAAAAAAATATCACAAAAATATTCACATTTTTGTTAGCATCTTTTTAAGTTAATTTTTAAGATTTTATTATTTTCTGGTTTAAAGACAATTCTGGAAAAATTCTGAAAAAATCTGAAAATTCTCAAAATCCCTTCGGCCGCTTTTAAATTATAAGGGGTCTAACCAACATCCCCTCCTTTGATATAAGAGATGGTATATAGTTTGCTATACTAGCGATATCTTGGATGTCAGGCATCAAAGTAATGGTCGGTAGTGAGCTGTTCATGAGCTTTTGATTTTGCTAAAATCAAAAATATTCGAAATTGACGTATTTATACCCTACACCACAAGGTGGTCAGGGTATTATGTCTTTGTGCATTTGTTTGTAACAGGCAGAAGGAAACGAGATAGACCCATAGTTCCTTTTGATGATCTGCATAGAATCACATTCTGAGTCGATTTATGCATGTCCGTCCGTCTGTCCGTCCGTCCGTCTGCCCGTACGTCCGTCCGTCTGTCCATGTATTCTTGTGAACAAAATGCAGGTCGCATATATTATCCGATTGAGAATAAATTTTGCAAACAACATTTGTTTGGCCCAAGGACGAACCTTATTGAAATTGGATATAATCGGTAAAAATTAAGATATAGCTCCCATATATATCTTCGTCCGATTTGCCTTTAATTATGCACCAAACGTGTAATATCAGCCCGAATAGTATGGAATTTTGCACTGACAACCAAATTTGGCCTGAAAATAAGTATGCCAAATTTGATCGAAATCGGTTCAGATATAGCTGTAGCTACCATATATATTGTTCATACGATTTGTTATTTTTGTCCTCCGCAGCCGTAATATGCACTCTGTAACAACAATATTTGGGGAAATATATCAAATGCAGCTCAGAAATACCTTTGCTAAATTTTATCGAGATCGGTTCAGATTTGGATATAGCTTCCACATATAACTTCGTCCGATTTACTTTTTTATTGTACACCAAATGTCTAATATTTGCCCAAATGGGATGGAATTTGCCACTTAAGACCGAATTGAGTCTAGAAGCTAGTATGTCAAATTTGGTGAAGATCGGTTCAGATATAGCTATATCTCCCATATATACTGTTCATCCTATTTGTTGTATTTGTTACCCACAGCCGTAATATGCACTCCGTAACAACGATGTTCAGGGAAATATATGAAATACAGTTCAGAAATATCTTTGACAAATTTTATCGAGATCGGGTCAGATGTGGATATAGCTCCCATATATATATTTATTTGATTTCAAGTTAATTTTGCACCAAATGGGCAATACAAGTCCGAATTTAAAAGATACAAATGCTTCGGCATATTTAGTCCTTTGAACTTTAAATTATAATTGAAATCATAATCTTGTTAAAAGAAAATCTGAAATTCTCAAAATCCCTCCAGCTGCTCTTTAGGTTTTTGAGGGTCTTGCTAACATATATGAGATTGTATGTTGTTTGTTATATATGCGTTATCTTGGATATGAGCATCAATGTAACGGTCAGGCAACTACCGAGGTCGCGAGCTTTTGACTTTGCTAAAATTAAAAATATTCGAATTTGACGTATTTTTTTTTACATAAAAGTTATTTCTTCTAGACCGGTAGGTCTCTGCTCTGCCCTAAATTTTAGCTCCATGCATAATTCCGGCCTGTAGAGCAACCGCATTATCCGTATTTTTTTCGTGAGGATAGGGTAATAATTGCAAGGTGTAGCGGGATTACCATTTAACTGGGACAACACGTTAACAACAAGCAAAAAAGCAGCAAGTATTCGGGAACTTTGAATACCCTCCACCATTTAGACGAATTTTGAAATTTCCAAAGAAATAAAATCCGTTAAAAATTCTGTTAAAATCGTTATAATGGATTCTATACGAAGACGTGGATCTGCATAGGTAGCTTTTATCATAGGCCGCTACAATATTCAAATACGAACCTGGAAACGGTGTAGTTTAAATCATCAAAATACCGCATACAGGGAGGTACCGATATATAGTATCGGTATTTTTCCTCACGAGTATTGGGAGGTGCCGTCATACGGGGGCTATATGAAAACGTGGACCTGCATACGAAATTATTTTCCATTGGTTGTAGTTACCATTAAGATCTCCCAATATGAAATTTGAAACGATTCCGGTGATTAATGTTGCTGAAATTATCAAAATACCGAATATCGGGAGGTACCGTTATATGGGGGCTATACGAAGACGTGGACCTGCATAAAAACATGTTTGTCATTGGCTGTAGTACCCATAACGAACTTCAAATACGAAATGTGAAATGATTCCGGTAAATAACGTCGCTGAAATCATGAAAATACCGAATATTGGGAGGTACCGTTATATGGGGACTATACGAAAACGTGGACCGACATGGTCCATTTACGAACTTAACCTGCCTAGTAAACTATGCATGTGTACAATATTTTCGACGTCTATCTCAATTCGTTCAAAAGATAGCGTGATTACAACAGACAGACGGACATCGCTAGATCGTCTTAGAATTTTACGCTGATCCAGAATATATAAACTTTGTAGGGTCTATTATAAATATTTCGAGGAGTTACAAACGGAATAACAAAGTTAATATACCCTCCATAGAATGGTGGAGGGTATAAAAAACTTAATAAAAAGTCACGATTGATGCTCAAAAAGTCCTTTGAAAAAATAATTTAAAAAGTCCAAGATATTCCGTTCCCAAGTCCATAGAAAAAAAAACAATTAAAAATCCACGATTAAAGCTCAGAAAGACCTTTGAAAAAAATAATTCAAAAGATTCGAAAATTTTCATCCACAAATCGTAAGAAAAAATTAATTATTAATCCTCGATTGATACTCAGAAAGCCCTTCGAAAATATAATTTTAAAAATCCAAGGTTTTTCGTCCACACTTCCTAAGAAAAATTATCAGAAAGTTCTTCGAAAAAAATATTTGAAAATTCCGCGATTGATGGCCAGAAAATCCTTTGAAAAAATTATTCTAAAAGTCCGTTATTTTTCATCTTAATAAATGTGCTAAGTGTGGAACAATTTAGTTTAGGTTGAACGGATTAAGGTAGAATTTTGAAATTTTGTATTGCGGTCCATTCATGTGTAGACTGGACATATGAAAGTGATTGCGGAAATGGGTAATTCAATTGTACGAAAAGTACTGAATGGTACTACATTTGGTATTGGGTGAAGAGACAGATATAAAATTCAGAAATCACAGATCTGTGTTTGAGATTTGGCTGTGGTTTGGAAATGCGTATTTGTTTGTACGAAACGAACTAATACTGGTATTGGATGAAGGGATAGGTCGGTCTGGAATCCCCAATTTCGGCATTGAGTTAGTGAGATATGGCGATGCTTTTGGAATTGTGTACTATAATTGGACAAAAAAGTACTAAATGTTACTAAATTTGGTATTGGGTAAATATATTGAGCCGAAATTTTGTAATTTGATATTAAGGTTACTGTTGGTGTCTGTGGTTAAGATATGGAGGTGGTTTTTAAACTATTTACAAAAAATGTTCAAAAAGTACTAATTGATACCAAATTGGGTTTTCGATGAAGGGATAGAGAGGGAATCCCAAAATTAATTATTGAGGTCTTTTTTCGCATCTAGTGTTAAGGTCTGGTGGTGGCTTTGAATAATGTATATATAACCATGAAAGTCTGAACATTTGTAGAAGATGTATAAAGTTTTGAAAAAAAAAAAAAAAAAAATTGTCAAAATCACTTTGCGCAAACGACCATACTTTCCAAAATATCACTTTGTGCAAACGACCATACTTATCACTTTGTGCAAACGACCATACTTATCACTTTGTGTAAACGGCCATACCATACTTTCCAAAACCTCACTTTGTGCAAACGACCATACTTATCACTTTGTGCAAACGACCATACTTTCCAAAACAAACGACCATACTTTCCAAACATCAAACGACCATACTTATCACTTTGTGTAAACGACCATACTTTTCAAAACATCACTTTGTGCAAACGACCATACTTATCACTTTGTGCAAACGACCATACTTTCCAAAACATCAAACGACCATACTTATCACTTTGTGCAAACGACCATATTTTCCAAAACATCACTTTGTGTAAACGACCATACTTATCACTTTGTGTAAACGACCATACTTATCACTTTGTGCAAACGATCATACTTTCCAAATCATCACTTTGTGCGAACGACCATACTTTCCAAAAAATCACTTTGTGCGAATGACCATACTTTCAAATACATCACTTTGTGCGAACGACCATACTTTCAAATACATCACTTTGTGTAAACGCATACTTATCACTTAGTGTAAACGACCATGCTTATCACTTTGTGTAAACGACCATACTTTCCAAAATATCACTTTGTGCAAACGACCATACTTATCACGTTGTGTAAACGACCATACTTATCACTTTGTGCAAACGACCATACTTTCCAAAATATCACTTTGTGCAAACGACCATACTTATCACTTTGTGAAAACGACCATACTTTCCAAAACATCACTTTGTGTAAACGACCATAGTTTCAAATACATCACTTTGTGTAAACGACCATACTTATCACTTTGTGTAAACGACCATACATTTTGTGCATTAAAAATGCCTAACACGGACTGTTGGTATGAAGCTAAAATTTTAAGGTAAATGAAATAGGAGGTGAATTTCGCGTTTTAGAAGCTTCATGGATATTCAAAATGTTGACCCGTTGTGAAGAAGGTACCAAAAGAACTGGACCGATATATTCCATCTTCATCAATGACAATCGGACTCTTACATGATATTTTATAAGATTTATAATTATTCCAAATCTGGTCCCTTTGTGGGGGAGGTATTTGATGGAGTAGACCAATAATGTCCTTTTTCGCACCAGATTTAGCACTGATGGAAACATAACTTTGAAAATCAAAATTTGAAGCAAAATCGGATTATCATTTCTCTTTCTGTGCAGTAAAATATTGTCTTTCTATATTTTTACCTTTTGTGGGGGTGGTACCAGAAGGAATGGACCGATATTGCCCATCTCCGAACTCGATCTAATCTTGATATCCTTCCGTCGTTTTCCCTTATCCTTTGATATTTACATGCAATATTATGATGGCTTGCTGCCTATGTATCATACCTTAAGGTCTGTTTACATTACCTTGTAATGGCTTATTCGGCTCATGCGGCTCCCAAATTTCAGCTGCATAATAATATTGAAAGTGGCAGATATGTCTTAATTTTTTTTTATTTTATTATTTTTTTTTTTTTTTTGGCTGGGGCTCCATTACCTCCTTAAATGTTATATGGAGGCTTTTTTTCTAAGTTGAAATTGCCATCACCAAAAGAGTTTTCTCTTTAACACTTAATTTTTCAATTCTTCCTGCAAATCACAACAAACATTTATGTTTGAAACACAACAACCACACAATTTTTCATTCTTTTGTGATTTTACAACATTTGATGCCTTTATTTGCAAACTAATACTATAACATGTTTTCTTTGTATTTTTTTCATATTTTTTTATTTATTTTTTTTTTTTTTTTTTGGGAAGGATTTTAAACAGCTCTTGTTTATCACTAGGTTTGGTTTTTTTCTTTTCTACAGTTTGGGGGTCACATTATATCCAATATCCGCTTTTAGTGGGCAGTGTTGGGCAAATGGGCACCTTCGGGTTGGAAACCGTTTTCATCGGCAATATAGTTGACGGTGTAGGTCTGGCCATCATCGGCAACGAAGGAGTAGGAGCCACGAACAACAATGGCTTCATCTTCGGATCCGACATTCTTCAAGGAACCCTCTTCTTGGTGGGTCTTGCCATCGCTGGTTTCCAAGCTGTTTGGGAAAATGAAAAATTATGAGAAAATTTTTCAAAAAACACCTCTCTCGGGACACTCACGCAAAGTTATAACCCTCTGGTCTGACATCCGACTCCAAACGCAAAACCTCGGCATTGGCGTAATCCTGAGCGGGGGCAGCCAAGGCAACGGCAAAGAGAGCGGCGAAAACAATGATGAATTTCATTTTAGGCGATTTTTCGATCTAAGAGTTGTTGTATTCACAAAGAACGTTGTAAGTTTTATGATGTCTATTCCGAAGATTCTTCTCATTTTTATAGTGATTTTTGCTGCTACATCCAGTAGTATTGTAGCTCCGAGACTCCGAAAACAAGCTGGCTTTAGTCATCTGACAAAAAATAAAGAGTCTTTCTTCACAACGTCTCAGGTTTTTTTCTGCTGTCTCAGTTTTTTTTTTCTCAGTTTGTTCGGTATTTCTCCCCGACCCGAAAATCTTTAATATTTTGTTTTTATTTTTTTGGAGCGGTAGAAGCAAAAAAGATATTTATCATCAGCATCATCAGCATGTTCATAATTACACTTTGTCAAAATTATATTGTTAATCTGACATCTGATAATCTTCCTCTACGCTTCGTTTTCGTTTTCATTTACTATTTTTCTATTTCTATTATTATTTATCTACTTATCTGGTTTTCTAGCAGCTATTTTTATTTCTGTACAAATTACGTACGTACAGCGACTGGAAGTTTGACCGGGGGGAGAGGTTGAGACGAGTCGTAAAAAATAATTTTGGCCAAAAAATCTCGATTCTCTCAAAAAAGCGACAAAAGTTGTTTAAGGAAATATAATTTGTTTTGGATAATCTATTGTTCCGACTGTCATTAGGGTTATGGTCTATGGATAATGGTTTGATAGCGAAACTCATAGAGAAAGATAAAGAGATGGATTGATCATTTGCATACGATACGAATTTATCAAACGATTGTGGATAAATCATCAGCCAAATTTTTGGAGAATACCACAACAATGGGAAGGATACATACATCATAAATTTGTCAAAATCCTAGAAATGTCAAGGTCTTTAAAGGATAGACTGCAAATGAAGTATTCTCCAAACAGAATTCTTCTAGAGATATTTGGTCTCTCTGGAAACAATACTGCCATGGTTTTCAGGGATGGAAGACCACTTAGGTGGTCCATAAATTATTCTGAGGTCTTTCTTTAACGATGTCTGTCCGTCTATCCGTCTTGTGGAAATCACTCTAGTTTCCGAACGAAATGAATTAGATTAGTAAATTTTTACTCAAATGTGTATTATGTGTATTATGCAGGACTTTTGTATTAAAAATGTGTGATGTAGGTCCACGTTTTTGTATAGCCCCCATATAATGGTACCTCCCGATATTCGGTATTTTGGTGATTTAAGCGACATTATTCACCGGAAATGTTTCAAATTTGGTATTTGAAGTTCGCAATGGGTACTACAGCCTATGCTAGAAAATTGTCTATGCAAGTCCACGTCTTCGTATAGTCCCCATATAACGGTACCTTCCGATATTCGGTATTTTAATGATTATA
The DNA here is from genome assembly GCF_030504385.1 of Musca domestica. Lineage (NCBI taxonomy): Eukaryota > Metazoa > Arthropoda > Insecta > Diptera > Muscidae > Musca > Musca domestica. The sequence goes on along the minus strand of NW_026712207.1, from coordinate 5,188,461 downwards.
GCGACATTATTCACCGGAATTGATTCAATTTTGGTGTTTGAAGTTCGTAACGAATACTATAGCCAAAGACAGAAAATTGTATGTGCAGGTCCACGTCTTCGTATACCCCCATATAACGGTACCTCTCTATATTCGGAATTTTGATGATTTTAGCTACATTAATCAACGAATTCTTTATTCAAATTTCGCTTTTGAATATTGTAATGGTTTATGACAAAAGTTGCCTATGTAGGGCCACGTCTTCGTATAGACCCTAATATAACGACTATATTTCTTATTTTTAACATTTTAACAAAATTTTTAACGGATTTTTTTTTTTAATTGCCAAAATCTTTCCAAGTAGTGGAGGGTATTCAAAGATCGGCCCGGCCGAACTATTAAAACTAAATTAAAATCTAAATTAAAACTAAATTAAAATTAAAAAAAAATCTTTAAAAACATACACGATTATTTGTCCTAAAGCCGTTAGTATAAGAGACCTTCGAAAAATTAAAAAAAAAAAAAACTAAGGATTATTTCTCCTAAAATCCTTTATAAAAAGTTCATTTAAAATTAAACAGTCTTTTGTTCTTTAGTTCTGTTCCTGTCCTGTTTGTTCTCTTGTCCTAAAATCCTTTAGAAAAATTGTTTAAAAAATCTACGTTGAATGGTCTGAAAGTCCTTTAGAAAATTTCTTTAAAAAATCGACGGTTGATGGTCTGAAAGTTTTTTTAAAAAATGCTTTAAAAAGTCAACGATTATTTGTTCTGCCGTACTTCAGAAAATTTCTTTTATAAATCCATGATTGTAGGTCTAAAAGTCCTTTAGAAAATATCTTTAAAAAAATCCACGATTGTGTGTCTAAAAGTCCTTTAGAAAAGGTTTTTAAAAAATCCACGATTGTTGATCTAAGAGTCCTTTAGAAGATTTCTTTATAAAACCGCCGATTGATGGTCTGAAAGTCCTTTAGAAAATTTCTTAAAAAAATCGACGATTGATGGTCTGAAAGTCTATTAGAAAATTTCTTTAAAAAATCGACCATTGATGGTCTGAAAGTCTATTAGAAAATTTCTTAAAAAATCGACGATTGATGGTCTAACAATCCATGATTTCTTAAAAAAATCCACAATTGATTGTCTTAAAGACCTTTGATTTTTTTTTTTACAAAATCCACGATTGATGGTCTGAAAGTCCTTCAGAAAATTTCTTTAAAAAATCCACGATTGATGCCCTGAAAGTCCTTTAGAAAATTTCTTTAAAAAAATGCTGGTTATCGTTTTAAATATATCTATCCAAGTTCCAAATTTTAGGGATATTCTAAGAATTCTAAAGGACTTTCAGACCAACAGAACAGATGGATATATTAAAGAATTTGTCAAGGACTTTGGGACAAATAACCATTTTAAGAATATTTCTAAGGGAAATTCGATCAATTTTGTATTTTTTACAATTTTTATTCCAAAGGATTTTAGGACAAGTAATTGCATTTTTTTCTAAAGGACTTTCTGACCAACAATCGTGGATTTTTTAACAAAATTATTTCAAGTTTTTATACGGGTTATTGTGGTTTTTTAAAAGATATTTCCAAAGGAATTTAGGATAACAGATAGTGGATTTTTAAATTTTTTTCTAACGGACTTTGGGCTAAATAATCGTGGACTTTTTAAATAATTTTTCTTAAGGACTTCAGGACAAGTAATTGTGGATTTTGTAATTAATTTTTCTAATAGAGGGCATAGAAAGTTCGGTTTGGTAATATTTAACACCGATTTTCCTCGATTCTAAAGGATTTTTAGAAGAACAGTCGTGGAAATTAAAAAAAATTCTCGGGAATTTTCTGAAGGACTTTGAAAAAAAATAACGGTGGAATATTCAAGAATATTTCTAAAGGACATTTAACGAAGCAGTCCTGGATTTTTAAAGTATTTTTCCAAAGGACTTTAGGAGATGTAATTGTATTTTTTACGATTTTTTCTAAAGAATTTTCTGACCAGCAATCGTGGATTTTTTTTAAGAATTATTTCAAAATTTTATATGAGTTGTTGTGGAATTTTAAAGGATATTTTGAAAGGAACTTAGGACAACTGATAGTGGATTTTGTAATTAATTTTTCTAAATGACTTTGGCCTAAATAATCGTGGACTTTTTAAAGAATTTTTCTAAATGACTTTAGGACAAGTAATTGAGGATTTTTTCTAGAATTTTTTAAAATTGTTATATAATCGAATAGCCTTAAACTTTTTAAAGTTTTTTCCTAAAGGACCTTAGGATAAATATTCTTGGATTTTGTAATTAATTCTTCTAAAGGACTCTAGGACAAATGATCGTAATTTTTTTTAAGAATTTTTCTAAATAATTCTAGGTCAAATGCTCATGGATGTATTAAACATTTCCTTCTAAAGAAATTTAAAATAAATAATTATGGATTTTTTTTAAGAATTTTTCTAAAGGACTTTAGGGAAAGAAGTTAAGTATTTTTTCAAGCATTTTTAAAAATTGTTATATAGTCGAATAGTCTTGATTTTAATTAAAAGAAATTTAGGACAAAGAGTCCTGGATTTTGTAACAAATTCTTCTAAAGGACTTAAGGGCAAATAATAAATAAATAATAATTTTTTAAGAGTTTTTCTAAAGGATTTTAGGACAAATGTTAATGGATGTGTCAAAAGTTTTTTCTAAAGAAATTTAAAATAAATAATTATGGATTTTTTAAGAATTTTTTAAAGGGCTCTAGGACAAGTAATTTTGGAATTTTTAAAGATTTTAAAGAATTTTTAAAAATTTTTCTGAAGGATTTTAAAACAAATGCTCACGGATGTGTTAAACATTTTTTCAACGGGAATTTAGGAGAAATAATTATGAAATTTTTAAGAATTTTTCTAAAGGACCTTACGACAAGTAATTGTGAATTTTTTAAGAATATTTCAGAATTGTTATGTTGTCAAATAATTTTGGATTTTTTTAAGATTATTCCTACAGGTAACATTTAACACCGATTTTCATCGATTTAGTTTCATGCCTCAATTAGGGTCCATTAAAAATTGCCACTTCCAGATATGACTCCTTTTTTTTGTAATGACAATTAGCCAAACAATTGTAACCTGATTAACGGAAAGTAAGACAAAATCCACATAATTTTCAAAATTTTCATTTTCAAACATAACACACACACACAGTTACATTTTCAAATGCCATTTATTTGGGTATTTATGTTAAACCATCAATTCCATTAATGGTTGATTGGTTTGGGCTAAGTGTTATGAGTCAGTGCAAGTTAATGGCCTTTAAAAAAAGTGGTGGTCTCGTGCTACCACAAATCCATGGGCCCGCTGAACTGAACTGCATTTGAACTTCTGAAATTAACAGCTGATAGTGTCATCGTCGCCGCCAACATTTGCCTAACTACAGACACATAATTTAAAGCGATAAAACGTGTGCGTGGTGAGCCGTCCTACAACAAATCAATCATTATCTCAGTTAATTGAAAGCCCACTTACGGAGGCCCTGAAGACATATGCAAAAAATTTAAAATCAAAACTCAGAAAAAAATTATATATGACCATAAAAAATGGTGCCACCAAAACTCGAGAGAAAAAAACTCATTATTTTAATAATATTAAACTAATAAAACATAAACAATAGTCCAATATAAATGTGTGGCATTGTATAGATGGTATTTAACCAAATCCGATTTGAGAAGAGCCATGTGTTTGTTTTTGTTATTGTTTTTGCATAAAACTTGTAAAACAACAAGTACTTAATTAATTAAACAAAAAAAATATGAGATACCAAAAAAAATCGAAAACAAACAAACTAAATAAGATAATAAATCGTATTTGTTTTTGCTGTCAAAGTCAACCGAAAAAGTTATTTATAAAAAGCTGTATGTATGTATGTATGTATGTATGTGTGGTTGTATGTATTGGTGGCACAGGGCGTCATATTATAACACAGATTTGACAGCACAATGTTAAGAATTTTCTTGTTCGTCTACAACTTAATTAAGATTGGGCCAGAAAAAAACACACAAAATAAACTGCACTACCTCATCACATCAAAAATCGTAGATCTTTCAAAGCAATTTTCCCAGGACGTTTAGGCCAATAAGCCTTATTTTTTTAAAGAATTTTTTTGAATATTTTTAAAGACTAATCGGATCGGGTAATTTAGGATTTTTATTATTTTTAGGGCCTTTCTTTTGATGATTTTTTCGGGGGAATTTCAGAACAAAGACCAAAAATGATGAATTTTCTTAAAACCTACTATAATGTTTTTTTTTTTGTAGCAACAATTATAGATTTTTATACCTTACAACATAGTATGGAGGGTATATTAAGTTTGTCATTCCATTTGTAACACCTCGAAATATACATGTTAGACCCCACAAAGTATAAATATTCTTGATCAGCATAAAACTCTATGTCGATTTAGCGATGTCCGTCCGTTCGTCCGTCTGTGGAAATCACTCTAGCTTCCGAACAAAATTAAGTAGGTTGATCAAATTTTACTTTAATATATATATGTTTTGTCTGATGGACTTTTGGTATTAAAAATGGGGCTTGTACGTACACGTTTTGGTATAGCCCTCATATAACCTCCCGATATTCGGTATTTTGATGATTTTAGAGACATTTTTCACCGGAATTGTTTTTAATTTAGTACTTGAAGTTCGCAATGGATACTACAGTCTATGTCAGAAAATTGTCAGTGCAGCTCCACGCTTTCGCAAGCACCCATATAACGGCACCTCCCTATTTTCGGTATTTTGATGATTTTAGAGACATTTTTCACCGATTTTTTTTTTCAAATTTCGCATTTGAATATTCGTCGTATAGACCCATCGTCTTATAGACCCTAATATAACGGCAACATTCAGTATTTTTAAGATTTTAACAGAATTTTTAACGGATTTTATTTTTTTGAAATGTTTGATGAATATTTTCAAAGACTAATCGGATCGGATAAGTGTAGATATTTATTATTTTTAAGGATCTTTGTTTTAAGGATTTTTTCAAGGAGTTTTAGACCAAAAAATGGTGGATTTCTAAATATTCTATTTTAAAGAATTCTCGAAGGACTTTCAGACCTACCACCAGGGTTTTTTTTTGTAGCAACAATTGTTGATATTTTTAAGAATTATTTCGATGAAATTTCAGACCATCAATAATGGATTTTTTAAGAATATTTGGATGGATTTATGTTTGTAAAGAATTTAAGATCAACATTTTTAGATTTTTGAAAAAAAAATCGAAGGATAGCTTAACCAGCAATAATGGATGTTCTAATTAATTTTTCTAAAGGACCTTTAGACCAACAATCGTGGATTTTTTGAAGAAATTTTTCGAAAATTTTTTTGAAAAATAATTTCGTAGACTTTCAGACCAACAATCGTGGATTTGTAATGCATGGTTTTCAAAGAACTTTCAGACCAAAAAATCGTGAAACAGACCGCCAATGTACGAAGTACAATTCTAGATTTTTGACGATTTTTTCCAAGGTCTTTCAGACCACCAATAGCGGCTTTTATTTTTTTAATGAATTTTATGACCAACAATTTTATAGAATTCTTTAAAATACTTTCAGACAAAATATTATTATATTTGGATGGATATTTGTTTAAGAATTTAAGATTGTGGATTTTTAAATAAATCAAAGGCCAGTTATACCAGCAATAATGGATGTTCTAATAAATTTTTCTAAGGGACCTTCAGACCAACAATCGTGGATTTCTTAAAGAAATTTTTGGAAAGATTTTTGAAGAATTATTTCCACAGACTTTTAGACAAATAATCGTGGATTTGTAAATAATTTTATTCGAAGAAATTTCAGACCAAAAAATCGTGGAATTTACAAACTTCCAGACCGCCAATTAAAGAAAAATAATTGTCGACTTTTAAACATTTTTTTAAGGGATTTCAGACCACCAATTGTAAATTTTTTAAAATTGTTTTCGAGAATTTTCAGACCAACAAGGGTGGATTTTTATAGGATTTTTCTGAAAGACTTTCAGACCATCATTAATCGATTTTTTATAAGAGCCCGGTTTAGTGGATTTTCGAATAATTTTTCAAATGCCAGTTAAACCAGCAATAATGGATGTTCTAGTGAATTTTTGTAAAGGACCTTCAGACTAACAGTTGTGGATTTTTTTAAGAAATTTTACGAACAAATATCATTGATTTTTACAGAATCTCTTTGGAAGGACTATCAGACCGTCAATGTAACATAAGTAATTGTAGATATTTAAAGATATTTTCAAAGATCTTTCAGGTCATCAATTGCATATTTTTTAAAGAATTATATTCTAAAAGACTTTCAGACCATCATTAATGGATTTTTAAGAACTATTTGAATGTTTTTTTTTTTTTTTTTTTTTGTTAAGAATTTAAGACCCACAATCGTGGATTTTTGAAGAATTTTTCGAAGGCCAGTTAAACCAGCAATAATGGATATTCTAATGAATTTTTCTAAAGGACCTTCAGACCAACAATCGTGGATTTTTAAATAGAATGTTCGAAATAAATATTTAAATAATTATTTAAATAAGAATTTAAATAATTATTTCTATAGACTGTCAAACTAAAAATCTTGGAATTTTATAGAATTGTTTCGAAGCATTTCAGACCGCCAATATAAAAAAAATAAAATTTTTTCGAAAGACTTTCAGACTTCAATTTGCAGTTTTTTTTTTAGAATTTTTAAAAATTTTTTCAGAAGTAGATGCAGACCAACAATCGTGGGTTTTTTATAGAAAAGATTTTCAGACCAATAATCGTGGATTTTTTTCAAAAGGATTTTCAGACCAAAAATCACGGATTTAATACGAAATATTGTGGAGTTTTTTTAAAGACTACCAGACCAATAATCGCGGATTTTTTAAAGAAAAGGATTTTGAGACCATGAGTCGCGGAATTTTTAAAGGATATTGAGCCCAACAATTGTGAGATATTTAAGATTTTTTCTAAAGCATTTTCAGACCAAAAATTGTAGATTTTTTAAAGACTTTAGGACAAACAATGTTGGATTTTTTAAAGATTTTCTTTTTAAGAAATTTAGGAAAAGTAATATTATTTTTTTAAAGATTTTTTCCTAAAAGACTTTCCTACCAGCAATCGTAGATTTTTTAAGATTTTTTTAGGAATTTCAGAACAACGATCGTGGATTTTCAAATAATTATTTCGAAAAATTTTATATGAAGTATTGTGAATTTTTCAAGAATATTTCTATGGATTTTCGAACCAACGATCGTGGACTTATTAAGAGTTTTTCCAAAGAACTTTTAGACAACTGTTGACTTTTAATGAATAGTTTGGAAAAAAATTAATACTTAAAAATTAATCAATAATAATTGTTGTGGATTTTAAAGGACTTTCTTAAACTATTGGATGGATGTTTTGAGAATGTCTCTAAAGAACTTTCAGACCAACAATCGTGGATTTTTTAAAGACTTTACATGTTTTTTAATATTTTTTAAGGGATTTTAAGAATTACAGTTGTGGATTTTGAGAACTTTTCTAAATGATTTTCAGACCAAGAATCGTGGATTTTTCAACAATTTTTCTAAAGGGTTTTCATACTAAGAATCGTGGATTTTTTAAGAATTTTTCTGAAGGATTTTCATACTAAGTACCGTACATTTTGTTAAAGAATTTTTTGGACAAAAAATTAGCTTTGAACTTTGAATACCCTCCACCATATGGAACGAATTTGGAAATTTTCAAAAAATAAAATCCGTTCAAATCTTAAAAAATACCGAACATAACCGTTATATCGGGGCCTATACGAATACCTGGACCATCATAGAAAATTTTCTGTTACAGGCTGTAATATACATTAGGAACTTAAAATTAGAAGTTTCGAACAATTTCGGTTAATATTTTACCTAAAATCGTCAAAAATACCGAATATAGAAAGGTACCGATATATGGGGTCTATATGTAGACCTGAATATGCATAGACAATTTTTTGTCACAGACTGTAGTTCCCATGGCGAACTTTTAATGTGAAATTTGAAGTAACTCCGGTGAATAATGTCGCAAAAATCATCAAAATACAGAATATTGGGAGGTACCGTTGAATGGTGCTATAAGGAGGTAAAGTACTCAAAACCAACTCCTTGTGCGGATTTTTAGACAATTTCAATGAAAAATTTGGCTAAAATCATCAAAATACCGAATATCGGGAGGTAACATTATATGAGGGCCATACGATATCGTAGACCTATATAGACAATTCTCTTTCAGGGGGTAAAGTACCGCTGAATAATATCACAAAATCATCAAAATACCTAATATCGGGAGGTTCCGTTATATGGGGGCTATACTATATCGTGAACTGATACAGCCATCTTAGAACTTGACCTGCTTGCGGACAAGCGACAATTTTTTAATATACCCTCCATACTATGTATGGTGGAGGGTATACAAAATCTTTTTATGGGGACCCTTGCTGATATAGGTCTGACTTTCTTATCGACTTATATAAAAAAAATTAAAGATTTGAAACAATTTCCATCTTCAATAGTCTGATAGTTAAAAAATAAAAAAATATTCGATTTTTTTTTTGTTCAAAAAAACAAAACATTTTTTTTATTAAATAATTAAATAACAATTGGACATCTTAGGCTTCAGGGGCAACGGGCAAATGGGCACCTTGGGGTTGGAAACCGTTTTCATCGGCAACATAGTTGACGGTGTAGGTTTGACCATCATCAGCAACGAAGGAGAAAGAGCCACGGACAGCAATAGCTTCTTGTTCGCTACCGGCATTGTTCAATTGACCTTGAGCTTCAGCCTTGGTGCCATCGCTGGTTTCGAAACTGTTGGAAGGGGGAAATTGAAGAAACAAATGTTGAATTAATCCATATTTTTGTGGTTGGGGATGACATCAGGATGACTTTCTGGGAGTTCCCGATACTTACGCATATTGGAAAGATTCAGGACCCACATCCGATTCACTGCGAACAATTTCAACATCGGCGGGAGCGGCCAAAGCCAAGGCGAAGAGAGCGACAAAAACAATGATGAATTTCATTTTGAGTGTCTTGGATTTCTGTTTTGCAAGTTGATCGATGTATATCGAGGTGTACTGGATGTGTGACTGATGGCCAGAGCCGACAACAGTTTTTATAGTCGCACAAAAATTGTCTCTTCTCGGCCAGCCATCATCATCTTCATTGGCATTGTGGGCATCGTCATGTTCTTGGATATTGTCATTTTAATGGATTTGATTTAAACTGGTTTCTCATCTTTAATTATGAACCGTCTTGCCCTGTCTGTAATCGAGCATAAATCCCAGTTCACACCTACAAGTTTCGGTTTGTTTGTGTGTTTTGCGATGATCTCGCTGGTAAGCAGGAAAACAAATTATACCATTGTTCGTTTGTTTTTTTTTTTTACTGAGAATATTTAGTTGTTTGGTTTAGAGCAACCGGTCTTTAAAACATTACCAGCCTATGTTGATGTTTGAAATTCTCCTAAAACCCATTTAGTGCCCTATGGCATCAGCAGTGGTCGAGCAACCAGTTTTGAATAAAAAAATGTTTTTAATTTATTTCGTCTTACGAACAGATAACAAATGTTCTGTGGCTAATTTTCTATCAAATCTATTTGTCAAAATGGTGTAATTGATAAATGGTAAATTTCCAAAACCACTTTCAATATTTCCGGAGAGACATTTGTAAAAATTGTGAATTTAGAAAAAATTAAATATAAATTTCCCAATCGTGGTATAGGAACCACAAGTGTTGAAAATGCCTCAAAGGTGTTAAAAAATCAGGATTCGGGATCTGATAATCCATAAAAATACTTTTAATATTTTTTTTAAAGCTTTGAAAAATAGGTTTTCAGATACCAGATATCCGGTATTTTGGAGATTTTTTTTTGTTACATTTTTAAGCGGAGATGTTTCAAATTTGGAATTTAAAGTTTCCTATGGTTACTACAGCCTGTAACGGAAAATTGTTTATATAAGTCGAAGTCTTCGTATAGCCAACATATAACGATACCTCCCTATATTCGGTATTTTAATGATTTTTGCGAAATTATCCACCGGAATTGTTCCAAATTCTGTACTGAAGTTTCATAATGAATACTGCAGGTCCACGTCTTCGTGTAGGCCCCAATATAACTTTAACTTCCTATATTCGGAATTTTTATGATGACAGCAGTATTTTTTATAACCTCCACCATACATTGTATGGAGGGTATATTAACTTCATCATTCCGTTTGTAACTCATCGAAATAATACATTTTCTAAAACGATTTGGCCCTATCGTCCGTACATCTTTCCGTCTGTTGTAATCACGCTAAAGTCAAAACGAATTAAGATAGAAAGCTAAAATTTTGCACAGGCCAGTCTTTTGTCTGCAGACAGGTCAAGTTCGTATAGCCCCCATATAAGGGTACCCCCCGATATTCGGATGGTTTTAACCAAATTTTTCAAAGAAATTGTCTAAAAATCCACAAAAATAGTTCCTTCTGAGTACTTTATCCTCTGAGAGAGTATTGTCTATATAGGCCCACAATATCGTATATCCCCCATATATCGATACCTCCCTATATTCGAAATTTTGGCGATTTCAGGAACATTATACATCGTTTTAAATTGCGTATTTAGAGTTCGTAATGGGTACTACAGCTTATGACAAAAATGTTTGCCGGAGTTGTTTCAAAATTAATATTTTTAGTTTGTAATTGAATTTACAGTCTTTGCCAGGAAATTGTCAATGCAGGCCCAGGTCTTCGTATAGGTCCCATATATCTGTACCCCCTCGGATTCGATATAGGTACAATATTCACCGAAATTGTTTAAAATTTCGTATTTGAAGTTCATAATAGGTACTATAGCTTTTGACAGAAAATTGACTAAGTAGGTCCAGATCGTCGTATAGCCCCAAAATATAACGGTACATCCCCATATTCGGTATGACTTAAGCTACATTATTCACCAGATCCTTTTCAAGTCTCGATTTTGACTATTGTTATGACCTGGGACTAAATTTGTCTATGCATGTCCACATCTTCGTATAGACCCCAATATAACGACTATATTCGGTTTTTTAAGATTATAACAAAATTTTTAAACGAATTTTTCCTCTTTGAAAATTTTCAAATTCGTTTGGAATGGTGGAGGGCCGGCCGAACTTTTGTATTTTTTTTTTTTAAATTTTAAATTCCTTGCAGATGATGGAGGATATTCAAAATTTAGCCGAACTCACTGCCTTTTATGCTCTCAGCTACAGAGGTTATATACGGCCAACCCGTGCCTGATTGAAATAACGGTTTTAGACCCTAGGTCTATTAGGACCAAGTCACTTTCAGGATATTTGAAGTCAACACGGGGTCGTCCATCTATCTGGCTGTATGGGGTACTGGATACCTCTCGAAGCGAGTACCCGATTTGGTCCAAACATGGCACGTCGTAATATTATTATCAAAATTAGATCAAATTCGGAGATGAACAATAGCTGTACACAGCTTCTGCTACCTCAGCCACAAAGGTCCAATTTTTCACATAAAATTATTTTCCGTATACAACAATGTTTGCAAATCCCAATATTTACGAAAATGAACAATATCGGTTTACTCCATCATGTACCGCTCACACAAAGGGTCAAAATTCTGAATAATAATAACACTTATAAAATGTGATGTAAGAGTTCAATTATCTTCAAACTCACATATCAGAATATTTTTGTAAACCCAAGGTCTGATGTGAAGATGGAATATATCGATCCACTCCTTCTGGTACCTCCCCCACAAGGGGTCAAAATTTGAATTTGAAAGGGTCAAAGTTTTGAATGATTATACCTCTCATAAAATGCGAAATAAGAAATACCCATCAAGCTTATAAAATGCGAAATTATTATCTGATTCTATTCAGACTTGGTACATCTCAATATTTCCATCAACACAAGACCTGCTATGAAGATGGTAGTGATCGGACCATTCCTTCTTGTACCTTCCCCACAAAGGGTCAAAGTTTTGAATAACCAAAACGATTATAAAATCCGAAATAAGAATCCAGTTCTCTTCGTATTTCACACATCCCATTATTTCTACTAACAAAAAAATCTGCCCCGGTCCACTTTTTCTTGAACCTCCTCAAAAGGGTAAAATTTTTGAATAATGGTATTTCTCTCTTGTAAAACGCGAAATGGACATCCGATTATTTTTCAACTCGGCACATCCCAATATTTCTCTAAGCACAAGATCAGGTGTCAAGATGATATATATCGACAAACCCCATCTGGCATTTCCCACAGAAAAGGTCACAGTTTTCAGTAGTTATATATCACATAACTCAGCGGTACTAATTCGTGGTATCACACATGGTGTTGTAGGATTTAAAAATCCATCACTCGTTTTTGATATTTTCTCAAAAAATTATTATAAAAATTTCTCTACCAAAAACGATAAAAAATCTACTAATCTATAAGAAATCTACGAAAATTGTATATTTTCACAATTTTGATTTTTAGTACTCTCTACAAAAAATTAAAAAAAAAATTCACGATCTTTTTGTCTCTCAAAAAAGTTAAAAAAAAATCCACGATTCTGACCATGATAAGCCCTCAAAATATATTCTTTAAAAATTCCCTGTTCGAGGTTTGGGAGTCCGTCAATATTTTTTTTCCACCATTAACACTTTCCAAGTCCCTTATGAGACAATTAATTTAGGTTTTCCTTTGAAAGTAATTAAAAATAGGTGATTCTGCCTTTGATGGTCCAAAGTTATAGTTTTGATGGTCCTTTAAAATAAAAGAAAAATTGGGCACATGAATAAAACAATTCTATATAAAACAAATATTTTGTTTGATATATTCTCAAAAATATGCTATAAAAATCTCTCCACCAAAAACAGTAAGAAATCTACAATGGGCCCATAAAAAAAAATAAATAAATAAATAAATAAAAAATAAATAAATAAAAAATAAATAAATAAAATTTCAGCAATTTTCGTTTTTATATTCTCCAGAAAAATATTTTAAAAATAAATCCAAGGATCTTGTTTTTCATCTCTCAAAAAATTAAAAAAAACTCACGATTCTGACCTTGACAAGCCCTCTAAATATTTTCTTTAAAAATCCAATATTCGGGATTTGAGAGTCCTTTTAAAGTCCCTTTTGTTTGAAAGTGATTAAAAATCCAAGATTCTGGCTTTGTTGGTCCGCAGTTATAGGATTGATGGTCATTTAAAATTAAAAAAAATCAAGACGTGGCCCAAAAATTTTGTTTAAAACATTTTTTTTTGTTTTTGATATTTTCTCTCTCCCCAAAACAATAGGTCCCTAAAGAAATATTCAAAATGTTCACAATTTTGGCTTTTACACTCTCTGCAAAAATATTGAAAAAATTCACGATTCTGGTTATTAATCTCTCAATTTTTTTTTTTTAAACACAAGATTCTGACCACGTTAACCTCGAAATATATTCTGTAAAATTCCAATATTCGAGGTTTGGGAGTCCAATATTTTTATCCACAGTTAGGCCTCATGAAATTATTTATTTTGACTTTGATGGTCCACAGTTATTGGGTTGATGGTTCTTTAAGATTAAAAATAAAGAATCAGGACATGACTCAAAAAATAGTGATGGAAACAAACAACAAAGAAATAGGATTGAGGCTTTGAAGAATTTCAAAAAATATTGCACGGCACAATTCGAAATTATGGATTTGAAAAAAAAAATTACACAAAATATTTCGATATTACTTTTAGATAATTTGATAATATTCCCATGATCCTTTAAAACATAAAATATGGCCCATTTTTACCACAATTAACGTCTCCCACATAAAATGCATTGTATATTTTTTTAATTTTTTTTATTAACTAACTAAACAACAATCAGTACAACTTAAGCTTCAGGGGCGACGGGCAAATGGGCACCTTGGGGTTGGAAACCGTTTTCATCGGCAACATAGTTGACGGTGTAGGTTTGACCATCATCAGCAACGAAGGAGAAAGAACCACGGACAGCAATAGCTTCTTGTTCGCTACCGGCATTGTTCAATTGACCTTGAGCTTCAGCCTTGGTACCATCGCTGGTTTCGAAACTGTTGAAAGGATGAAATTGAAAAAAAAAAAAAAACACAAATATTGAATTAATCCATATTTTTGGGGGTGGGGATTACATCAGGATGACTTTCTGGAAGTTCCCGATACTTACGCATATTGGAAAGATTCAGGTCCAACATCCGAATCGCTGCGAACAATTTCAACATCGGCTGGAGCGGCCAAAGCCAAGGCGAAGAGAGCGGCAAAAACAATGATGAATTTCATTTTGGTTGGCTTGGTATATTTGCAAGTTGATCGATGTATATCGAAGTGTACTGGATGTGTGACTGATGGCCAGAGCCGACAACAGTTTTTATAGTCTCCAAAAAAATCCACAGCATAGCTCGCTCATCTTCACGTTCTTCTTAATTTTACCATTTCAATGGTGACGATTTAAACTGGTTTCTTTGTGGTCTTTAATTATGATGAACTGGCTGGCTTGCCCTGTCGCCTTAGTTAGTCTGCTGTAATCAAGCGTAAGCGTAAAATCGCAAATCTGTTTCCCATTTCATAGAGTTCTATATTGGATTTGTATACAACGGGTCATTTAATTTGTCTTCTGTTCTATATAAGGAAAAAAAGGTGGACTTTCTTGGTGAAAATCACTGTGATCGTTTATACAAGACAATATATTATCATGGAGGAGGATTTCATCTCTTTTTGCGGAAAGATCAAGTGATCTTTTGATCTGTGACATTTTATCGCCTAAAGGAGCAAATATGATAACATTTATGCGGTTTTTATACCCTCAGTCATATGGCTAGAGAGGGTATATATCATTTGATACGGTCAAAACGTGCCTTGCACCATAACTCTCGATAGGAGTATCCGATGTGGTCCAAACTTGGTAGATCGTAATATTATTGTCAAGCTTAGATCGAGTTCGGAGATGGACAAAGTACAATCCAATTTTGCTCCAACTTTGCAAATCCTAGTACTTGCATTAGTGCTAGGTCAGGTGCGATAATGGAGAATATCGGTCCACTCCATTAAGGACCTTCCCCACAAAGGGTCAAAATTTTGAATAATTATGACTCATATAAAATGTGATGTAAGATTCCGATTGTCTTCAAATGCACAATTCAGAATATTTTTATAAACCCAGATGGAATATATCGGACCATTCCTTCTGGTACCTCGTCACAAAAGGTCAAAACTTTCAAAGAAAATATTTTGCTCCACAGAAAGCTCATTTTGCTCTAACTTTGCAAATCCTAATATTTCCCTCAGTTCTATCTCAATTTCAAAAATGGATAATATCAGTCCACTCCATGAAGTGCCTCTCCCACAAAGGGTCAAAATTTTGAATAACTCTTATAAAATATGATGTAAGAGTCCAATTGTCTTCAAATTTCACACCATTCCTTCTCGTACCTCCCCCACAAAGGGTCAAAGTTCTAAATAACAAAAACGTTTATAAAATCCGAAATAAGCATCAGGTTCTCTTTATATTTCACACATACAAACATTTTTGATAAAACAAAATCTTTTGTGAAGATCGGATACATCGATCCTCTCCTTCTGTTACCTGCCCCGCAAAGGGTCAACATTTTAAATACCCATGAAGCTCATAAAACGCGCCATTCGGACTCAATATTTCGTATTGGAAGGACTTAACCGATTTCTCATCTGATCTAAGGCTGATTTTTATGCTGGAGTGTGCCAAGTTTCAACGAAAGTTGATACAACCTTTACTTTTTTATTCTCCACCATATATAGTATGTAGGGTATATTAAGTTCGTCATTCCGCTTGTAACTCATGGAAATAATAATTTTAGACCAAACAAAGAAAAGCGTAAAATTCTAAGACGATTTAATCGTAAAATTCTAAGCGTAGCACAAATTGTTTGGCTCAGGCCGTTTTATGGTATCGCCACGATATCGTATGACCCCCATATAACGATGCCTCCCGATATTCGGTATTTTAATGATTATAGACACATTTTTCGATGGAATTGCCTAAAATTCTTCCCCCTGGAAGAGAATTGTCTATATAGGTCAAAGATAACGTATAGCCCCCATACAACTGTGCCCCCCATATTCGCTATTTCGATGATTTTAGCTTTCAATGGAACTGTGTGAAAATCCACGCAAGGAGGTATTTGCACACAAGAAGTTCATTGTGAGTTCTTTACCCCAGAAGTAGATTTGTCTATATAGGTCCACAATATTGTATATCACCCCAATATATCGGCACCTTACGATATTCGGTATTGTCCATATAGGTCCACGATATCGTGTAGCCCCCATTCAACGTTACCCCCGGTATTCGGCATTCCAACGTCTTGGTATGGACCTCGTATAACGATACCTCCCGAAATTTTGATGATTGTTGCCAAATTTGTCAATGGAATTGTCTGAAATTTTACACATAGAGTTCCGATTTTAGTAATTTACACCCTGGAAGAGAATTGTCTATATAAGTCACGATAGCGAATAGACCCCCCCATGAAATTTTGTAAATGTCGTATTCAGAACTCGTAATGGGTACTACATCCTATGACAAAAAATTGCGTGTGTAGATCCACGTCTCCCAATATTCTGTATTTCGATGATTTTAGCGACATTTTTTATCGGTATTGTTTCAAATTTCGTATCTGAGGTTCATAATGGATTCTACAGACTATGACAGAAAATTATATACGCAGGTCCTCGTATAGCTCCCATATAACTGTAACCTCCGATATTCGGTATTTTGATTATTTTATCCTATTACAAAAAATTGCATATGCGGGTCCACGGCTTCGTATAGCCCCCATAGAACCAATATTCGGTATTTTGATGTTTTTTCGACATTTTTAAATTTTGTATCTGAAGTTCCTAATGCGTACTACAGCCTATGGCATAAAATCGTGTATGTAGACCAACTTCTTCATATGGACCTGATACAACGATACACCCGATATTCGGTATTTTGATAATATTTCTCACATTATTAACCTGAACTGTTTCAAATTTCGTATTTGAAATTCATAATGGGTACTACAGTCTATGAAAGAAAATTTCCTTGCAGCTCTAGGTCTTCGTGTAGCCCCCATATAATAGTACCTCCCTATATTAGGTATTTTGATGATTTTAGCGTATTACTCACCGGAATTGTTTCAAATTACTTATTTAGAGTTCGTAATGAGAACTACAGTCTGTGACAGAAAATTGTGTATGCAGGTCCAGGTCTTCGTATAGGCCACATATATCAGTACCTCCCTATATTCGGTATTTTGACGATTTTCGGTACAATACCCACCGATATTGAGAATATTGAGATGTCGTATTTGAAGTTCGTAATAGATATTATAGTCTGTGACAGAAAATTGTCTATGCTGGTCCAGGTCTTCGTACAGCTCCGATATAACGGTACCCCCCTTTATACGATATTTTGATTTTGCTACATTATTCACCGTTTATTTCATGTTTCGAATTTAAATATTGTAATGGCTTCTGACAAACAATGCCTATGTAGGCCCACGTCGTATAGACCCCGATATAACGGCTATATTCGGTATTTATAAAATTTTAACAGAATTTTTAATGGATTTTATTTTTACTTTACGAAGTTCGTAATGGATACTACAGCCTGTGGCAGAAAATTGTCTTTGCATGTCCACGTTTTCGTATAGCTCTTGTTAATGATTTTAGCTACATTATTCACCGGATTTTTTCGACCCATCCGAACTTACTGCTTTTAAACTTGTTTTTTTTTTTTGAAAGTGTTTCGATTTTGCCTATCTTAGAAAGTGATCTTGTTATAATGAACCAAGTTATAAAAAATTGCGTAATTTTCTTACGAGAGTTATCCTGTGCACAGAAAACCAGAAGGTCGGACGGACATGGCTGCATCGATTCAAAATGTCCTGAAACAAATTTCGTTCAAAGACATTTGGAATCTAACCCGATGAGGCACATTTTGGCCGTATTAAGTGATATATAACCTTGGTAGCCACATGGCGGAGTTATAATAACAATCAATACACTCCTGGTATTTTTAGGGTTAACATTTGATTTTGAACCAAATTTATTTTTAATTTTCCAATTAGAGCACTGAACTCTCATATGTCGTAGCATAAATTGTTTGGCTCAGGTAATTTTATGGCATGACCAGAAAATCGATTTTTGTATGGGCGGTTTTAAAAAAAATTTTCATAGTATTGGTATTAAGGAAATTTTTTTTAAAATATTGATAGTCCAGTGGTAACGGAATGCTATTTTTCCTTTTTTGGTTATCCAAAAATCCCTTTGGTTTCATTTCAATTTCAGCCATAAACCTGGTTTGTAAATGTAAACGTTACACTTGATTTTTTTAAACGAAATCAAAAAATATATGTTTTTTTGTCTATAAACAAAACATTTTTTTATTATTAACTAACTAAACAACAATCAGACAACTTAAGCTTCAGGGGCAACGGGCAAATGGGCACCTTGGGGTTGGAAACCGTTTTCATCGGCAACATAGGTGACGGTGTAGGTTTGGCCATCATCAGCAACGAAGGAGTAAGAGCCCTTGACAACAATAGCTTCATCTTCAGAGCCGACATTCTTCAATTGACCTTGAGCTTCAGCTTCGGCACCATCGCTGGTGGCATAACTGTAATGAGGAAAAAATTGAAAAAAAAAAAAAAAATGTTGAATTAAGCTATCCTTTTTTATGGTCGGCGGCGGGGTAACGCAATGTCAATAAGAGTTTGAGAGTTCTGGATACTTACGCGTATTGGAAGGATTCGGGACCAACTTCAGATTCGCTCTTAAGGATTTCAACTTCGGCGGGAGCGGCCAAAGCCAAGGCGAAGAGGGCAACGAAGACAATGATGAATTTCATTTTGTTTGAGTTGAGTTTAGCTTAGTTCAGAGTTTGAAAACTTTGTGCTGACTATCGAGATATTTCACAAGCTATTTATAGTGCAAATTGGCAAAAAAAAAACGATTTTGAGATTTTCTGTTTTTTTTTTTTTTTTTTTGGTTTCTTTTTGAAAAGCGTTAAAATATTTCATTTGCATTAATTTAATACATTGCCAACCGAGCCAACATTTAACTCAGCATATTTTGTATTGGATTAAAAATGTTGCTCTTCTTTGCTTTGGGTGGTGTAAAGAACTTGCTTTATTGTGCCGCCCTTGAATGAGCCTATGTTTTGTAGTCTTGTAGTCTATAAACACATACATACATACATACATATATGTATGTATGACGTTTGTGTGTGGCGATTTAAACATTTTGAAACAAGTTTTGCAAATCTTGGTGAATTATGAGAAAGAAAAGTACAAATACAAAATAAATAGTAAAAGGGCGTATTTTGTGAGGTAGAATTTTTGGACATACATAATTAGACGCCAAACTGAATGGAGATTAGAATAAATGTAAATTAGTATATAATCTATAAACAAAATACAAAAGAATAACCAAATCAAAAATTAATAACAAAACATGAGGCTATACAAGGAAAAATTCTATCGTAACTCAAGTTGAATATGATATTGTCGTATTCAGGGGGCATTTTAGTTCAGAACGTTATTTTTTGCATGCTCTGACATGAGGAAAAAATGAACTATATTCAAACCCTAATTGTATGCTATTAGAAGCTTTTCTTTAATACAGAAAAAGTGAAAACGTGTAAAAAAGCAGTATGTTCGGCCGAGCCGAACTTTGAATACCCTTCCCCATTAGGAACGAATTCGGAAATTTAAAAAAAAATTAAATTCGTTAAAAATTCTGTTAAAATCTTAAAAATACCGAATATCGGAAGTCACCTTTATATTGGGGTCTATACGAAAACGTGAGCCTGCAAAGGCAACTTCTGTCTGTTGGTACAGTTATATGGTGGCCATACAATATCGTGGACCTATAAAAACAATTCTCTTTCAGGAGATAAAGTACTCAGGAGGAACTCCTTGTGTGGATTTTCAGACAATTCCATTGAAAATTGTCGTGAAAATCGTCAAAATACGGAATATAGGGAAGTCCTGTTACATAGGGGCTATACGAAGACCTGGACCTGAAATTTTCAATTATCTGTCACAGGCTTTAATACCCATTGGGAACTTCAAATAAGAAATTTGAAACAATTCCGGTGAATTATGTCGCTAAAATCATCACAATACGGAATATAGGGAGGTACTGATGTATGGGGGCTATACGAAGACCTCGATCTGCATAGACAATTTTTGTAGTAAGCTGAAGTGCCCATTACGAATTCCAAATATGAAATTCAATTCCGGTAAATAATTGTCCTAAAATCATCAAACTACCGAATATCGGGGGTACAGTTATATGGGCGCTATACGAAGTCCTTGACCTTCATAGACTTTAGACGGACCGACAGTAAGTTAAAAACGGAATGACGAACTTAATATACCCTCCATACTATGTATGGCGGAGGGTATAAAATGACAGAGATGTTTAGTTTGGCTGAGCCAAACTGTGAATATTGTTCGTCATGCATTGAAACCACATCTCTAAGCCTATCTTTCCACGACTCATCAATGAAAATATGATTCGAATGATACGTTTTAAAACTCGTAAAATCTGGTCAAAACTGCAACACTATTTTAAATATAACAAGAACCCTTGCAAAGCGAAAATCTAATAATAGTGGAACAAAAGTAATAATTGCGTTAAGGTCTGACTTGTCGAGCCTCCTATGACCTCTATAAGTTTAGGTCCAAAATTGCTGACCGCCTTGTGTCCTTGAAAACGAATTTTAAAAAATCCGCGACCTTTTCCCCTTTTATCTTTGACTTTTTTAAACCCATGTTTGACCAACTTTATTTGAGTCCTCTTAAAAGTCCTGGTTTGTTGCTGCCTGAATTCTTTAAAGAAGTAAAATAAATAAGATAAAAAATACCCTCTCCATGGGTCCCTCTAAAACTACTCTTAACAAAATCAAGTTTATTGTTCTTGAAAAAATATTGAAAAACTGCAAATAATCCGAAATCGTTGTTCATTGTAATTTCATAGAACTTCAAAAAAATGTTTCTTCAGAGGTCTTAAGAAAATTGTTTGAAAAAAATTGAAATCAACGATTGCTGTCCAATAAAATAAAATTCAATAAAAATATCTACGATTTTTGCTCCTTTGGTCCCTCAACAAATAATCCAAACACAAATAAATTCGTCTGAAAAATCCTAATTTCTTAAAAAATATACAGATTTAAAAATTAATCCAGAATTGTTGTTCCTTGGGTACTGGGAAAACAATTTAAAGGTCAATTATTGTAATTTCTTAGAACCTTAAAAATTTTTCTTGCAAGGTCTTTAAAAAAATCGAAAAATCCTAATTTCTTAAAAAATATACTAGTTGTTGTTTGTTGTTCAACAAATATGGTTTATGCCCCCATGGGTCTTTAAAAAAATATTGCTGTTCCATATATATATTCCATATACACCAAAATGTGGTGTATATGGAACTTCCTTCCTCCATTTGGCTTACTTGGCGATGTTTCGATCAAAACCCATTTTCCTAGATACTATGCCAACTATAGTACCGAATTTCAGAGCTCTGCCAAATATAATAGGAACTGTTTTTATACCCTCCACCATACTATGGAGGGTATATTCATTTTGTCATTCCGTTTGTAACTCCTCGAAATACTCATGTCAGACCCAACAAAGTATATATATTCTTGATCAGCGTAAAATTCTAAGGCGATTTAGCCATGTCCGTCTGTCTGTCTGTGTGTCTGTCTGTCTGTCTGTCTGTCTGTCTGTCTGTCTGTCCGTCTGTCTGTCTGTCTGTCTGTTGTAATCACGCTATCTTTCGAACAAATTGAGATAGAAGGCTAAAATTTTGCACACATGTATATTTTGCCAGTAGGCAGGTTAAGTTCGAAAATGGGCCATGTAGGTCCAAGTTATCATATAGCCCCCATATAATGGTACCTCCCGATATTTGGTATTTTGATGATTTTAGCGACATTATTCATCGGAATTGTTTCAAATTTGGCATTTGAAGTTCGTAATGGATACTACATCGTAAGCCAAAAAATGAGCCATGTAGGTCCACGTATTCATATAGTCCCCATATAACGGTACCCGCCGATATTCGGGATTTTAATGATTTTAGCGACATTGTTTACCGGAATCGTTTCAAATTTGGTATTTGAAGTTTGTAATGGATACTAAATCCTAAGTCTAAAAATGAGCCATGTAGGTCCACGTCTTCGTATAGCCCCCATATAAGGGTACCCCCCGATTTTCGGTATTTTGATGATTTAAGCGACATTATTTAGCGAAATCGTTCCAAATTTGGTATTTGAAGTTCGTAATGGATACTACGGCCTAAGACAGAAAATTTTCTGTGCAGGTCCACATCTTCATATAGCCCCATATACCGTACCCCCCGATATTCGGTATTTTGATGATTTTAGGGACATTATTTATTGTTTCAAATTTCGCATGTGAAGTTCGTAATGGATACTTCAGCCCATGCCAGAAAATTGTCTGTGCAGGTCCACGTTTTCGAATAGCCCCCATATAAAGGTACCCCCCCCCCATATTCGGTATTTTAATGATTTTAACTTCATTAAAACAGATTTTTCTTCAAGTTTCACATTTAAATTATTGTAACAACTTATGACAAAATATGCCTATGCAGGCCCACGTCGTCGTATAAGCACTCGGTATTCTTAAGATTTTAACAGAATTTTTAACGGATTTTATTTTTTGGAAATTGCCAAATTTGTACCAAATGGTGGAGGGTATTAAAAGTTCGGCCCGGCCGAACTTACAGCTTTTTTACTTGTTTTTTTTCATTTCAAGAGACAAACAGACATTAATCCAGTTGGAATCCTATGGTGATCCAGAACATTATGGCGTCCCCTTAAAATATTTCGCGCTGTTGGCAATGGAATGACAAATCCAATATACCCTCCAGTTCGATGTAGTTCCAATTGAACTTTGGCAGAGACACATGCTATTTTTTGCTTATTCTCTTTTTTTTTGACGTTCACGTTCATTTTCAACTAATGGTTCATTCACTCGTGTCTAACAACCAAACAAAGCAAATTTTGTTTAACACAAAAGAAGCAACAGAAGGAGAAGAAGAACAGATAGGATTAAAAAAATAAAAATTATAAATAAAAAATAGTAATTAACACTAAAAATCTGGTTTAGTCAAATGATGAAGTTGTAGTGTCAACCAATAAAGTTTGGCAACTAGTTTCAAAATTAAAAAAAAAATATGAAAAAATAGCAACGTGATAATACAAACAGGGATAAATAAATATACATACATATTTGCATATATACATATTTACAAGCATGTCGGTTTTGTAGACATTATAATTAATTTAAAATGCATATGTATATATGTATATCATACAGTTACAAAGGGATGAGTTCAGTTTTCGAATGAGAACACAAGTGATTCCTGCATTTGTTGGTTGTACGGAAGACAGCGGTTATAATGGATTTCCTTGGAACCGAAATGATAACACTCTGTGCACAACATTTAATAATTTCAGGAAACATTTAGGAAATTATGAAATAATACCTAAAAAAAATACACGTTTTGACAAGCGTTTTGAAAGTTTACATCGCCAAGCAACCTAAATAGAGGGCGAAATATCGTAACTCCTTCACATTTTTTTATTTAATTCCAGCACTATAAAGACCTTGCACATATGTAAAGCAATTTTAAGGTTAAGAATCATACAAAAACAGTAAGGAAAGGTCAAAAGTCGGGCGGGGCCGACTATATGATACCCTACACCACAATGTGTATTTAGTAGAGCTTCCATAACAAAAAAGTTTTTATTGGGAATTTATGTGAATTAGATCATACCAACTACAGGGTGAGATGAAAAAACTTCAACCAACTTCAGACTGTTGTTATTTCTAAGCCACTCGTCCGACAGCTGTTAAAATTATTCCAGTGACAGCTCATTATATTGTTTACAAGCGTACAAAAGCATTTTGGTGAGAATTTTCCAAAAAAAAAAGTTCTTCGTGATGATATTCAAGCGCGATAGTGTGATTTCTTTATATTTGACAGGAAAACCACAAGTGGCTATCGTTAGAGCATTTAAATGTGAATAAATCTTTTGTGTCTCGTACCATCGCTTGTTACCGTGAATCTGGTAGCGTAGCCTGACGTCAAGGAAGTGGACGGAAAAACACAGCAACATCAGCAGAAATGGTTCGAAAAGTAAAGAAGCGACTTGATCGAAACTTGATCAAACCCGCGATGTAGTGGCCGAAATATGGCTCATGAGCTGAACATATGGCAATATTCCATTCAGCAAATATTGAAAAATGAGCTGGGGGTAAAGCCATTAAAATTCCAAAAAGTGCAAGAACTTACACCGCAACAGAAAGAAAATAGACTCAAAAAGAGAGTTGCCTCTCTTGGCCAAAAGTGGTGAACTGCCGAATTTGGTTTTCTCCGTCTCCGAAGATAAAACATTCGTTGTCCAGCAGTTTGTAAACAAACCAAATGATGGTGTTTGCTTGCCAAAGAGGTCAGCTGAAAATGTGCACCTTCGGTTGGCCATCAGAACTCAAGCGCCGGCCATGGCGATGGTGTGGGCCACCATAACTACCGATGGCTTTTCTCCGCTCATATTAATCGACCGTGGCATCAGTATAAATGCCGAATATTTTGGGCGCAGACCTTAGACATTCCAACAGAATTCAGCAGCATCGGACTCAGCACGCGCCACCCAAGAATTGTTACAAAATGGGATTCCTCACTTCATTTCCCGTACATAATGGCCACCAAAATCTCCGGATACCAATCCGTTGGACTATTGAGTCTGGAGTATTTTGCAAAGCAAGGTTGGCCCTAAAAAATACCAAAGTATCGATCACCTCAAGCAAGCGCTTCGCCGGGAGTGGGCCAAAATACCGCAGAGCAACATTCGGGCAGCGTGTGATGGTTAAATTGACCGTTTAAAGGCCGAAATTCGTATAGGTGACCAATTCGAACAAATCTCAACTTATTCTAAAATTTGATGTTATTTCGACATTTTTGGCTTTCATTCAATGAAATTAAAAAAAATGTAAAAATTATGTCTTTAGACTTAGTTAGCAGTTTTTCTGATATTTAACTGATATTGGCCGAAATCGGTTGAATATACATATGTGGCCTATGCCTGAATTTGAAGCGATGTTCACCAATTCCAATACTGTTCGTCCCTGGGCCAAACAAATATTACTTGGGAAAATTTCATCTCTATAGCATAATAAATGCAACCTGGTGCCTGAGGTCGTCTACTATGCAGTAGCTTTGCCCGGTGGCCATTGACTGTACTGGGCCCGGTGGCCATCTACAGTAGACCATCTCTAATTAAATTGTTTTTCAATAGTTGTGTTTATGAATGTGGTAAGAATTATTCTCATCGAAGGAACGCCTACCTCTTCCTGTCCGTATGTGATTTAAGCTACATTTTGGTATTTTCGAATTTTCGAGAATCGAAACTTTTTGTAATAGCCCAATTAAGAACAATCTCCCAAAAAAATGTGTAATTTAGGATTTTGGATTTTATTTAAGGCCACACCCATGTTGCGATAATTCTCCATTTTGCACCCATTACATTAAATCAGTCTATAGTAAGCCTCCTAGCAACAACTTATCTTATACCTGGTATGGCTCCCATATAACACTGTCTTCCGTTTTTATGGATCTTGTTTAAATTAATTTTTCTCCAGATCACTGTTATGGTGAAAGGTCTTCACATTTTCCCTTCTCCCATTACTATTCAAAAATTCTCATTTTTATACCTTTCACCATTCTATGGAGGGTATATCAACTTTGTCATTCCGTTTGTAACTCCTCGAAATACTCATGTCAGACCCAACAAAGTATAAAGTATATTCTTGATCAGCGCAGAATTCTAAGTCGATTTAGCGATGTCCGTCTGTCTGTCTGTTGTAATAGCGCTATCTTTCGAACGAATTGAGATAGAAGGCTAAAAATTTGCACACATGTTTATTTTGTCAGTTAAAGTTCGTAAATGGGCTATGGCCCAGGGTCCACGATTTCATATAGCCCCCATATACTGGTGCCTCCGATATTCGGTATTTTGATGATTTTAGCGACATTCTTCAACGGAATTGTTTCAAATTTGGTATTTGAAGTTCGAAATGGATACTACCGCCTAAGACAGAAAATTGTCTGTGCAGGTTCACGTCTTCGTATAGCCCCCATATAACGATAACTTTCAATATTCGTTATTTTGATGATCTTAGCGTCATTATTCACCGGAGTAGTTTCAAATTACGTATTTAGAGTTCGTAATGGATACTACAGCCTATGGCAGAAAATTGCCTATGCAGGTCCAGGTATTCGTATAGGCCCCCTATATCATAACCTCCCTATATTCGGTATTTTGATGATTTTAGGTACAGTACTTATCGAAATTGTTTGAGATGTCGTATTTGAAGTTCGTAATAAATGCTCTAGCCTGTGACAGAAAATTGTCTGTGCAGCTCAAGGTCTTCACACAGCTCCGATATAACGGTACCACCCTATATATGGTATTTTGATGATTTTAGCTACATTATTCGCGGGTTTATTTCAAGTTTCGAATTTGAATATGACAGTGGCTTATGACAAACAATGCCTATGTAGACCAACGTCGTATAGACCCCAATATAACGGCTATATTCGGTATTTTTAAAATTTTAACAGAATTTTTTTAAGGATTTTATTTTTTGAAAATTTCCAAACTCGTTCCAAATGGTGGATGGTATTCAAATTTCGGTCCAGTCGAACTTACTTACAAGTTTTTAAGGATTTTATATTTTGGAAATTTCTAAATTCCTTCCAAATGGTGAAGTGTATTCAAATTTCGGCCCAGCCGAACTTACTGCTTTTTATCTGGTTTCTATTTAATTCCTGCACTAAAAAGAACTTTCACAGATGTAAAGCATTTTTAGGCGAAAAATCAAAAGAGTAAATGGGCCGTCTACTGTAGAGTAGATGGACTCGGTGGCCATCAGTGGATGGGCCCGGTGGCCATCTACTGTAGGGTACATGGGCCCTATGGCCATCTAGTGTACAATGATAATAATCTGGACAAAATTTGAAGTAATTGAAGTATAATCTGGACAAAAATTTAAGAAGTAAGTAATTAAAGTAAGGTCACCGTCACTAGATGGCCATCGTGTCCATGTTCTCTACAGTAGATGGGCCCGGTGACCTTACTTCAATTACTTAATTCTTCAATTTTTGTCCAGATTATACTACAATTACTTCAATTTTGGTCCAGATTATTATCATTGTGAAAAGTCTGCAAATGTTCGCATCTCCCATTATTACCCACAAATTCCGATTTTTGTAATTTCCTTGACTTAAAAATCACAATTTATTATCGAACGATTTTTATTTACAAACTAAAATATGAAATTTGCGACAAAAAAGAAGAGTATCTAAACCTAGTTAACACAAAATGAACACAGTTATTTCTTGGTGAGGTTTCGGGCGAAGCATTTACAAGCGAGGCAAGTGATCACCTTCGGGTTGGAAACCGTTCTCATCAGCCAAATAGGTAACGGTATACTGTTGGCCATCATCGCCGACATAGGAGAATGAGCCGCGTACAACAATGGCTTCATGATCGGTGCCAATATCCTTCAACTGACCTTCCTCCTGGTGGGATTTTCCATCACTGGTTTCAACACTAAAAGAAAAAAGCGAAAGGGAAAGGTAAGGTGAATGAAATGAAGAAGAATAATGACCTTGGCCCAGTGAACCAAATACATCCAACCAAACCAGTTGGCTGCTTGGTTGAATGGTAGGTCCATGTCTCATTCATACTTACGCAAACTTGTATCCTTCGGGTTGTACATCCGAATCGTAACGTAATACCTGGGCCTCTTGCTGGGGTGGGGCAGCCAAGACACAGGCGAACATGGCAACAAACAAAACGGCAACGGTGAATTTCATGGTGATGCTGTTGATTTGTGAAGCGAAGTTGTTGTTTTGAGTTAAAAAAAATCCGTTAAAATTGGCAACGGGAGAGAACGGTATTGATCGGCTGCTTGGCTGTTAACTGTGCAAGTACTAGACAATTAATGTTAACTACAGCTTCTCATTACCGGCATTTTATACATAATCTCCCAGGCATGAGCAATTGTCCAGCCACAGCTGTATGGCTCACGTTGTTGTTTTTGTTGTTGGGATTTTGGAAACGAGTACCATTTTTGTTTACAAATACATTGGAGCCAGAAAAAAACAGGCAAAAGGGATTGTTCGCCCAAAAGAAAAAAAAAAAAAAAACAGCGAAAAAAGCTGATAATAAAAATTGTGGACATGTTGTGGGTTGATTCGACCATGAATGGTTGGCTGGTCGGTTGGTTGCCTGGTTGGTTGGATGGATGCAAAGAACATGAACATGCAGATGAGTATGAAGTTTTCACAGCATGATGATATTTACTGCTACAAGTAAATTCCATTTAATCAGACAACCAGGCAGTGGATCGAACGAACGACCGAGCGACCGACCTACCGACAGACAGACAAAAAGCATTAACACCAAATAATAAGTGAATATGTATGGCCATCATCAATCGATTGTTCGATCGATCGATAAGCAGCGTAAAACTTGTTTTCTCATTCATGGATGTAATACACCAACATCAGCATCATCTCCGCCAATGATCATCTTCTACCTCCTCTTCATCTTGTGGTTTGGATCAAAGACCAAAAATCCGAAAGATATAAAACCAAAATCGCTAGATATCACCGTTTGCTTTTTCTTCTTCGTTTTTTTTTTTTTATTTTGGCTAATTTTCAACCTTTAATCGATTCAAGTGAATCGCTCGCTCGTTCGCTCGCTTGCTCTGCGGCTCAGAGGGGGAAATACCAACCACCATTTGCCGTTTGTGTGTCAAGTTCAATTTAATTTCTTATTTAATTAAGGCGTGGCCCTGGCAATACCAACCAACATCCATCAAACAACGTTTGTTATCCATCAATAAAACAGCAGCAGTACCAGCAACAACAACAACAACAGCCAAAACATAACTGACTGCAGTCATAGCAACCGCTTCTGTTATTTGTTTTTTTTTTTTTTTTTTTTTTTTTTTTTTTTTCTAGCCACGAAGCCAGAGGGGAGCTGGCGTATCCGTTGCTTATCTATTTGATTAGATGTAACGCATTATGATCGCATTTGATCATCGATCTCATTTCCATCGCGGGTGGCTAATGTGCGGGTGGGATGTGTAAACTGCATTGTGCCACCGTAAATCATGAAGGTGTGAATGGCTTCGGTTTTATGGTTGGTTAAGAGCGAAATGTGAGGAATTTCGAAAAAAAAACTTAGTTGCAGACACTAAAATTTGAGGTGTTTATAAATCAATACCCCAAACAAATAATTTATAAAAATGGAAAGGGTCGCACATTTTCGGGTATTTCGGGTTGGGTTTGTGTGATGAAACGGCTTAAGCTAGATTTTTTAAATCTTTGCTAAGAGTCGACCTGGAGGCAGAGTGTGTGATAATTCTGGGTTTGCCAAAAATCGTACTGTAATGGTACAAAAAGTACAAATAAAGGTCCCGTTAATATTACCAACTGGGGGATGCCACAGCTGTGCTTTGAATACCCTACTAGACTATGTGTCGGATTTATTTTATGTTTTGATACCAAAACAAGCTAAAAAGCAGTAAGTTCGGCCGTTCGGACGTCCCGGCTTAAGCTAGATTTTTTTAATTCTTTGCTAAGGGTCGACCTGGGGGCAGAGATGTGTGATAAGGCTGGGTTTGCAAAAAATCGTACTGTAATGGTACAAAAAGTACAAATTACGGTACCGTTAATATTACCAACTGGGGATGCTGCAGCTGTGATTTTAATACCCTACTAGACTATATGTCAGGTTTGTTTTATGTTTTCATACCAAAACAATTTAAAATGCAGTAAGTGCCGGGCCGGGCCAAACTTTGAATACCCTCCACCATTTGGAACGAATTCAGAAAATTTTCAAAAAATAAAATCCTTAAAAAATTCTGTTATAATATTAAAAATACCGAATATAGTAGTTATATTGGAGTGTATACGACGTGGACCTAGACCAACATCGACAATTTTCTGTCACAGGCTGTAGCATCCATTATGAACTTCAAATACAACATCTCAAACAATTTCGGTGAGTATTGTACCTAAAATCGTCAAAATAACGAATATAGGGAGGTGCCGAATATAGGGAGGTCCTATACGAAAACCTGTACCTGTATAGACAATTTTCTGTCACAGACTGAAGTTCCCATTATGAACTCTAAAGACGTAATTTGAAACAATTCTGGTGAATAATGACGCTAAAATCATCAAAATACCGAATATTGGGAGGTACCGTTATATGGGGGCTATATGGAGACGTGGACCTGCACAGACAATTTTCTGTCACAGACTGAAGTTCCCATTATGAACTCTAAATACGTAATTTGAAACAATTCTGGTGAATAATGACGCTAAAATCATCAAAATACCGAATATTGGGAGGTACCGTTATATGGAGACGTGGGCTATATGGAGACGTGGACCTGCACAGACAATTTTCTGTCATAGGCTGTAGTATCCGTTTCGAACTTCAAATACCAAATTTGAAACAGTTCCGTTGAATAATGTCGCTTAAATCATCAAAATACCGAATATCGGGAGATACCGTTATATACGGGCTATATGGAGACGTGGACCCGCATAGACAATTTTCTGTCATAGGCTGTAGTATCCGTTTCGAACTTCAAATACCAAATTTGAAACAGTTCCGCAGAATAATGGCGCTAAAATCTTCAAAACGCCGAATATCCGGAGGTACCGTTATATGGGGGCTATACGAAGATGTGGACCTACATGGCCCATTTACGAACTTAACCTGTCTACTGGAAAAATAAACATGTGTGCAAAATTTTAGCCTTTTATCTGAATTCGTTCGAAAGATAGCGTGATTACAACAGACAGACTAAAAAATCGACTTAGAATTTTACGCTGATCAAGAATATATATACTTTGTTGGGTCTGACATGATTATTTCGAGGAGTTACAAATGGAATGACAAAGTTCATATACTCTCCATAGTATGGTGGAGGGTATAAAAATGTGTAATACCTTGAAATATGAGACCTATATCGCCGAGCTGAGTCGATGTAGCTATGTATGTCCGTCCGTAGCTCCGTCTATCTATATTAATTTGTAATCATGCTACAGGTCGCTATTGTGGCCCGATTCTCACAAAATTTTGCTTCAAGTTGGGGTTAGGTTCTGAATAGTAGCCCATTGTGTGTGGAGATGTTCTCAAAATATTTAGGTGGAAGAACATTTCCTGATTTTGCAGTTGCTCTACAGGTCGATTAGGGTAGGCGTTTAAGAGAGGGCAGGAGCCTACCAATTTGGATGATTATCGAATAATACTAAAAGGTAAAATGGACCATAACATTTCTGTAAAAAGTTTAAAAGTATCAGTCGGTTTTGCCGACGGATGTATGTCCTCAGCCTTTGTAAGTTTATTTAAATAAGTTCATTCAAAATGATGACCCTTTCTGGAGGAAATACCGTGTAATAAAATGTTGAAATATGTGTGAGGTACCAGATATATTGGACAAAAGAATTCCGCTGCATCCAAGACTAATATAAATATGTGTTTGCAGATAAAAATCCGAAGAATAATTTGGTCAAAAATTGTAACCCCTTTTTAGTCTTTTTTGAAAAATATGGTTAAAAACTTAATTTGAACGGAATGGTGGCAAGTCAAAAATTTCATAATATTATTCATAAGACGTCAAAGGTATAAACGCCAGGAATTCATATATAAAGAGACATTTTTGGGTTAAAGCCGTACTTTTCGTGATTTTGTGCAACAAATCATCATATTAGGAGGATGACGTCAAAGACAAAAATATTCTTCATCAAATTTTACAACAAGATACGGTATCAAAAAAAAAAAAAAAAACGTGCCTCATCGAAATAACCGTTTTAGACCCTAGGTCTCTTTGGAACAAATCCGTTTCAGGACATTTGGAGTCGATCTGGCGATGTCCGTTCGTCAGTTTCAAAAGGAGTATCAGATTTGATCCAAACTTGGTACATCGTAATATTATTGTCAAACCAAGATCGAGTTCGGAGATGGGTAATATCGGTCCACTTTTTCTAATACCTCCCCGAAATTTTCAAAGAAAATAATTTACGGCACAGAGAGAAAAGATAATCCGAATTTGCTCCAACTTTGGAAATCCTCATATTTGTATCATTGATAGGTTAGGTGCGAAAATGGACAATATTGGTCCACTCAATCAGGTACCTCCCACACATAGGGTTAAAATTTGGAATAATTATAACTCTTATAAGATGTAATGTCAGAGTCCGATTGCGTTCAATTTACACACATCACAATATTTTTATTAGCCCAAGGTCTGATGTGAAGATTGGGTATATCGATCCACTCCTTCTGGTACCTCCCTCACAAAGGGTCAAAATTTGTAATATCCATGAAACTCATAAAATGCAAAATTAACTTTCGATTCCATTCAAACTTGGTACATCTCAATATTTCCATCAACACAAGATCTGTTATAAAAATGGTAGCGATCGGACCATTGCCTCTGGTACCTCCCTCACAAAGGGTCAAAGTTTTGAATTACCAAAGCGACATAAAATCCGAAATAAGCATCCGGCTCTCTTCATATTTCACACATCCCATTATTTCTACGAACACAGGATCTGTAGTGGAATGCATTGGTCCACTCCATCTGGTACCTCCACCGCCAAGGGGAAGAATTTTGAATTTCAATGACGCTCATGAAACGCGAAATTAACATCCGATTCCATTCAGATATGTTACATCTTATTACGAACATCAAAACAAGATCTGTTATAAAGATCGGACCACTTCTTATGATATCTCCCCCACATAGGGTTCAAGATTTTGAAAAACAAAACGCTGAAAGAAAGCTGAATTAGCATCCAACTCTCTTTAAATTTCACACAACCAAATATTTTTGCTAACAAAAGATCCGTTGTATATTCATTGTGAAGATGATATATATCGATTTTCTTGTAATTTTACCCCTTCCAATATTTTTATCTGTATTAGATGAAGTATGAAAATGGAATACTTCGGTCGACTCATTCCTTTGGAACCTACTCCATAGAGGGTCAACAATTTGAATAAACATAACTGAAGTGAAAATATATTTTAAAATAATCGAACATATATTTTAAATATTACCCTACATCTGTCGACAAAACCGACCGATAATTTTTAACTTGTTATTGGCATATTTGTATCCGATTTTTCTAGATTTTTTTCTTTTCTGACAAAAGCTTATTCTGAATTGGTGAAAATTTCCAAAATCCGTCCAGGCGTTTTGAGTTATAAACGGTCTAACAAGCACCCCTTTTTATACCATCCAATCTATGGAGGGTATATTAAGTTTGTCATTCCGTTTGTAACTCCTCGAAATATTTACAACAGAGCCTACAAAGTATATAAATTCTGGATCAGCGTAAAATTCTAAGACGATCCAGTGATGTCCGTCTGTCTGTTGTAATCACGTTATCTTTCGAACGAATTAAGATAGAAAGCTAAAATTATTATACATACATGCACAGTTTACCAGTGTTAAGTTCGTAAATGGGTCGACGTCCCCGTATAGTCCCCATATAACGGTACCTTCCGATAGTCGGTATTTTCAAGATTTCAGCAACATTATTCACCAGAATTGTTTAAAATTTCATTTTTGAAGATCGTAATTGGTACTCCAGCCTATGACAAAAAATTTTGAATTCAGGTCCAAGTCTTCGTATAGCTCCCATATAACAGCACCTCCCGATATTCGGTATTTTCATGATTTTAGCGACATTTTTTACCGGAATTGTTCCAAATTTCGTATTTGAAGATCGTAATGGGTACTTCAGCCTATGACAAAAATTTTTGAATGCAGGTCCAAGACTTCGTTTAGCTCCCATATAACGGTACCTCCAAATAGTCGGTATTTTGATGATTTCAGCAACATTATTCATTTCATTCTGGAAGATCCTAATGGGTGCTACAAAATATGGCAAAAAAAATTGGTATGCAATTCTACATCTTTGTATAGCCCCCATATAACGGTACCTCCCGATATTCGATATTTTCGTGTATTTAGCGACATTATTTACCGAAATTATTTCAAATTTCGTATTTAATGTTCGTAATGGGTATTACAGCCTATGACAAACATTTTTGAATGCAGGTCCAACTTTTCGTAGAGCTCCCACATAACGGTACCTCCCGATATTCGGTATTTTGATGATTTCAGCAATATTATTCACCGGAACCGTTTCAAATTTTGTATTGAAAGTTCTTAATGGTTTCTAAAATTTATGGCAAAATTTCGTAAGCAGGTCCACGTCTTCGTATATCTCCCATATGACGGTACCTCCCGATACTCCGTATTTTCTTGATATTTGCGACATTATTCATCGTCATTATAACAACTATGACACAAAAATGACAAAAATTTTCGTATGTAGGTCCACTTCTTCGTATATTCCCCACATAACGGTTTCCATTTAAATGGTTGTTTTCGGATTTTTTTTTTTAATTTTTCAAGTTCCTTCGAAATTGTGGGAGGTATTTAAAGTTTGGCCTGGCCGAACTTAGCTACTTTTTTACTTGTTGATATATGAGATTGTATATATGTTGTTATATATGCAATATCTTGGATATCAGCATCAATGTTACGGTTCAGAAGTGACCTTTTTGTGTATTTGTGAATTCTTCGGTATTACGAATATTCTCGGTTTAATGGAAATTTTCGTATTTTTTTTTTTTACATAAAAGTTGTGGCCTATTTCATCCGTTAAATGTTATTCGATGGCCATCAAAATTAGTAGACTAGCATAAGAAGTGTAAAGTTGGATCCAAATCGCATACTCTTTTCAAGAGTTGTCGCGTGCAGCCTGATGTGGTTAGACCTCTTCAAACTTCTTTAAACCGTAATTATGATGAGTCGATCGTTTGACATTAAAACTGAGGGTGTAAATATGTTTTTCTATTGAGTACTTATTTAGAAATACTTTCATCTGCACCATCTCAATGATGAAAGACCTTTTTGTTTTATTTATTATTTGAACAATAATATATTGAACATTGATTTCAATATATTTGTTTGCATTTTTTTTTTTCAATGAAATTATGATTTATTGATTATTTGTGTTTGTTTTCTTACAACCTGTCGTTCTGCCCTCTGGCATAGTTGTAGGTGGTAATTGTTGTGTAACATGTATGACATACTTATATATCACAACAGACACAACGACGATTATTGATCACCGATAGATAATTTTGAAATTTATCATTATTATTTGAATTAGTTTATGACATATTTAAAAGATGTATGCATAAAATGTTTGTATGTAAGCTGCTGGCTTGAATTTATTGCATTTGCCTTTGGCTAGGCTTATTAGAGACAATTTGTGCAATTTTGAAAATTTGTTTTACAATTTCAATTTGTAAAATACACACACAATAAGACAATTCAATTGAAATAGAAAATTAATTTTTTTGTGCATATTTTGTTGTTGTTTATTATGCAGTTCGTTGTTAGTTATGAGTTTGTTTTTATTAAACGAAAAAAAAAATATTTTTTATCTTTTAATTCAGTCAATAAAAAATGTGGCTCATCTTTTGGCCAAACTATTTTCTCGTCATTTTGGCTTGAATAGCTAGCGGACTTTTTGTTTATTTCATTTTTTATTTTTCAGTTTCAGTTTGAAATGTCAATGACGTTGATGACAAAGAGGACCACCTTGTCTATCTAAGACACACCTTATCATCAAATATGGTGATGTGTTTTGTTGATAATTTACACTAGACGACAGCAAACGGGTAATTAAATAAATTTTTATTTATTAGTTATATCAAATTATATAAGATTAGTCTTTTGTCCGCAGGCAGGTCAAGTTCGAAGATGGACTACATCCACGTCCACGATATCGTATAGCGCCCATACAACAGTACTTCCCAATATTCGGTATTTTGATAATTTTTCAATAGAATTGTCTAAAATTCTACACAAGAAGTTCTTTGTGAGAACTTGACTCCCTGTAAGAGAATTATCTATATAGGTCTCCGATATCGTATAGCTTATATACGGCGGTACCTCTCGACATTCGGTATTTTGATGATTTTAACTAAATTCTGTCTGAAATTCTACACAAAGAGTTCCTTTTGAGTACTTTACCCCCAGAAAGAGAATTGTCTATACAGATCTACGATATCGTATATCCCCCTATATAAGGTATCTCACGATATTCAGTAATTTGATTATTATGGCCAGATTTCTCGCAGAAATTGCCTTAAAATATACACCAGGAGTTTTTTCTGAGTACTTTACTCTCTGGAAGAGAATTGAAATTACAAATTATTATTATACCCTTAGCCATATGGCTACACCTTATACCCGGATCATTTAATACGGCCAAAACGTGCCTCATCGAAATAACGGTTTAACACCCCGGGTCTCTTTGGACCATATACGTTTCTGGACATTTTGAGTCGATCTAGCGATGTTCGTCCATCCGTCTGTCTGGCTGGCTGGCGCACACGGTAACTCTCGAAGGGAGTATTCGATTTGGTACAAACTTTGTACATCGTAATATTATTATCAAACTTAGATCGCGTTTGGAGAAGGGCAATGTCGGTCCTTCAGGTACATCCCCACAAATGGTCGAAGTTTTTAAAAAAATATTGTACTACACAGAAAGTGAAAGGATTCTCCGATTTTTCTCCAAATTTGCAGATCCTAATATTTGCAACAGTGCTAGGTCATGTGCGAAAGCTACTCCATCAAGAACATCCCCCACAAAGAGTCAACATTTTTAATAATTATAACGCTTATAAAATGTGATGTAACGGTCCGATTGTCTTCAAACTACACAGAGCCCACTATTTTTACTAACAAAAGACTTGGTATTAAGATGGCATGTATCGATCTACTACTTCTGATACCTATCCCACAAAGGGTAAAAATTTTGAATATCCATGAAGCTCATAAAACGAGAAATTAACATCCGATTCCATTTAGACTTGGCACATTCCAACACAAAATATTTTATGAAGATGGTAGAGATCGGAGCATTTCTTCTGGTACCTCCCCCACAATGGGTCAAAGTTTTAAATAACCAAAACGATTATAAAATCCGAAATTAGCATCCAACTCTCTTCATCCCATTATTTCTACTAACACAAGATTTGCTGTGCAGATGGGATATATGGGTCCACTCCTTCCGGAACCTCCCCCACCAAGGGTCAACATTTTTCCATTAACACAAGATCTGTTATAAAAATGGTAGAACCGTTCGACCGTTGCATAGGGTTCAAGATTTCATATAAAGTGAAGGAAGTAACCAAAATATAGTCCAAATCTGACACGTGGCAATATTTATATCATATTTATTTAGGACCGATACGAAATGGACAATATTGACCCATTCCTTCGGAACCTACTCCACGGACGGTCAACAATTTTAATAATCATAACAGAAGTCATAATATATTTAAATAATCGAACATTAGCTGAGGTTATATATCTGTCGACCTTCGCCAGAACCGACCTGGCTTCATCCAGTCCTTAATAACAAAATTACAAATTACTATTTATACCCTACACCACAAGGTGGTCAGGGTATTATGTCTTTGTGCATTTGTTTGTAACAGGCAGAAGGAAACGAGATAGACCCATAGTTCCTTTTGATGATCTGCATAGAATCACATTCTGAGTCGATTTATGCATGTCCGTCCGTCCGTCTGTCCGTCCGTCCGTCCGTCCGTCCGTCTGTCCATGTATTTTTGTAAACAAAGTACAGGTCGTATTTATTGCCCGATCCAGATGAAATTTTGCACAGATCATTTGTTTGGCCCAAGGACGAACCCTATTGAAATTGGAGATAATCGGTCAAAATTTAGATATAGCTCCCATATATATTTTCGTCCGATTTGCCTTTTTATTGGAATTTTGCATATACACCCAAATTAGGCCTGAAAATATGTATGCCAAATTTGATCGAAATCGGTTCAGATAAAGCTATAGCTCCCATATATATTGTTCATCCGATTTGCTATTTTTGTCCACCGCCGCCGTAATATGCACTCTGCAACAACAATATTTGGGGAAATATCCGTCTGTCCGTCTGTCAATCCGTTCGTCTGACCATGTATTTTTGTGAAGAAAATGAAGGTCGCATTTATTATCCGATTGAGATAATATTTTCCAAACAATATTTGTTTGAACCCTATTGAAACTGACGAGAATCGGTTCAAATTTAGATATAGCTCCCATATGTATATTCATCAGATTTAGGGTTAATTGAGCACCAAATGGCCAATATCAGTCCAAATGAACTGAATCTTGGCAATTCCGACAGAATTCATTCCAGAAACAAGTACTTGTTGAAAATCCGTTCATATATAGCTATAGCTCCAATATATATTCTTCATCCAAATTGGGGCTAAAGTCCCTCATATGCGTAATATGCACTCCACAACAATGATCTTTTGTGCCAAATATCAGATGCACCTCAAAAATAAGTGCCTAAAGATGTGTCCAGATCGGTTCAGATTTGGATATAGCTTCCATATATATCTTTATCCGATTTCAGGTATTTCAGCCCAGATAGAGTGAATTATTGCACATCCCACGAATTCAGTCTAGTGGTAAGCTTCCATATATATGTTTCATTCGATTTGGTGTTTTATGTCACTCACATGCGTAATGTGCACTCCACAACAGTGATATTTTATACTGGACATCAGATATAGCTCGAAAATACCTCTGTTATATTTTATTGAGATCGGTTTGCATTTTTAAATGGCTATATATAACTAGCCGTTATACATATTGCTCCAATAAATTTTTTTTAATCGAATCCTTATCGAAGTCATATCATGCACTATACAGTAATGTTATTTGGTTCATAGGTGGTATGATCTACTTCACATAAATTCCCAATATACTCTGCTAAATACG
Source organism: Musca domestica (assembly GCF_030504385.1). NCBI lineage: Eukaryota > Metazoa > Arthropoda > Insecta > Diptera > Muscidae > Musca > Musca domestica. The sequence goes on along the minus strand of NW_026712207.1, from coordinate 5,149,493 downwards.
CATAGTGGTGTAGGGTATCATATAGTCTGCCCCACCCGAGTTTTGACCTGCCCTTACTGGTTTACTGTAAATTCAACACGTTTCCATTCCAAGTCAAAATCTCCCTTAAGACCTGATTTTTTGTGAATAGTGTCAAAGGAGGAAATATTCTACACCAAATTTCAATTTGAGTCTCTGAGGAGAAGAAATATGTAACATAGAAAAATATCACCAACTCCATTTTTTAAAAAAACGTATTTTATTTTCTTAACAAATTCTGGAAAGTCTGTCGATATTCTTGTAATTTAAAAATAAAAATATTTTAGTAGTATTTATGGATTTTCTTTCCATTTTTGGGATTTTTTAAGAATATTTTTTTAAGGGTCTAATAATTCTCGAGGATTTAAAAAAATTAATGGTCTATAAATTTTCCTGAATAACCCTTATGTAAAGATACCCCAGTTTTAACTTATTTTTCGTGGTTTTTTTAGAATATTTTTTAGGAACTTTCAATATTCATGGATTTCTTCTTTCTGGAGAGTTCGGTCATATTCTTGTATTTTCTTAAAATATTTGGTAATATTTGTGGATTTTCTTTCAATATTCACTGTATCTTTTTTATTAATAATTGATTAATTTAATTTAAGAAGATTTGTGGGTTAAAAATTAAGGGCTTGTAAATGTTTACTGTATTTTTTAGGAATATTTCTTAAACAACTATGAATATACGTGGATTTAATTATCAATTATGTTATGAATATATAACTACTAGTTATTAGTTTATTATACAAAAAATATGTTGGTTAAAAAATAAAAGAACATGTTTGTGTCTTAAGTCTTTTGTTTGCGTCACAACTCTCTGAGCGTGAATTTGGATTTTTCCATTCATATGTTTACTATTTATAGAAAACTTCAATCAAATCATATCAAATTTTTAAATATTAAACAAATATTTTTTTCCATTTAGACACATTAACCCTTTGATACATATCTACAGAATTCAGATTTAATTAATGTCATAATATGTATCAAAATAAAATTTTGAATTTTAAATGTCAATTTAACGTTTTTTTTTTTGCTATAGTTTATACAGTTCATAAAAATTAACGTAGTACTATGAATTTTATTTTGCTGTTTTGATTTTATTTTTTTTTTTGCTCTCCAACACTTTGGTGTTTCATCAGCCATTCGCCATTAAAAACAAATTAAAATACTTGTTTCATTTTTTATCTTACATTTTTTGTCATATGTTTATTTTATTTTTTTTTTTTCAATTTTTTGGAAGATGTTTCAGGAAACTGGAAATGAAATATTTCTACGCGATACTGAGTTGGACTGGATGGAAAGCTTGAATTAAAGAGAGAAAAAAATGAGGGTCACAGTCATCAATTTTGAAAAGGACAGATCTATAGATGTGATTGACAATTTCCGCAGTGGCTGTTTAAAATAGATTGATGGATGTAGTCTCCATGTAAAACTGGTAATCAAGATTTATTTATTTTTTAATTGCTAATTTAAATATTCTAAATAAATTGAGTTTTAAGTGGAAATGCCTTAGTAGATTTATAATGAAATGGTGAGTGAAAGAGTAGTTAATGATGAAATGTTTAAACTGAGTTATTTGTCAAATAAACGTAAAATATATGGAAAGCATGTTAAAATGTATCAGTCGGATTTGCTGATGATTTATACCCCTAGCCAATGTTCGATTATTTAAATATATTTTGACTTCTCTTATGATTATTTAAATTGTTGATCCTCTATGGATTAGGTTTCGATGGAATGGGTCAATATTGTCCATTTCGAAACGGACCTAAATAAATATGATATAAATATTGCGACGTGCCAAGTTTGGACTATATCAACTTCGTTCTTTACTTTATGAGAGATATGTGATATTTTTTAGAAAATGTTAAAATGTGCGTGAGATACCTGAAGGAGAGGATCCAAGTATTCTATTTTCATGCTTCATCTAATACAGAAAAAATTTTCGTATGGAAAAAATTACAAAAAAATCGAACATTTATATCCAATTTTACGCGAGATCATGTTTATTTCGCATTCTTTGAGCGTTTTGTTTTTCGAAATCTTGAACCCTATGTGGGGGAGGTACCTAAAGGAATGGACCGATCTCTACCTTCTTTATACAATATCTTGTGCTTATGGAAATATTAAGATGTGCCCATTCTAAATGGAATCGGATCATAATTTATAGGGTGAGATAAAAAACTGCAACAAAGTCAAACGCCATAATTTTTACTTTTTTTTGAATGAAAGCGAAAGTCGGAAATTGCATCAAATTTTAGAAGATGTTTAGATTTGATCGATTTGTCACCTTTGGCACGAACTATGGCCTTCAAACGGCAAATGAAACCGTACACTCTTCCCGAATGTTGCTCTGCGGTATTCTGGCCCATTCTTGGCCAAGCGCTTGCTTGAGGTGATCGACAGTTTGATATTTTTTAGTGCCAACCTTGCTTTCCAAAATACTCCATACACAAAAGTACAACGGATTGGTATCCGGAGATTTTGGTGGTCTTTGTGAGATGGAAAAAAGCGGGAAACCTCATTTTGAAACCATTCTTGGTGCTGAGTGCGAGGGTGCTGAGTCCTGTTGGAATGTCCAAGGTCTGCGGCCAAAATGTTTGCGTGGCCAAGGCTTTAATACACCCTCCAGAATATTTTTGCAATAATATTCGGCATTTATTCTAATGCAACGATGGATTAGTACGAGCGGAGAGCAACCATCGGCTCTTATGGCGGCACAGACCATCACCATTGCCGGCGCTTGAGTTGTGGTGGCCAACCGAAGGTGCACCGTGCATATTTTCAGCTGACCTCTATCGCAAGTAAACACGATCATTTTTTTTCTGCCGTGTGGTGTAAGTTCTTGCACTTTTTGGAATTTCAATGGCTTTACCCCGAGCTCATTTTTCAATATTTGCCGAATGGAATATTGTTCAGCTCACTAGCCATTTTTCGGCCACTGCGATTTTTCGGCTACGTTATCAATATCACGGCAACGAGCACTGGTATGGGACACAAAAGATTTATCTTTATTTTTATTTATATTGTTGGTTGCAGTTTGTTCATCTCACCCTATATATTTCTTTAAAATAATGAGTTTCATCGATATTCAAAATGTTGACCCTTTGTGTGGGAGGTTCTAGAAGGAGTGGGCCATTATATCCCATCTTCACATCAGATTTCGGGTTAGTAAAAATAATGGGATGGGTGAAAAATGAAGAGAACCGAATACTTATTTCGGATTTTATAATAGTTTTGATTATTCTAAACTTTGTAGGGGAGGTAGCAGAAGGAATGGTCCGATCTCTGCCATATTTATAACAGATTTTTGTGGATGGAAATATTGATATGTACCAAGTCTGAATGAAATCGGATGTTAACTTCGCGTTTTATGAGTTTCAAGGATATTCAAAATTTTGACCCTTTGTGGGGAGGCACCAGAAGAAGTGGACCAGAAGATCTCTCTAGATGATGGGAGAATGTGAGGAAACCAAAAAGCTTATTTCGTATTTTATAATCGTTTTGGTTTTTCAGGTTATTCAAAACTTTGATTCTTTGTTGGGGAGGCACCAAAATGAATGGTCCGACCTCTCTATATAACAGATATTGTGTTGATAAAAATGAATGTTAATTTTGCGTTTCATGAGCTTCATGGGTATTCAAAATATTAACTCTTTCCAGAGGATATAGACCGATATATTCCGTCTTCATAGAAGACCTTGTAGTAGTAGATGTAGTGGGATGTGAGAAATATGAAGACAACCGGATGCTTAATTCGGATTTTATGATCGTTTAGATTATTCAAAATGTTGACCCTTTGTGAGGGAGGTACTTGATGAACTGGACCGGAGCAGAGCTTGTGTTAGTAGAAATACTGAGATATGGGAAATATGAAGATAACCGGATGCTTATTTCCGATTTCATGATCGTTGTGGTTATTCAAAATTTTGACCCTTCGTGGGGGAGGTACCATAAGGAATTTTTCGATTCCTACCATCTGCATGACAGTTGTGCTCATAGACATTTTGAAATGTGTCAAGTTGGATATTAATTTCTAGTTCTATAAGCTTCATAGATATTCAAAATTTCGACCATTTGTGGGGTGGAAGTAGTGGACCGATATTGCCCATCTTCACAGCAGATAATATAGATAGATGAAATGTGTAATTCGAAGATAATCGGTCACTTACATCACATTTTATAGAAGTTGTAATTATCCAAAATTTTGACCTTTTGTGGGTGAGGTGCTTGATAGAGTGGACCGATATTGTCTATTTTTGCACCTGGCCTAGCACTGACAAAAATATTAGGATTTGCAAAGTTGGAGTAAAATCGGATTATTGCTTCTCTTTCTGAGCAGAAAATATTTTTTTTGAAAATTTTCACCTTTTGTGGGGGCAGGTACCTCCCCACAAAAGGTGGAAGGAGAGGACCGATGAATTCCATGTTGGCACCAGACCTTGGTTTAATAAAGTTATTGGGATGTGTGCAATTTGAAGACAATCGGACTCTTACATCACATTTTATAAGAGTTATAATTATCCAAAATTTTGACCCCTGTGACCCCCTATTTTTGCACCTGACCTAGCAATGACGTAAATATTAGATTTTGCAAAGTTTGGGCAAAATAGGATTATCCTTTTTCTTTCTGTGCAGTAATATATTTTTATGAAAATTTCGACCTTTTGTGGGGGTGGTACCAGTGATTTGATATTGCCCGAACTCGATCAAAGTTTGACAATAATATTGTGAAATCGGAGAGAGTTATCGTGCACACCAGCCAGCCAGACAGATAGAGTGACGTATGGACAGACAGTCTATAACCCTTAGATCGACTCCAACTTTCAGTACGATTTGGTCCAAAGGGACCTAGGGTCCAAAACCGTTATTTCAATGAGACACGTTTTTGGCAGTGTTAAACGATATATACCCTCTCTAGCCATATGGCTGAGGGTATACAAATGGAGTGAAATAACAAATTTCAAAAAAAAAAAAAAAAAAATGATTTAATATTCCGCCGCCGTTTTTCAATATCAAAAAATCTAAAAAATTGATCCAATTCTAAAATAATTTAATCTAAATAAAATAAAAATTAAGCCATACAAAATTATTGCAATGTCACTAGTGACGCAGTTTTATATAAGTTCAGTGACAGTCCATAAAATTCGAAACTTTTTTTGTTCTACACATGGTATTATAATCAATGAAAAATATCAAAAAAAAAAAAAAAAAAAAACTCTTTCCATGCAGATTGTTAAAGCTATTCTCATAATATTCAATTTTCAAACTCTTCTTGCGTCCAAAACGCAAATGCTATGTAAATCCATTCATTTCGAGAGCATTTGATTAACATAAGTAGGCATTTACATAAACACCATAATCGGTTGTTTGATGGCAGATTATGACGTCAACGCAATCAGATCAGAATTTTCCATTTCAAATTCAAATAATCGCACGCTCTGCGCTTGTTAATGAAAACGCCCCATTAATAGTCAATAAATTCCAAATATGTTGTTGACATCTTCAGTGTGTCTTGAACTTTTTTCTTCTGTTGTTTTCTAGATGGAAGGGTGACTTACCGGAGTTGTTGCTACACTAAATTTGGCAGAGAGTTTGGGCCATTGTGTGGTGAAAAGAAAACCAAAAGATTTCGCATCATCATCACTAAATTGGTATAAATGTTAAACGACCATCTATGAAGGGTATCACTCAGCTGCAGCAACTCTTCTAGTAAGCCACGCAAAAGCTTCTTCAAACACACACAGCCAACATGAAATTCATCATTGTTTTCGCCGCTCTCTTCGCCTTGGCTTTGGCCGCTCCCGCCGAAGATGCTGTTGTCCTTAAGAGCGAATCTGAAGTTGGTCCCGAATCCTTCCAATATGCGTAAGTATCTCGAAAATCTATTGACATTGTAATGCCTCGACGACCACAAATAAAAGGATGGATTAATTCAACATTTTTTTTTCGATTTCCTTCTTATTACAGTTATGCCACCAGCGATGGCGTCGAAGCTGAAGCTCAAGGTCAATTGAAGAATGTCGGCTCTGAAGATGAAGCTATCTCCGTCAAGGGCTCTTACTCCTTCGTTGCTGATGATGGCCAAACCTACACCGTCAACTATGTTGCCGATGAAAACGGTTTCCAACCCCAAGGTGCCCATTTGCCCGTTGCCCCTGAAGCCTAAGATGTCTGATTGTTTTTAATTTGTTAATAAAAAAAAATGTTGTTTTAAACGAAATTTAAAAAAAAATGGAAATAGTTTCATTAATGTGAGGGTTTAGTTTGGGCTCCATTGCCATTTTGAAAGTGGGGGGTTAATCCTTAATACTTTCATTGTGGATGACCTGCAAAGGATAAATGGACAAAATACAAAAAAAATGAAGCTACAAATGAGGGAAATTATCGCCAATTTTTAATGAGCTGAAATAGACCAAAAAATGAAAATATTCTTGATCTTGCAGTTTTTCTTCAGATCACGGATAAAGACAAATCGATGCGAAATTTATGTTGGAGTTAGAGTTTAGGACTAGACTGAAGTCTATCATTTTCGATGGTCATCGGATAATATTTAGACGGTAAAATGGACTATAAATTTTGTGTGAAAAATAACAAAATCTCCGTTCAGCCATGAGTATCTGATTGGTGCTAATTCCGTTGAGGTATATAGCCAGATAAAGGTGGAAAGATATTAACTGACTTCTAAATATGGGGTGATTACAAAGAAATTGAGCATTATCTCTTGAGAACAGCCGACCTTCAAATTGGAAATTAAAGAAAACTTCAAATTGAACTTATTTTAAGAAGTTCAATTATGTACTTCAACATCTTGAGGGATTAATTTGTTCCAGTCCAAATGATTTCAGATCTACAGTAGCAGAACCCCACATTATTGTATTGTAGGATATCGGCAGAATCGGCTCCGTTGCTTAGTTGTTTAAAATAAAAAAAATCTTTTATCGATTTTTTTTAAATATTTTTCAACAACCATCTGAGGATTGCAGATTTTATTTGGGGTCAAACAAAAGCGGATTTTTAATATTTTTTAACAAATATTTTAGGTTTTTAGGTATTTTTTTAACATTTATTTTCAAAGAAGCTTCAAATTTCAAAAACAAAATCGTGAATTTGAAAATTAACATTGGACAGCCATAAGAGAATTTTTAACTTGTGACCATTATTTAAGAGATTTTTTAGAAATCCGCTCTTCTTTTTAAGTAGCTGTCGAAAAATAGTTAGTTTTATACCCCCAGCCATTTGGCAAGAGAGGGTCTATATCATTTGATACGACCAAAACGTGTCTCTTCGAAATAACGGTTATAGACCCCAGGTCTCTTTGGACCAAATCCGTTTCAGGACATTTCGAGTCAATCTAGGGGTGTTCGTCCAACAAAGAAAATAATTTACCCATAGAAAGAGAAAAAATCATTCGATTTTTTGCAAAATTTGCATCAATGCTAGGTCAGGTGCTATAATAGTCCGATTGTCTTTAAATTTCACACATCACAATATTTTTTAACCCAAAATCTAGTGTGAAGGTGGTATATATCGGTCCACACCTTCTAGTACTTCCCCCACAAAGGAGCAGCATTTTGAATAGCCTAAATACTAATAAAATGCTCTGATTCTCTTCAAATTTCACACATGTCGATTGGATATATTGGTCTACCCCTTCTGGTACCTCTAAAACTACGGGTAAAAATTTCGAATAGCCATGAAGCTCATAAAACGCGAAATTTGTATCCGATTCCTTTGATACTGGGCACAACCCAATGTTTCTATCGGCACAAGATCTGTTATAAATATGGTAGAGATCGGACCATTTCTTCGGGTATCTCCTCCACAAAGGGTCAAAGTTTTGAATAACCACAGCGGTAATAAACTCCGAAAAAGGCATCCGGTTCTCTTCATATTTCAAACATCTCATTATTTTTACTAACACAAGATCTGTTCTGAAAATGAAAAATATCGGTCAACTTCCTCTGGCACCTCCCGCGCAAACGGCCAAAATTTCGAATACCCATGAAGCTCATTACACGCGAAATAAGCATCTGATGCCTTTCAAACTTGGCATATCTCAATATTTCTATCAACGCAAGATCTTATATAAGGATGGTAGATATCGATCCCCGCCTTCTAGTACCTCCCCCACAAAGGGACAACATTTTGAATAGCCAAAACGCTAATAAAATGCCAAAGATTCACACATTTCATTATTTCTACTAACACAAGATCTGCTGTGAGGATAGGATATATTGGTCTACCCCTTCTGGTACCTCACCCACAACAGGTCAAAATTTCGTAAAACGTGAAACTAGCATAGCAATATTTCTATCAGACAGGACGTGTCGATCCTCTGCTTCTGGTACCTACCCCGCAAAGGGCCACAATTTTCAATAATTATATCTCTCAAACTTGATATATGTTAATAATTTTCTCAATCAAAGATCTGATGTGAATATTAAATTATCCTCCACAAATTTCAATATTTTGTTTGTTTGCATAAAATTGGAAATAACTGTCGATTTTCTTTAAATTTTGCACATCCCAATATTTTTGTCAATTTAAAATGAATTCAAATGTTTTGGTCCCCTATATGTGGTACCTCACACATATTTCAATATTTTCGAAATATTATCATATAGATGGAAGGAAGTCGTCGATTTAGTTCAAATAGAGTTAACTGTTTGAATAATTGTAACGCAAGTCAAAATATTTAATTAAATAGACATTGGCTGAGGGTATAGATCTGCTGCAACAACGGACTGATACTTTCTAACTTGTTTAAATATTGTCCAATAACCATCAGACGGTGGCAGATTTTTTAAGGGTTAAGGAAACGCACATTTTTTCAAATATTTTTTTAACAACCATCCAAGTATTGTATATTTTTTAGGGATTTTGTAATTTTGATTCTGAACAACCGTCAAGAATCGTAAATTTTCCGTTCGTCTGTCCACTTTTTATACCCTCCACCTTGGAAAGGAGGGTATATTAACTATGTCATTCCGTTTGTAACATCCTTAAATATTCGTCTTAGACCCCATAAAGTATATATATTCATAATCAGCATAAGATTCTACGTTGATTTAACGATGTCCGTCTGTCTGTATGTCTGTCTGTTGAAATCACGATACAGTCCACATTATTTGACGTAGAGCGCCAAAATTTAGCAGAGCAATTTGCATTGTGTCTAGGATGGTTGGTATTGAAAATGAGATATATCGGTCCACGTTCTGGTATAGTCCCCAAATAACGGTACCTCCCGATATTCGGTAATTTGATGATTTTTGACACATTTTTTTACGGATTTGTCTGAAAATTGGTATTTGTAGGTCATAACGGGTCCCTGTGCGTGTGGCAAAACATTGCATGTATAGGTCCACGTTTAGGTATAGCCCCCATATAAAGGTATCTCCCGATATTCGGTATTTTATTTTTTTTTCCACATTTTTTCACGGATTTGTCTAAAAATTGGTATTTGTGGGTCATAATGGTTCCCAGCTCCGGTGGTGAAACATTGCATGTATGGGTCCATGTTTTGGTATAGCCCCCATATAACGGTACCTCCTGATATTCGGTAAATTGGTGATTTTTGCCACATTTTTTCATGGATTTGTCTAAAAATTGGTATTTGTCATAATGGGTCCTAGTTCGTGTGGCGAAAAATTGTAATTATAGGTCCACGTTTTGGTGTAGCCCCCATATAACGGTACCTCCCGATATTCGGAATTTTAATGGGTTTTGCCACATTTCTTCTAATGTTTCTTTTACCCTAAGGTGGAGGGTATTAAAAGTTTGGCCGAACTTAATATTTTTTTACTTATTTTAACAAAGTACGCACATTCGGTCGAATTCAGTACAGAAGCAAGTACTTCAAATTTGGTGAAAATTGGATTCAGTCATTGCTATAGCTCACATACATATTTCATCCGATTTGGGGCTTAATTTTCTCACATTTAGACGCGAAAGGATCATACGTATATTTTCAGTAAATCCCAAATTGTAATATTCTTCCTCTGAAAGATAAACTCGTCTGGTATTGCTTTCAAAACTGGATTCCGCCCATCATAATACTATTGACAATGAGCTAGCATAATAGCGCATAGCAACAACTAATAACTTTGAAAAATTTGAAAAGAAAAAAGTCTAATCTTAATTCAATTAATATTTTGATTGTGGCGCTTTATTGGCCGAAAATCAAAACAAAGACAAAAAATGTGCGACCATTAAAATGCAAAATCATCTGGTTTTATTGACGTCACACTCGACATTGTCATTTTATTATGTTGGTGGCATTTTTGTAAATTCATATTTTATTCTAGGCTACGATTAGTATCTAATCTCATTAAAATCACAAAAAAAAAAAAAAAATAAAAAAAATGGGACTGGTTATTGGGCAGCAAAATTATAAGAAAATTTGCGACGAATTGGGAAAAATGCAAAATTTTTCAAAAATAAACTATGTTTTTTTATAATTAAATTTAATACAGAATTTTTTAACTATACAAATATCTTTTGTTCAGAAACTCACAATGAAATTTGAATAATTCTTATTTTGACATTTTCCGAAAAAAATGAAATATGAGGAGAGATATTGGTTTGGATTGAAAATCTGTCAAATAAACAATATAAAAAAGGCAAGACGTAGTTTTCACTTTTAGTACATTTTGAATGTATTTTTCATAAAAACTATTGCACTTAGATATAGGGCTTATTCTGAGATGTGAAATTTTGTGTAGAACAGTTCTTCTTTTGGCATCTTCCACCTAACACGAAGTTTTATGAAACTTTCAGGCGTCAAATCGAAAAATTAAAAAAAAATTAAAAAAATTGAGAAATATTTTCGTTTTTTTTTTTTTTGGAACATTGATGCAAGTATTTCTTTGATATTCACTGGAAATAGAGATTTCGGTTCTTTGGTGACATAGTAGAATTTGATGAAGAATATTTTTTTTTTCTGCGACGTCGTCCTTCTGAAATTATGATTTGTTGGAGACTTTTGCACAAACTCCCACAAAGTACGGCTTATCTCTTAAATATACATGAATTCCTGGTGTTTGGGTAGGATTTAGACTCTTGACGTCTTCTAGGACCTATTGTAGAATTTTATGACAAATAATTGTATTATTTTGACTTGCTACGATACCGTTTAAAGGAAGTTTTCCACCATATTTGAAGAAATGATCCGAAAAGACCCCTTCGTTGACTCGCTCGAGGTGTAAAACTTTCTATTTAATGATCTGCATAGAATCACATTCTGAATCGATTTATGCATGTCCGTCCCTCCGTCTGTCCATGAATTTCTGGAAACAGAATACAGGTCACATTCATAGTCCGATTCAGATGAAATTTTGCACATGTCATTTGTTTGATTCAAGGACGACTCCTATTATAATTGGTGAAAATCGGTTCAAATTTTGATATACCAAATGACCAATATCAGTCCAAATGACCTGAATTTTGGCATATCCGACCGAATTGAGTCTAGAAGCAAGTACATCAAATATGATGAAAATCAGTTCAGATATAGCTCCCTCACATTCGTAATATGCACTCCATAAGAATGATATTTAATACCAGATATCAGATACGTCCCATAAATAGTTTTGCCAAATTTTATCATGATCGCTTCAGATTTAGATGTAGCTTTTATCCGATTTCAGGTTCATTGTGCACCAAATGGTTAATATCTACCCATATTGAGTAAATTTTGGCACTTCCAAACGAATTCAGCCTAGAAACAAGTACTCTAAATTTGGAGGAAATCGGTTCAGATATAGCTATAGCTTTCATAAACATATTTCATCCGATTTGGTATTTAAATCCCTCACATTCGTAATATGCACTCCACAAGAATAATATTTGGTACCACATATCAGATACAACTCTGAAATAAGTGTTTAAAATTTTGTAAAGATCGGTTCAGATTTGGATATAGCTCCCATACATATCTTTATCTGATTTTAGGTTTATCGTTGCTAATATCAGCTCAAAAGGAACTTAACCAGTACTTCAAATTTTGGTGAAATTTGGTGTTAAAGTCCCTCACTCCACAGCAATGATATTTGATATGCAGCTCGAAAATGCCTCTGTCAAATTTTAATGAGATTGGTTCAGATTTTTATAGCCCTTCGATACATATCTTGATCGGAGTTTACAGTTATTGTCCATCATATTTTTGAAAGTTCATATTGCAGAGTAGCAATGTGAAGTAATAGTAGAGGGGCAAGTACCCCCTCTTCATTTTTTTAATATTTCAGTTTCAGGCCCCTTTTGAATCCTTACATTTTAATACTATTTTCATGTCTTCGGTAATAACTGGTCCTTTTTCCAAATTAAACTTAAGAATTCGAAATATACATTTTAGGCCCCACAAAGTATCGTCATTCCGTTTGGAACTCCTCGAAATACTCATGTCAGACCCAACAAAGTATATATATTCTTGATAAGCGTAAAATTCTAAGTCGATTTAGCCATGTCCGTCTGTTCGTCTATCTGTTGTAATCACGCTGTCTTTTGAACAAATTGAGATAGAAGGCTAAAATTTTTCACACGTGTTTATTTTTCCAGTAGGCAGGTTAAGTTTGTAAATGGGCCACGTTTTTATATTGCCCACATATAACGGTACCTCCCGATATTCGGTATTTTGATGAATTTAGCGACATTAATCGCCGGAATGGTTTCAACTTTAATATTTGACGTTCGAAATGGATACTACAGCCTGTGACAGAAAATTATCTGGGCAGGTCCACGTCATCGTATAGCCCCCATATAACGGTACTTCCCAATATTCGGTATTTTGATGATATTAGCGCCATTTTTCACAGGAATTGTTTCAAATTACGTATTTAGAGTTTGTAATGGGAACAACAGTCTGTAACAGAAAATTGTCTATGCAGGTCCAGGTCTTCGTATAGCCCCCATATATCAGTACCTCCCTATATTCGGTATTTGGACGATTTTAGTTTCAATACCCACCAAAATTATTTGAGATGTCGTATTTGACGTTCGTAATGGATGTTACAGCCTGTGGAAGAAAATTGTCTATGCTGCTACAGGTCTTCGCACAGCTCCGATATAACGGTACCTCCCTATAAACGATATTTTGATGATTTGAACTATATTATTCACCGTTTATTTCAAGTTTCGAATTTGAATATGGTAATGTCTTATGACAAACAATGCCTCTGTTGGTCCACGTCGTATAGACACCAATATAACGGTATTTTTAAAATTTTAACAGAATTTTTTAAGGATTTTATTTTTTGAAAATTTCCAAATTCGTTCCAAAGGGTAGAGGGTATTCAAAGTTCGGTCCGGCCGAAACGATTGCATTTTTATTTGTTTAATTTTATGAATTTTACTTTTTGTTAAATGTCTTATTTAGTTAAAGTGCTTTTGACTGTTTCAAATAAACGAACTTAAGCGATAATCTCGTAAGTGGCCAAAATCCTATGCGTATTCTAGTAGCAGCAGACTTCTTCTTCAGTTAATTTGTAAAAAATTGATAGCTCAAGAATACACAACAGCACTATGAGTATACAAAATAAGCCTTGGTACGCCATCATACTTTTGTTGCCCATATCCACATAATCGACGATTATACACCTTGTAAGGTCATCAACACAAAATCTCTGGCCAGGTACTTGATATTCATCGTTTTGACTTGTTTTTGTTATTGTTATTATTATTAATAAATAATAATGTTCTGGAGTGCTTGTTGAAGTGCGATTCTTAAATGGCAAACAGATTGGTTTATTAGCTACTTTACTTAAAATTAATTTGTTAATTGAACAAAACACTCGTATCTTTTTAGGGGGCCTTACAAAAAGCTAGAATCCCACGTCAATCAAAAAAATGGTATGAATTCCAAAGGGAACCTTTTTTATCAGCCGCTATGTACAAATTGACTCTCAGCAACAAAAAGTGATCCCCATGAGTCGGCGATAGCTAATAAAATGGCTCATCCCTAAAAAATTTACATAGACCACCTTCATATATAAAAAAAATTAAAAAAATAATTAAAAAAAATATATGGACATTGAAATATTTGTTATTGTTACTAAAAATAAAATGTATTTTTGTGTTGTGTTTTTGAAGAAACAAGAAAACAAATATTTGATTTAACAACAAACGGGCGTGACGCATGCGCAACCGAAATTTGTCTTTAATCAATGTTATGTCAACGCTAATTTGACACACACACAGCAACAACAAAAAAGGGGTCTAAAAAATTACATTTCACCACTAACGAGATAAGGCATAAATCATGACGATTTTATAGCGGGATTTATTGTTTTTGGGCGAGGGGTAAATGTAAAATAGGCAACGCCTATTAAGACGAATTAATTGAACTCTACAAGGGGGTAAATTCTGGTATCTACCCCATAAGAGTACATTTTTTATTAACAATTTTTACGAATAATTGTAACCCTTGTGAGGGAGTTATCAAAAGGAGGAGCCGATATATTCCACCTCACTTTTTTTTACAAAATTTACTTTTACACCAAATTCCGTCACCATATTTCATTGAAATTGGTGCGTCAAATTAGTGAAATCGGCCGTTAATATATATATATATATGGGGGCTATATCCAAATCTTAACCGATTTCCAATAAATTTATCAAATTTTCGCTGTAACCAAATTCCGTCACACATTCTGAATTTCATTGGAAACGTTTATATATATATTGTGTTTGGAGCATAACATATATGAAATCGGCCGAAATATATATAGGAGCTATACCCAAAACTCAACCTATTTCAATATAATTTTTCAAATTTATTTTTGCACCAAATTTAGTCACTCTTGCCGAATTTCATTAGAATCGGACATACGCATCGTGTTTTGTGCATCAAATAAATATGTAAAATCGGCCGAAAATATATATGACAGCTAAATCCAAATCTGAACCGATTTCAATATAATTTGGCAATTTTTTTTTTTTTGTTTCGAATTCCGTTACGCACTCCAAATTTGGAGACTGTATCTGTAATCGATCAATAGATATGAGCATATAAAATCTTAATTTTTGGGAGGTACCTCCGTTTCTGGTGCTATATCTCAAGTTCCAAGTGGAATTTCAAAATGTATATAGCCTATGTTACTTGGAAATTTTGAGGAAAATCTGTTCAGCCGTTTTCGAGTCCATAAATTACAAACAAACAAACACTCCCCTCTTCACAACAGATCTTGTGCTAATAGAAATATTGCGATATGCCGAGTTTGAACAGATTAGGATGCTCATTTTGCGTACTACGATCTTCATGGCAATTAAAAATGTTGACCAATTCTTGGGAAGTTACCAGAAGGAGTGGATCGATATATCCCATCTTAACCTCAGATCTTGTGTTAATGAAAATATTGAGTTGAAATTTGAAGACAATCCGACTCAATTTTCAATTTCAATTTTATAAGACTTATAATTTTTCCAAATGTTAACCATTTGTGGGGTAAGTACTACATTGAGTGGGCCGATATCGTATATTTTCGCACCTGACAATGCAAATATTGGGATTTACAGAAATTCGAATGATTTTTTTTCTTCCAATGAGGTAAATTATGTTCTTTCAAAAATTTGACCTTTTATGGGGGAGGTACCAGAAGGAGTGAACCGATTTTGTCCATATCCGAACACGATATATGATTTACAATAATATTACTATGTACCAAGTTTGGAGCAAATATGATACACCTTTCGAGAGTTAACGTGAGCACCAACCAGACAGACAGACAGGCGACCAGACATCACAAGATCGACTCCAAATATTCTGAAACGGATTTGGTCCAAAGAGGCCTAGGGTCTAAGGTTGATATTTCGATGAGACACGTTTGGTCATATGAAATTATATATATACCGTCTGCAACCATATTGCTTAGGGTATAAGCGGGCAAAGCGGCTGAAGCTTGAATTTTGAAGTTTTTCACATGTGGGTCAATGTTGGTGGAAAGGGGTGAGATAAGGCTAGGTTTTTTGGAAATTCGGACTCAAAGTGTACTAAAAGTACTAAAAAGAACTAAATTTCGTGCCTTTCGGGGTTTTGTTAACGGATACAGGTAGAATATTGACAGTTAGTATATCATTTAAGTTTGGATAGTAGGATTGATCTGGAAATTCAAAATGTCCGAATTGGGATCGAATTTGGTGGCTAGGGTTTGGCATTAGGAAACTGTTAGTGTGAAGGGTTGAGATTTGTAAGTGGTTTTGGAACTGAGTACAAAAAAGTACTACATGGTACCAACATTTGATACTTGATTAAGACATTAAGTTGGAAGTCTTGAAATTTATTAGGATTGG
The DNA here is from genome assembly GCF_030504385.1 of Musca domestica. NCBI lineage: Eukaryota > Metazoa > Arthropoda > Insecta > Diptera > Muscidae > Musca > Musca domestica. The sequence goes on along the minus strand of NW_026712207.1, from coordinate 5,133,185 downwards.
GGATTTGGAAATATGTACCAACAAAAGTTCGAAGAGTACTAAATAGTATTAACTTTAGTATCTGGGGGAAGGAATGAAGTTGGAAATCTGAAAGTTTGGAGTGAAAGAGTATTTGATGAAATTCCAAAAATACGTGCACCAGAAGTACTAAAATGTACTATATTTGATATCATTTGGAACGGATGTGAACGGATAGTGGTACAATTTTTACATTTGGAATGAAAATCAATTCTTCGAAAATGGAGTTGATGTTAAGTGGTGATTTTTGGAAATTCGTACCACAAGTGCACGAAAAATACTAAAAGTACTATATTTGGTACAAATTGGTATTGGGTGAACAGATGGTGATTGAAATTTGAAATTTAGTATTATGAGCCGCAAGTCCTTTGTGACCTGGAGGCGGTTTCGAAAATGTGTAACATAATTGTACTAAAAGTTCTAAATGGTACGAAATATATTTTTGGGTAAAAGAATAAAGGCGAAATCCTGAAATTTGAGATAAAGGTCACTGTAGGTGTTTGTGTTTGAGATTTGGCGGTGGTTTTGGAAATGTGTACTGTAATAGTTCCAATAGTACTCAATAGTACAAAATTTGGTATTGGGTGGAGGAACAGAGATAAAATTTTGAAATTTGATATTTAGATCACTGATGGTATTTGTGTTTGAGATTTGGCGGTGGTTGTGGATATGCGTTCTACATTTGCACAAAAAGTACTAAATGGTACTAAATTTGGTATTGACTGAATGGATAGAGCTAGAATCCTCAAATTGGATATTGAGGTTCTGTTGGTATCTGTAGTTGAGATATGGAGGTGGTTTTAGAAATGTGTATTATAACTGTACGAAAAGTATCAAACAGCACTAAATTTAGTATTGGGTAAGGGGATAGGGTTGGAAAATCCGAAATTTGTTATTGAGGTCAATGATGGATTCTAGGAGTGAGATATGAATGTGGTTTAGGAAGCGTGTGCTATAATTGTACGAAAGTACGAAATAGTATTATATTAAGTATTGAGTAAAGAAAAAAGGCTAGAATATTGATACTGAGATCTCTGTTGGTGTCTGTAGAGGTAGTTTTGGAAATGTGTCCTACATTTGTACCCAAAATACAGAAATTTGATATTGAGGTATCTATGGAAATGTTTTTTTTGGGAATGCGTCCTATATTTGTACAAAAAGTACTAAATGGTCTGAAATTTGGTATTTGGTGAAGGGATAGAGCTGGAATTCTTAAATTTGATGTTTAGGTCTCTGTTGGTATCTGAGATTAAAATATGGAGGGGGTTTTGGAAATATGCTCTATAATTGTATGAAAAGTACTAAATTGTACTTTATTGGGTATTAGGTAAAGGGACATACCTGGAATCCAGAAATTTGATACTGAGGTCTCTATGATGATTTTAGGAATGCGTCCTAACAGTACGAAATGGTCCCAAATTTGGTATTGGGTGGAAAGATAGAGCAGAGATGGTTTTAGAAGTGTGTACTTAAATTATTCGAAAAGTACTAAATAGTATCATATTTGGTGAAGGGATAGGTCTGAAATCTCGAAATTCTATATTGTTGGTGTCTATGGAGATGATTTTTGAACTGCGTTCTATATTTGTGCTAAAAATACTAAATGGTAATAACTTGGGTATTGGGTAAAGGGATAGAGCTGGAATGCCGATATCTTATATCGAGGTCTCTTTTGGTGTCAATGAAAGTGGTCTTAGAAATTTGGTCTTTGGGTGAAGGGATTGAGCTGAAATCCTGAAATTTAATATTGCGGTTTCTGTTTGTATCTGGTTTTGGAATTGTGTACTATAATTGTACGAAAAGTACTAAATTGTACTTTATTGGGTATTGGGGAAAGGGATATCCAGAAATTTGACATTGAGCTCTCTGTTGGTATCTATGGAGGTGGTTTCTGAAATGCGTCTTATATTTGTACAAAAAGTACCAAATGGTACTAAATTCGGTGTTGGGTGAAGGAATAGGACTGGAATGCTGATATCTTATATTGAGGTCCCAGTTGGTATCTGGGAGTGAGATATGGAGGTGGTTTTGGAATTGTGTACTATAACTGTACGAAAAGTACTAATTTGTACTTTATTGAGTATTGGGGAATATCCCGAAATTTAATATTGAGTTTTCTCTTGGTGTCTATGGAGATGGTTTTGGAAATGCTTCATATAATGTAAAAGGTACGAAATGTACCAAATGGTACAAAATTGGGATAGAGCTGAAGTGGTTTTGGAAGTGTGTACTTTAAATTCAGTATAGGTTTAAGGAATAGGACTGGAATCATGATATCTTATATTGAGGTCTCTGTTGGTGTCAATGGAAATGCGTCCAATATTTGCGAGAAATGTACTAAATTGTACTAAATTTTGTTTTGGGTTAAGGGATAGAGCTGGAATCCCGAAATTCGATATTGAGATCCCTGTTGGTATCTGGGAGTGAGATATGGAGGTGGTTTTGAAAATGTGTACTATTAATGTACGAAAAGTGCCAAATAGTACTAAATTTGCTATAGGGGGAAGTGATAGGGAATTGATCCTGAAATTTGATATTGAGGCCTCTGTTGGTATCTTTTGGTGGTTTTTCGTACCATATTTTTTTCAAAAATTCTAAATGGTACTAATTTTGAGTCCCTTTTGATGTCTAGTATGGAGTAATAAAGATTGTTTTGGATATGCGTACTATTTATGCTCTACTTCCATAGTCCAATAGGGTTACCGTTTGTAATTCTTCAATAATGTCAGAAAAAAGTTAATGTTTACCAACCCTAAATATGGTATTTGTTGGGAGATTCAATCTTTTCTTTTCATTTTCAAGATTATGAGACCTAAAAATCTTCCGCGTAAGAAAAATTACTTGTCATTTATGCCATACCCAAGTGCAAGCCACAAAAATGGAGTCTCGTAATGTAGGGTACAACAAAAAAGACAATATGTGTCTTAAATTCTAATTAAAATTAGCTAATTGCAAAAAAGAAGATAACACACATTTTTTAAAGAGTTTAACAAACACCACATACGCAACTCTCACACACACACTCACATATATGACACACTGTATCCAATGCAGGTTGAATGGATTACACGGGAGGAGTCATTGGCCGTTTATGTCAACTAAAGGTGATTGCGGCTATCTTGCATTGATTGTACCCAGCGAGGTTGGTAATAAATTTGCCGATCATTGAAGATGTGTACTCGTGGCTTTGTTGTTGTTTACTTGGTGTTTGTTTTTTTTTTTTTTTATAAAAAATGATATTAATTTTTATTAAAGGTAAAGATTTTAATGATACGAGGACATATTTAATATTACCAGCTAAAATAAAAATAAACAAAAATAAAAAAAGTATTTATTTTTTAAGATTACTTTCGTTTTTTGGTATAAATTGAGAGGGTGTCGTGGAGTACGGTATCAGTCAAGTGTAAACGACTTGTAATAGCAACATCTTCAAAAAAAGATTCAATTAAATAAAATTTAAAAATCTTCAATTCAAAATGAAATTCTCAATTGTCTTGTTGTTCTGTGTGATTGCTGTTGCCGTGGCTGCTCCCCAACAGGCCGATGAACATGATGCCCAAATTTTGAGACAGGAAGTCGACAACAACGGCGTGGATAAATATAATTTTGCGTAAGTTTTCAAAATCTAAAATACCTTTAAAGGATAATAATTTTATTCGTTATCCTTGCTACAGCTACGACACCAGCAATGGCATTTCACGCCAGGAAGCCGGCGAATTGAAAACCACCGAAGATGGTTCGGCCATTGTCATGCATGGCTCAACCAGCTGGACAGCTCCTGATGGCAAAAAATACGAAATTTCTTTTGTGGCCGATGAATTTGGTTATCATCCAACCTTCAAACAAGTTGCCTAAGCAAGATGTTGTTAGAAGAGTTCAGAGAATTTTTACTAGCAGTTTTTTGTTTAAATGTTATTGTTATAGCCGAATATTGAGAATAATTCTTGTTTTTCATTTTTAAATAAATTTTTTGCAAATATTTACCTAATTTGTTTTTGTTTTTCTTTACAAAAATATATGAACCTAGCAAGTAGCCGCTACTTCATCAGCGAAAAGTCCACCATAAATATTTCCTACATTTCGTGGATCTCTAAAACCAGCTCCACATCTCAATCACAGCTACCAATAGTGGCATCTATATCAAATTTCGGAATTCCAGTTCTATCCTTTCACCCAATTACCAATTTAGTGCCAGCTAGTACTTTTCGTACTAATATAGGACGCATTTCCAAAACCACCTCCATTTCTTAAACCCAGATACCAACAGAAACCGCAACATTGAATTTCAGGATTTCAGCACGCCAATTTTCCCCATTGCCAATACCATATAATACAATTATTATACGCATATCAAAAAAAAAAACCAGATCTTTCCCCGAACTAAAGACACCTACAGTGAAAGCTATAAAAATTTTGGAATTACACCTAGTACTTTTCGTACTAATATAGTACACATTTCCAAACCCATCTCCATATCTCAATTCCAGATATTGACAGAATTTCGGGATTCCAGCTATATTCCTTCAACAAATACCAAATTTAGTACTATTTAGTACTTTTCGTACAATTATTGTACACATTTTCACAACCATCTCCATATCTCAAGCGTATATACCAAGAGAAACATCAATATCAAATTTAAGGATTTCAGCTCAATCCATTCACCCAATAGCAAATTTCGTACTATTTCGTAATGTTCGTACAATTATGGTACACATTTCTAAACTAGCTTCCATATCTCAATTCCAGATACCAAGAAAGACCTCAATATCCAATTTCAGGATTGCATCCCTATCCCCTCATCCAATACCGAATTTAGTACTATTTAGCACTTTTCGTACAATTATAGAAGAAATTTCCAAAACTTCCTCCATATTTTAATCACAGATACTAACAGATACATCCATATTAAATTTCAGTATTTCAGCTCTATTCCTTCAACTAGTACCAAATTTAGTATTTTTCGTACAATTATAGTACATAATTCCAAATCTACCTCCATATCTAAATTCTAGATACCAACAACAATATCAAATTTCAGGATTTCAGCTCTAGTTCAATTCCAGATAACAAAAAAGACCTCAATATCAAATTTCTGAATTTCAGCTCTATGCCTTTACGGAATACCAATTTTAGTACTATTTAGTACTTTTCCTGCAGTTGTAGTACGCATTTCAAAAACCATATCCATACCTTAACCCCAGACAACAACAGTGATATGCGTATCAAATTTCAGGATTTTAGCCTTATCCCTTCACCCAATAACCAATTTAGTACCACTCAGTAATTTTTGTAAAATTACAGTACATATTTCCTCTATTCCTGGTACCAACAGAGACCTTAATATCAAATTTCGGGATTCCAGCTTTATTCCTTCAGCGGATATCAAATTAAGTACTATTTAGTACTCTTCGTACTACTTTAATACCCATTCCAAAATCTCCTATATATCCCAATCAAAGATACCAACAGGGACTTCAAAATCAAATTTGAGGAGTTCAGTCCTATTCTTTTACGGCCAGGCCGAGCCATTTGGAACTCTTCACCATTTGGAACGAATTTGAAAATTTTCAAAAAAATAGAATCCGTTAAAAATTCTGTTAAAATCTTAAAAATACCGAATATAGCCGTAATATTGGGGTCTATACGTCGTGGACCTACATAAGCATTGTTTGTCATAAGCTATTATAATATTCAAATGCGAAACTTGAAAAAAATCTATTTATAATGTAGCTAAAATCATCAAAATACTGAATATAGGGAGGTACCGATATATCGGAGCTATACGAAGACCTGGACCTGCATAAACAATGCCCTGTCACAGGCTGTAGCATCCATTACGAACTTCAATTACGACATCCCAAACAATTTAGGTAAGTATTGTGCCTAAAATCGTCAAATACCGAATATAGGGAGGTACTGATATATGGAACTGGCACTGGACCTGCATAGACAATTTTCTGTCACAGACTATAGTTCCCATTATGAACTCTAAATACTACTCCAGCGAATAATGATGCTGAATCATTAAAATACCGAATATCGGGAGGTACCATTGTTTGGGGGCTACAGAAAGACGTGGACCTGCACAGACAATTTTCTGTCTTAGGCTGTAGTATCCATTACGAACTTCAAATACCAAATTAGAAACATTTCCGGTGAATAATATCGCTAAAATCATCAAAATACCGCATATAGGTACCGTTATATGGGGGCTATACGAAAACGTGGACCCGCACAGACAATTTTTTGTCATAGGCTGTAGTATCCATTACGAACTTCAAATACCAAATTTGAAACAATTCCGGTGAATAATATCACTAAAATCGTCAAAATACCGAATATCGGGAGGTACCGTTGTATGGGGGCTATACGAAGACGTGGACCTTAATGGCATATTTTCTGTCTTAAGCCGTAGTATCTATTACGAATTTCAAATACCAAATTTGAAACAATTCCGCTGAATAATGTCGTTAAAATTGTCAAAAATACCGAATATCGGGAGGTACCGTTATATGGGGGCTATACGAAGACGTGGACCTACATGGCCCATTTTCAATACCAAAAGTCCTCCAGACATAATACACATTTGAGTAAAATTTTATCAATCTACTTCGTTTCGTTCGGAAGCTTGAGTGATTTCCACAGACAGACAGACGGACGGAATTTGATAAACCGACATGGAATCTTATGCTGATCAAGAATATATATACTTTGTGGGGTCTAAAATGTATATTTGGAGGTGTTACAAACGGAATGACAAACTTAATATACCCTTCATACTATAGTGGAGGGTATAATAATATTTTTTTTTAGTTGGATACCCACACACATCCCTTCAAATGTTTTCAGTATGCATTTCTGCACTGCCCGGTATCCATGAGGCCATTAAAACCACAAGACCAAAATAAATGTCAAGCCTATATTTATGGTTCAAATTACGTCATCGGTCACTGCGGTACCGGGTCAATGTTATTTAATGCTCAAGCATGTTGGAAATTATGCTAAAGTTATTTATGGGCCATTCATTCAAAAAACAAATCCGTTTCGATTAGTTTGCAAAATTATTCCAGCTACCAAAATGCTTTCCATTTTAAAAGCAAATGCGGGATCAAAGAACTTTTCCTGCGGTTTTGTTCTCAGACACTTCGAGCTTAACTTTTGATCTAATCAGACGATTACATTAGAACCAAAATATGCCTAAACGAAAAGAACCAACAAAAAAACGCCTACATTTATGAAATAATTATTGGATCACCATGCTATCTACCTACCTATCGGCCATCAGTCAGCCAGTTAGTTTAGTCAAACCCTCAACCCAGACTTGATAATCTTCAACGACGCAAAACAAATCCAGACTTAAATATTTTGCCCCGAGACAAACAATGAAAACAAAAACAGCATTAACTAAACTAAAACTTGTTTAAACGCTCGTTTTATTTCAAGATCGTTCGCTCTTCAGTTCAGATTTTAAAAGGCTTCCAAGAATTTTTGTTGTTGTTGTTGGTTTTTTTTTTCTTTTTTGAAATATACTTTTTGTATCATAGTGTCGTAGTATTATATAATTTATATAGATTTCTTAAATATTCATGAATTTTTCGAAATGTCAATAAACCAATCACGTGATGACTGCATGATCGTTCGATTCTCTAGAAGAGGGGAAGGGGGGAGGGGTTAACAGACAAAGTGTGATATAATTCGATTTGAAAATTAAATCAGAAATTTCTTTGGTTGTTATGCTTGAATACAAAAATCTGATCTGATCTATTGAAATTCTACGCAATAATATTGCAAAATGTGAACAGCATTTCGAACGTTTTTGAAATGGGAACTGATATACGTCGATGACGTTAGAATTCAATTCAAAATTTAAATGTAAATCAGATCGGCCAGGGATAAATTTTGATGTTTATAATTTGTGTGTTTCTAGGAAGAATATATTTAAATATTTCAATCACGATTTGATGTCTGCACGACCTCCAGCAAGACATTCTACAAGTCTCCTGTTGCTTCTATAGACAGAAGACCTTTAATAGGACTTCTAGAGACATAGGAACTTTAACAGATCTTCTGAAGACAGAAGACCTTCAACAGGTCTTTTATTGGCAGAAGACCTTTAACAGATCTTCTATGGAAAAAAAACCTTTAACAGTTATTTTTTGGAAAGAAGACATTTAAAAGGTCGACTATACGGGGTTTTCTGTGGAGAGCAGACCTTAATCAGGTCGCTAAGGGAAAGATAACTTTTAACAGATCTTTTATGGACAGAAGACCTTTAACAGGTCTCCTAAGGAAAGAAGACCTTAAATGGGGTTTCTGTGAAGAGCAGACCTTTAAGAGGTCATTAACAGGTCTTTTAGGCAAAGATAACTTTTAACAGATCTTTTATGGACAAAAGACCTTTAAGAGGTCTTCTATGGACAGAAGACCTTTAAGAGGTCTTCTATAGACAGAAGATCTTGTACACATCTTTTTTGGACAGAAGACCTTTAACAGGTATTCTATTGATAGAAATCCTACAGCAGGTCTTCTATGGGCAGAAGAACTTCAACAGGTCTTCTATGGATAGAAGATTTTTAACCGGACTTCCATAGACAGAAGACCTCTTAGAGGTTTTCTATGGAGGAAACCCCTTTAACAGGTTTTCCATAGACATAAGACCTTTATCTGTTCTTCTATAGCCACGAGACCTTTAACAGATTTGCTATAGACAGAGAACCTTTAACAGTTATTTTATGTACAGAAGACATTTAAAAGGTCAACTGTAAAACAGAAGACCTTTAACAGGTCTCCTAAGGACAAACGAGTTTTCTGTGGAGAGCAGAAATTAAAAATATCATAACCAGGTTTTTTAGGAAAAAATTACTTTTTTTATGGGCAGAAGACTCGACTGTAGACAGAAGACCTTTAACAGGTCTCCTAAGGACAGAAGACCTTAAACGGGTGGGTGTGGAGAGAAGACCTTAAAAATATCATAATAGGGATTCTACAGTTAGGAGACGTTTTGGCCGTATTAAATGGTATATGCCCTTAGCCATATCGCTATATCATTTGATATGACCAAAACGTGACTCATTGAAGCAACGATTTTAGACCCTTTGGAGCAAATCCATGTCAGGACATTTGGGGTCGACCTAGTCATGTCAGTGTGTCCGTCTGACTGGCTGGTTGCTGCGCGCCATAACTTCCGAAGGGATTATCCGATTTGGTCCAAACTTGTAATATTATTATCAACCTTAAATCGAGTTCGGAGATGGACAATATCAGTGCACTCCCACTGGTACCTCCGTTCGATTTTCTTGTAATTTTGTACCTCGTACCTCGCGCCCATTTTAACATATTCTAAAAACTACCACATATCTCATTTAAATGTGTAGGAAGTAACCAATAAAGTCCAAGCCTGGCATCTCCCAATATTATATAATATTTATTTATGTCCGATACAAAATGGTCAACATTGGTTCATTCCTTCCGAACCTACTCCATAGAGGAACAAAAATTTAATCATAACAGATGTTAAAATATTTTTAAATAGTCAAAATCGTCTGAGGGTAGTCAAAAATTGTCTGCCGACAAAACCGACTGATACTTTTTAATTATACCCTCCACCATAGTATGGAGGGTATATTAAGTTTGTCATTCCGTTTGTAATATCTCGAAATATATACATTTTAGACCCCACAAAGTATATATGTTCTTGATCAGCATAAAATTCTATGTCGATTTAGCGATGTCCGTCCATCTGTCCGTCTGTTGAAATCACTCTAGCTTCCGAACGAAATGATGTAGGTTGATAAAATTTTACTCAAATGTGTATTATTTCTGCAGCACTTTTGGTATTGACAATGGGCCATGTAGGTCTACGTCTTCGTATAGCCCCCATATAACGGTACCTCCCGATATTCGGTATTTTGATGATTTTAGCGACATTATTCAGCGGAATTGTTTCGAATTTGGTATTTAAAGTTCGTAATGGATACTACAGCATAAGACAGAAAATTGTCAGTGCAGGTCCACGTCTTCGTAGAGCCCTCATATAACGGTACTTCCCGATATTCGGAATTTTAATGATTTTATCGATATTATTCACCGAATTCGTCTCAAACTTGGTATTTGAAGTTCGAAATGGACACAACAGCCTATGACAGAAAATTGTCTGTGCAGGTCCACGTCTTCGTATAGCCCCCATATAGCGGTACCTCCGATATTCGGTATTTTTAATATTTTAGCGACATTATTCACCGGAATTGTTTCAAATTGGTGTTTACAGGTCTTTATGAATACTTCAGCCTAAGAAAGAAAATTGTCTGTGCAGGTCCACGTTTTATATTCGATATTTTGATGATTTTAGCGACATTAGTCACCGAATTTTTTTTAAGTTGCGAATTTTAATATTCTAATGACTTATGACAAAAGTTGCCTATGAAGGTCCACGTCGTCGTATAGACCCTAACATAACGGCTACATGCGGTATTTTTATTATTTTAACAGAATTTTTAACGGATTTTATTTTTTTGAAAATTGCCTAATTCGTTCCAATTGGTGGAGGGTATTCAAAGATCGACCCGGCAGAACTTACATCTTTTTTACTTATTCTATCCACAATCGGCTCGTTCGGCATCAAATATCCATATCTATGGAGTCAAAAAAAAGAAAATAAATAAAAAAATAGTATTAATAGTAATAAGACATATTGTAGCTTTCCGGAAATCTCTTAGTTCCACCTATAATTTGGCATGTATTTTGTGGAGTCCCAAAATGGGTCCTTTTCGACTTGCGAATTTTTTTAAAAAAATCTACGTACAAAAAACATAATTTTGATACATCTCCTGATCACTTGTTGGATATGTATGATACCAATATTGGTCCTGAACCTATTAAACTTATAGTAGGTTCGGCTCTTGGACTCTCAGGACCGTCCCCCATTAAAGAAAAAATACTTTTCCGGAGTCAGGTTGCAAATACCTCCTTTTGGATAAACATTTCAAAAAAATCGAGGTTTTCTTTTACTAAACTAGAGTTAAGCGAAGTTCTTTAATAGATACCATTCTAAAGACCTCCAACATGTCTGTTGCATATAGAAGATCTTCTACAGGGTTTTTATAGACATAAGACCTTTAATAGAAGGGCTTTCCATTAGCCCTTCTGATATAAATAATTTATGTGATCTTACATGGATCTTAGACCCTTAGGGGATTCCCCTTTCTTGCTGCCAGCGTATTCTATTTTATATCAAATTGTGTGCCACAAACAACCATACCACCATGATATATTCTCTGCAGAAAGATTGATAACAACAAAAACAACAAGCCAAAAAAAAAAATCGAAACACAGAAGACAAAAGTGAAGGTCACGCTGCCGGCGTTAATATAAACAACGAAAAGCATGCTGCCCATGTTTTGAGATGTAGTAGCATTGGTCGCTAAGCCGTTGAGTTTTGTTTTATGACAGTATTTAAATATTTCTTTTTTTTAATTTATTCCCCTCGATTATTACGGAAAAAAATCTAGTCTGCTAAAACATAGAACATTTTTAATATTTTTGTTGTTGTTTTTTCTTTTTTTTTTTTTCTTTTTGAAACATTAATTCATTTGGAATATTTCATCTCATGTGGCCGTAAATGATGTGACAGGGAAGTTGTTTGACCTGTCTTCGCATTCGACTACACGCGTTATTAATTTATGATCAGCCAAACTAAGATCGTACGATTCTCCCCTCTAGGAAAACTGTGGTGATCATCATGCGGTTTAGACGATAATGGTGTGTTATGTATTTCGATTTCTGGTCTCGCTGGGCGACAACTATTATCTGAGCACTCTTTTTTTTTCTTAGTTTGCCACCAGATCCATTTAAGATGGCCTAATTGGTGTGTTCACTCACAAATGTTGTTGTTCCTCCTTTGGGTGTTTGTTGTTGGTATTTTTCTCTCTCTTTTTCATTTTTTTTGGAAGTGGAAAATATGACCTCTAGTTGCCAAAAACGATATTTGTAGCCAATTGCTGTTGAAGTCGCGTGAATTAAAATGTATGTTGTATGACCATATATATGAGTGTATGTGTGTGTAATGGTAAACCATGTTGGCGAACACGTTTTGGGGGCTTTTCACGGTGACAGCTGGTGTGCAAAGTTCGTGGGTAGGTTTGCAACTTCATTTCGAATGCCAAGAATTCTAGTAAAATATTTACTTTATTTTTCGAAGATTTTTAGAAAAAAAAAAAAGAAATTGGGGTAAATTGTGGATTTTTACGATTACGTGGCAAGTCTGGATTAAAAAAAAACAAGGTAAAAAGTATCAGTCGGTTCTGCCGATAGATGTATACCCTCAGACAAAGTTCGATTATTTGAATATATTTTGACTTCTGTAATGATAAATCAAATTGTTGACCTTTTATAGAGTAGGTTCCGAAGGTATGGGCTGTTCATTTCGTATCACACCCAAATAAATATAATATACAGGGTGAGATAAAAAAACTGCAACAAAGTCAAACGCCATAATTTGTATATTTTTTTAAATTTTATTGAAAAAAATCGGAAATAGCATCAAATTTTAGAATAAGTTTAGATTTGTTCGAATTGGCCACATTTGGCACGAATTATGGCCTTCAAACGGCCAATGAAACCGTCACACGCTGCCCGAATGTTGCTCTGCGGTATTTTGGCCCATTCCCGGCGAAACGCTTGCTTGAGGTGATCGACACTTTGGTACTTTTTAGGGCCAACCTTGCTTCCAAAATACTTCAGACACAATAGTCCAACGGATTGGTATCCGGAGATTTTGGTGGCCATCGTGATCTGGAAATTATGGGAGGAACCTCATTTTGTAACCATTCTTGGGTGGCGCGCGCTGAGTGCGATGGTGTTGAGTCCTGTTGGAATGTTCAAGGTCTGCGGTCACAATGTTTGCGTGCCCAAGGCTTTAATACACCCTCCAGAATATTTTCGCGATAATATTCGGCATTTATTCTGATGCCACGGTCGATTAATATGAGCGGAGAGCGACCATCGGCTGTTATGGCGGCCCTCATTATCCCCATGGCTGGCGCTTGAGTTCTGGTGGTCACCCGTAGGTGCACACTTTCAGCTGACCTCTTTGGCAAATAAATGAGATCATTTTGTTTGTTTACAAACTGCTGGACAACGAATATTTTCTCATCGGAGACGGATAAAACCGAAGTTGGCAGTTCAGCACTTTCGGCCAAGCGAAGAAACTCTTTAGCTCTTTTGAGTCTATTTTCTTTCTGTTGCGGTGTAAGTTCTTGCCATTTCTGGAATTTCAATGGCTTTACCCCGAGCTCATTTTTCAATATTTGCCGAATGGAATATTGCGAGATGTTCAGCTCACGAACCATTTTTCGGCCTCTGCGACGTGGGTTTCGATCAAGTCGCTTCTTTACTTTTCGAACCATTTCTGCTGATGTTGCTGTTTTCTTCCGTCCACTTTCTTGAAGTCGGGCTACGCTAACAGTATCACGTAGTGAGCGATGGTACGAGACACAAAAGAATTATTCAAATTTAAATGCTGGAGTGCTCTAACGATATCCACTTGTGGTTTTCCAGCCAAATATAAAGAAATCACACTATCACGCTTGAATTCCATCACGAATAACTTTTTTCCTGGAGAGTCTTACCAAAATGCTTTTGTACGCTTGTAAACAATATAATGAGCTGTCACTGGAATAATTTTAACAGCTGTCGGACGTAACATAGAAATTATAGCAGTCCCTCTTTAGACTATGGCTGAGGGTATAATTAGCCATATGGCTGAGGATATAGAAATGGCGCCCAATCGTGAATTTTGTAAAAGGTTTACTTGGCGCCTAATCGTGGATTTTATTAAAGAATTATTCCATTGAAAATACTTCTTCTTCGAGTTGTTCATTTCTGTATGAAAATAACATGGCGCCCAACCGTGGCTTTTACCAGAAAATAACTTGGCTGTCGTTCCTGAGTTTTGTGCACAAATAGTTTGGCGCCCAATCATGAATTTCACAAGCTAATAACTTAGTTTCCAGATAGTGAATTTTACATGAATATAATTTTGCGCCCCGTCGGCACTTTTTAAAGAAAATAACCTATAATGCAGAATATATTGGCTTTCATACGTGAATTTTGTTAAAAAAAAAAAAACATGGCGGCCAATCATCAACATCGTAAGGTAATAACAGGGCACCCAATCGTGGATTTTATATGAAAATAATATGGCGACCAATAACTTTGCATCGAATTCAGAATTGCAAGAAACTTAGACCCCAATCATTGAAAAAATGTTGGAATAAATGGCGCCCAATCGTGTATTTTGCAAGAAAATCTCTTGGGGGCCAATCCTGAATTTTGTGCATAAATAAATTGGCGCCCAATCATGAAGTACACAAGGTAATGACTTGGGGTCCAATAGTGAACTTTATAAGAGAATAATTTGGCACCCAATCGTGGATTTTCGAATTTAATATTGGAATTTGTTAGAAAAAAAAACATGGCGCCCAATCATAGATACCGAAAATGAAAAATGAATTTTGGAAGCATATAGATTTTAAAGAAAAATAAATTGATGACAATCCATGGATTTTACAAGGAAATAAGAAATAATAAAAAAAATATATTGGCTTATCCTCGTGAATTTTATTAGAAACAACTTGGAGCCCAAACATGGATCTCGCAAAAAAATAACTTGGCGTCAATCATTGATTATATGGCGCCCAATAATGGATTTTGAAATACTATAACTTGCCGTTCAATCCTGTTTTTTTTTTCTTTTTTGATAAAGTAACTGAGCCCCAAATCATTGAAAATATATTACATTTTCAACTGCAAATTTTGTAAAAAAATAACATTGCGTCAATTTTGTGAGATAGTAACTTGACGCCCAATCGCACCTTTTGTGAATTTTACAAGAGAACAGAAAACTTATTGGCTTCCACTAGTGAATCATGGATTTAAAATCAAAATAACTTGGCGGCAATTCAATTCTGAATGATTAAATAACTTAGCCCCCAATTATTGAAAATGCTTTGGCTTCCAATTGAAAATTTTGTAGAAAAAAATAACATGGCGCCCAATCGTGAATTTTATATGAAAATCATTTTACGCCCAATAATGGATTATAAAAGAATACAACTTAGTATCCTATTCTGGATTTTTGTGATAAAAAAAACTTAGCCCCCAATCAATGAAAATACATAGGCTTCCAATTATAAATGTTGTAAGTGCCCAATTATGGATTTTAGAAAAAACTTATTGTGGATATTGAAAGAAAATATCTTGGCGCCCAATCATGTTTTTTCAATATTTATTTGGCGTACAAATAAGAAATAAAAAAAAAATTAGCATCCAATTTTCGTTGAAAACGAAAACGGTTCGGCCACCCACCGCCATTTAAAAAAAAAACTTTAAAATTTAAAAATAACATCGAAAAATATCATGCAAAGAAACCCCGTTATATAGGAGCTTTGCGAATACGTAATACCCTTTACGAACTTTAAATACGAAATTTGAAATAATTTCGGTAAAAAATGTCGCTAATATCATCAAACTTGGAACAATTCCGTTGAATAATGTCACCAATATCATAAAAAATACAGAATGGGCTATATGAAGTCGTGGACCTACAAAGACGATTCTCCCTTATAGATTGTACTACCCATTACGAGATTCAAATACGAAATTTGAGACAGTTCCGGTGAATTATGTCCCTAAGATAATCAAAATACAGAATATCAGGAGTTATCGATACAAGGGGGCTATACGACAACGTTGACCTGCATACACAATTTTTCGTCATCGGCTGAAGTACCCATTACGAACTTCAAATACAAAATTTGAAACAGTTCCAGAGAATAATGTCGCTAAAATCATCAAAATACCAATTATCGGTGAGGAAGGTTGTATAGGGACCATACGATATCGTGGACCTATAAAGACAATACTAAAATACACACAAAGAACTCTTTGTGTGAATTTTCAGACAATACCATTGAAAAATGTGGCTAAAATCATTAAAATACGAACTATCAGGGGGGTACCGTTATATGGGGTCTATACGATATCGTGGATCGATATAGTCCATCTTCGAACTTGACCTGTCTACAGACAAAAGACTAATATGTTCAAAATATTATACTAATACTGTGGAGGGTATAAAAACATTATTTTTAACGATTTGATTCGTTCGTATTTCGTACTAAGTCCTTAGAGTGTTTTTTTAACAAAATAAACAAAGCCAATAATCCAGATTTTTTTTTTTAAAGAAATTGGAATTTTTATATGAATAAATGAATTACCTCTATCAATTTTTCTTTATTTTTGGAAAAATATTTTGGCGCCCAATGGTGAATATATTTTATAAAAACATAATTTGGCGCCCAATCTTGATTTTTTTTAATTATGAAAATATGTTAAGTGCAATAGATGCGATGTAGAGTGCAATATAACCGGTATCCACTCAGCATAAAACTCTTGCCAGTTTTTTTTTTTTTTGTAGCCACCAATTTTAATATTTCATTTAGTCGCTGTTTGAGCTGATTCTTTTTGTTATTATTTTCGCACGCATCTTCTTTTTTGGCCATACTACGGATGCGCAGTATTCTGGTTTTATTTGGCTATGTTGGAGATAACTTGATTTGTATTTATGTATGTTGTAGCATAATTTATTGTTGTATCTTCTGCTGCTGCTTCTCCTCCACCCCTTCTCCTCCTTCTCCTTTGCCATGATTTTTGCTGTTTTGTGTGAATTCTTTGAAATATCCAAATTTTCATGAGGCAACAACAATTCAAGATCAATAGCAGACATACAAACGTATGCAAAATATTTTTCTTAAGTTCGAGTGAGAGAAGGAGAAGTATAAATTGTAACTAAAGATCAGAGTTCGATATCATTCAACTGTAGCAACTCTTGTGGTAAACTACACAGAACAAGCCGTCAAAGAAATCACCATGAAATTCATCATTGTTTTCGTTGCCCTCTTCGCCTTGGCCTTGGCCGCTCCCGCCGAAGTTGAAGTTTTGAAGAACGAATCTGATGTTGGTCCCGAATCTTTCCAATATGCGTAAGTATCTAGAGGTCGCAAACTCCTGTGGACATTCTGATGCCTGCCAGCCATAATAAAAAGGATAACTTAATTAAACATTTTTTTCAATTTCTTCCCTATTACAGTTACGCCACCAGCGATGGTCAAGAAGCTGAAGCTCAAGGTCAATTGAAGAATGTCGGCTCTGAAGATGAAGCTATTGTTGTCAAGGGCTCTTACTCCTTCGTTGCTGATGATGGCCAAACCTACACCGTCAACTATGTTGCCGATGAAAACGGTTTCCAACCCCAAGGTGCCCATTTGCCCGTTGCTTAAGTTGTTGTCACCAACTTAAATTGTTATTATCCCAAAGTCCTATTATCCCGTTCCCGCACCGTATCCCATCCACAACCCCCCAACCCTCTCTGTTACCAATTGCTCCCGGCTATTGACAATATTTGCCAGTAGTCTTTTGGGAAGCATTCTCAAAGTTGTTATTTGACCAAAATAGGCTAAGTTACAAAACAAAAAGAAAAAAAAGCAAAAATACAAATGAAATAGAAAACAATCTGAAGAAAAAACAAAAAAAAAATATTTCTATTTTACAATTGGGTCACAGGTACACTGGAATGACATCGTCTTTGCCAACAAAAGAAGTGGACGGAACAGCTTCCAATGTGATTTTTTTCTTGAAGGATTATTCGGATTTATATCAAAACTTACCGTCTTGAATATAAAGTGTATGATTTGTTATACTTTACGAAAAAGGTAGTAAAATGCCACCAGGACCTTAAAACACACATAGAGAATGATAAAGCCATAACCGTAAATTTTTTTAATAGCTAATCTTTGTGTTTTTGGTTTCTAATTGTAGATTTTTTAATAGCTTTGCTCCCAGGTATTTCGGGTTCTAGTCGTGCATACTTTAGACATTTTAGACAACATTTGTGATTTTTTAGAAGAAGCTAATTTGACTATAACCATAGTTTTTATTTTTAATAAATAAATTAATGATGACTCCCACTCGTGGGGTTTTAAGCACATTTGGCCCAAAGATTATAACATAATAGATTATATAACATAAAAATGTTCTGAAACGGATTTTGTCCAAAGAGACCTAGGGTCTAAAAAAATCTCTGAGGCACGTTTTGGCCGTATAAAATGATAGCCATATGGCTGAGGATATAATACCTTAGCACACAATCGTGGATTTTATAAAAAAAAACTACCTTTGCGTTTCTTTTCAAAGGGAATAATGTGGCGCCCAAATGTGAATTTTTGTTAGAAAATAACATGGCAAAGTCATGGATTTTACAATTTTGAATTAAAGAAGAAATATCTTATGACGCATAGATTTTACAAGAAAATAACATGGCGCCCAATCGTGAATTTTCTCCGAATGAAGCAAGGCGACAGATGGTGACTTTTGTCCGAATATTGCATGCCGCCCAATCGTGAAAAATTGTGAAATACTTTGGCGCAGTTCGTGCAAAAAATTAAGAGTCACAATTCTAGATTTCCAGGAAAGTAATTAAGGACCATTATCCTATTTAATTAATTAAACCAGTAAAGAAAGTCCTAAAGTCGGGCGGGGCCGACTTTATGATACCCTACACCATACATAAAATTATGTAGAGCTCCACATAACAATTAAAAGATTTTTTGGGAGAATTTAATCATACACGCTATGATTATAATTATAATTTAAAGTTCAATGGACTAAATATGCCGAAGCATTTGTATGTTTTAAATTCGGACTTGTATTGCCCATTTGTTGCAAAATTAATTTGAAATCAGATAAAGATGTAAATTTGGGAGCTATATCCAAATCTGAACCGATCTCGATACAATTTGGAAAATATATTTCTGAGCTGTATTTAATATATTGCTTGAATATCGTTGTTACGGAGTGCATATTGCGGCTGTGGGTAACAAATATAACAAATCGGATGAACAGTATATATGGGAGCTATAGCTATATCTGAACCGATCAGAACCAAATTTGGCATACTAGCTTCTAGATTCAATTTGGTCGTAGGTGCCAAATTTCATCCTATTTGGACAAATATTAGACATTTGGTGTACAATAAAAGGTAAATCGGACGAAGTTATACATGGGAGCTATATCCAAATCTGAACCGATCTCGATAAAATTTAGCAAATGTATTTCTGTGCTGTATTTGTTATATTTCCCCAAATATTGTTGTTACAGAGTGCATATTACGGCTGCGGAGTACAAAAATAAAAAATCGGATGAACAATATATATGGGAGCTATAGCTATATCTGAACCGATTTCGATCAAATTTGGCATACTTATTTTCAGGTCCAATCTGATCGTACGTGCAAAATTCCATACTATTCGGACTGATATTAGACGTTTGGTGCACAATAAAAATCAAATCGGACGAAGATATATGAGAGTTATATCTAAACTTTGACTGATAATAGGGTTCGTCCTTGGGCCAAACAAATGATTTGTGCAAAATTTCATCTGGATAGGGCAATAAATGCGTACTGTACTTTGTTCTCAAAAATACATGGACAGACGGACGGACGGACATGCATAAATCGACTCAGAATGTGATTCTATGCAGATCATCAAAAGGAACTAAGGGTCTATCTCGTTTCCTTTTGCCTGTTACAAACAAATGTACAAAGACATAATACCCTGACCACCTTGTGGTGTAGGATATAAAAATACGGGAGGTCTACTTAATACGCATAGTGGTGTAGGGTATCATATAGTCTGCTCCACCCGACTTTTGACCTTTCCTCACTTATTTCTACATATATCATCATTTCATTTTTGTACGAATTTGTCAAAAGTCGACTTAGGCGACATTCTGCCATAACCACCATCTTTTATGGCCATATTGATGAAAATGTTTTATTTATTATTTCTCGTCTGTGTTTTTGGGGGCTTTTAGCCACATTTCAATAAAAATACTAGATTAGCCTTCTTCCTCTTTGATATCAGTTTTTTTGCACGCAACTATTTCAGGCCATACTGTCGACCAAAACAATCGTTCGATGTAGATTTATTCACAAAATAGCTTAATTTGAATTGTCGTCATAGAGTGGTTGTTATCGTTGACGGCCAGCTTCTTTTGTGAATTCTTTACATAGTCGCCCTCATTGTAGGGCATTAAAATTCAAGATCAAATTTTAACAATCCAAAATAGAAGAATTATGCAAATGGATCTATAAAAAAATTTGTGGAAACAAAAAAAATGCTATAAATAATAACTAAAGATCAGAGTTCGACATCATTCAGCCGCATTAACTCTTCTAGTCAACGACGTAGAACAAGCCGAAAAAAAACTTCAACATGAAATTCATCATTGTTTTTGTTGCCCTCTTCGCCTTGGCTTTGGCCGCTCCCGCCGAAGTTGAAATTTTGAAGAGCGAATCTGATGTTGGTCCCGAATCCTTCCAATATGCGTAAGTATTTTGAACTACTACCCCCGCCCAAATAATGGCTTAATTTAACGTTTCTTTCAAATTCCTTCTTATTACAGTTATGCCACCAGCGATGGTCAAGAAGCTGAAGCTCAAGGTCAATTGAAGAATGTCGGCTCTGAAGATGAAGCTATCTCCGTCAAGGGCTCTTTCTCTTTCGTTGCTGATGATGGCCAAACCTACACCGTCAACTATGTTGCCGATGAAAACGGTTTCCAACCCCAAGGTGCCCATTTGCCCGTTGCCCCTGAAGCTTAAGTTGTTGATTTGTTCCTGAAATCTAACCCCTAATCCTTTATCCTTCACTCCCAAACTCCTTTCCCCTCCTCAAATTTCCCCTACCCAACCCACAAACCCTTTGTAAAATGTTATAAATTGCTCTCTATAGTTGGCAATATTTGTCAACCGTAGTGGAGAATTATTATCAAAGTTGTTATTTGACCAAAATAGGATAAGTCAAAAAAGGAAAAAAAATCGAAATTAAAAAAAATATATAATTTTTTTAATTACAAACAAGTTGAGTTTTATTGTGAGAAAAAAATACAAAAAAAAAAACCTCTGAGGTTAAATGCGAACCTAAAGGGTGGAAAGTTTTGAATTAGGCATCTACTTTTCTGAAACTGGTAATTTTTCAAATTCTGAAACACCTTCTTAAAAGCCCACGACCTCTATAAGAAATTTTCAAGAAATTTGTCCATAGTTTAAGTTTCGAAAAAAAAACCTTTAAATGGTCCTGATTTTTTTCAAGTCGCATAAGTACCAAAAAATATATATATAAGTAAATAAATTAAAATAAAAATCCACAATTATTGCCGGAGTGGAACATCTCTCCAATATTTGGAACAAATTTAGAAATTAAAAAAAAAAAAATAAAATCCATTAAAAATTCTGTTAAAATATTAAAAAATACCGAATATAGCCGTTATAATGGGATCTATGCAAGGACTTGGATCTGTATAGGCAACTTTTGTCATTGGCCAAAATTCATTAGGAACTTCAAATACGACATTTTAAACAATTTCGAAGAATATTGTACCTAAAATCGTCAAAATACCGAATATTGGGAGGTACCGTTATATGAGGGCTATATGAAGAGGTGGACCTGCACAGACAATATTTTGTAATGGGCTGTAGTATCCATTACGAACTTCAAACATTAACTTTAAAACATTTCCGGCGAATAATATTGCTTTTGTAAACCTACTTCACTTCGTTCGGAAGCTAGAGTGATTTCCACAGACGGACGGACATTGCTTAATCGACATAAAATTTTATGCTGATCAAGAATTTATTTGTCTAGGGTTTAAAATGTATATTTCGTGGTGTTACAAACGGAATGATAAACTTAATATACCCTCCATACTATGGTGGAGGGTATAAAAATAGCATCAAAAATAACATTAAAAATCCAAAGAAACCGGCAGGGAAAGGTCTAAAGTCGGGCTCGGGCTATTGCTCCAATATATGTTAAAAAATATATATTGGAGCAATAGATATACTGGTCCGATTTTCACCAACTGGTAAAATTCGGTTGAATGTGGAAAAATCTATTCCATTTGGGCTGGTATTACATATATGGTGAGCAATAACCGTAAAATCGAATGAAGTTAAATATCAAAGCTATATAAAAATCTGAACCGATCTCGGTAAAATATAGCAGAGGTATTTTCGAGCAGTATCTGATGCCCGGTATCTAACATCATTGTTGTGGGGTGCATATTACAAGCAAATCAGATGAAACATATATATGGGAGCTAAAGCTATATCTGAACCAATTTTCACTAAATTTGAAGTATTAGTTTCTAGGATGAATTCAATCGGAAATGTCGAAACTCAGTCCATTCGGGATGATATTACCCATCTGGTGCACAAAAAACCTAAAATTGGATAAAGATATATATGTGAGCTATATCCAAATTTGAACCGATCTTGATACAATTTGGCAGAGATTTTTCTGGTACCAAATATCTTTCTTGTATAAAGATATTGGGCTTAAGCCCCAAATCGGATGAAACATATATGGGAGCTAAAGCTATATCTGAACCAATTTTCACTAAATTTGATGTACTTGCTTTTAGACTGAAGTCGGTCGGATGTACCAAAATTCAGGTCATTTGGGCTGATATTGGCCATTTGGTGCACAATTAATCTGAAATTGGTTGAAGATATTTATGGGAGCTAATTTGAACCGATTCTCACCAATTTTAATAGGATTTGTCCTTGGGCCAAACATATATATTTTTGGAAAATTGCATCTCAATCCGATAACAAATGCGACCTGCATTTTGTTCACAAAAAAAGGGAAACTTTCACCTATATAGAACTTGGTCTAATGCAGGAATAAAACCCTTTATGAAATCAAAATCCCGAGGTAAATGTGGCTACAATGTCATCAAAATACCAAATGTCGGAAAATATCGTTACATGGAGGCTAAAGGAAAAAGTTGTCTATTTACGCAATATTCTGCCAAAGAAGCTATCGTTATTTCTATAAGTTACAAACCTAATAATCCCTTCATATATGGTAGAAGACACCTGAATCGGGTATTTGAAAATTCACAGCGAAAAGTGACCTAAACAAAGGGAGGAATTCGCATCTTCCAATTCTAATTTTTGAAATTTTCAGATTAAGATTCTTCGGAATCCTTTAATTTTAGGAATAAATTCTTGCGAATTTTTTTGAGAGGTATAATTATTCAACATTTCGACCCGTAGTGGGGTGAAGGAGAGGTCCGATATATTTCATCTTGATACCAGATCTTGTGTTTGGAAAAATATTGAAATGTATGAAATTTAAGAACAATCGGACCCTTATTTCACTTTTCATAAGAGTTATAATTATTGCCAAATTTGACCCTCTGTAGGGGAAGTGTCAGAAGTAGTGGTCCACCTAGTCCTGTTTTAGTAAAAGTACTGAGATGTGTGAAATTTTAAGTGAATTGGACGCTCAATCCAAATTTTATGACGTTTTGGTTATTCAAAAATTTAATTCTTTGTGGGGAAGGTACCTGAAGAAAAGGTTCGTCCAATCCATTCTACCACATCTTGTATTGATAAAAATATATTAAATATAGGAAAAACATGTAGAATTTGAAAGAAAAAAATGTGGCGCCCAATCGCAATTCTCTAAACATTTGTAGAAAAAACTTCTGCAGATTTTCTACATACAGGAGACAATTAAAAGATTTCTTGTAGACAGGAGACAGAAGACGTTTGGGGGGTCTTCTATTGATTGAAGACCCTAAACAGACCCTTTTACAGGTCTTCTATGGACCAAAGACCTTTATCAGGTTTTCTATGGACAAAATACCTTTAAAAGGTGTTCTATTAATACCAGACCTTGAGAAGGTATTCTATTGATAGAACACCTTTAACAGGCCTTCTACTGAAGTAATTTCCATACCTATTCCAATAGGGTCCATCAAGATCCGTGGCTATACTAACATTACCCTCCACTTTTGGGATGAAAGGGTCACAGCTTCCGGGACGACACAGTTTTTAAATCTTTATTTCCTCAAAAACAAGGTAGGTGCTACAGTTTCTCTATCGAACCTGTACTTGATCCACAGAAAATGTAAATAAATCCTCGATATTCACAAAAATATTTTTGCGTAAATTTTTCCAAATTTCAAGGTATTAGCTTCCGCGGTTCTAAAATGTAGCTATATCTCCCATATATGTTTCCGATTTGATATTTCGATTCCGGATTCAGGACACAGAATCTATGGAAGTAAGGTTTTAAAAGAATAACGAGGATATGCGCGTTTATTCTGGAACGAGATTGCATTTCAGAAGAAGCCACAGACTAAATGGCCAATATAGATATACTGATAAGCTCTACACTACTACCCTTGAACGTTTTGAATTTCAAATAATTCCACAGCACACGGGTCTGGTTTTTCGAACTACTAATATTTATTTTTATTTTATTCAAGACTGGTTAATTCAGAAATGGTGATATATGAATTTCCCTAACATTTATGTTCCATGTGTAGTCGTTCCATCGTTGTTATGTTTTGACGTAGGCCTATTGTTTGGCCGTCCCATAGCGATGTCTACACACACCGATATACCAACATAAGTTAAATTTACATTCTGGTTATGAAACTTCTTATGCTGCCAATTCTAGGCTTAACATGGCGATGGCTTACCGGCTAATTTGAATATACCGCCAAGTTTTGATTTTTGTTGGAATCGCTAAATATTGCCAAAGAGTTTGAACTACATTACATAATAGAAAACATAGAAAAATATACTGATTTAAATTTAATCTCATAGGTATTGAGATTAAGATGCCAAGAGTTTGATGATACACACTTTCGTATAAATTGCCGAACCCAGTCCACAATTGGTATCATTCAAACGTCAGCTACGACAAACGAAGGAAAACAAAAAAACCAAAATCAAAATGAAATTCATCATTGTTTTCGCCGCCCTCTTCGCCTTGGCTTTGGCCGCTCCCGCCGAAGATGCTGTTGTCCTTAAGAGCGAATCTGAAGTTGGTCCCGAATCTTTCCAATATGCGTAAGTATCCAGAACTCTCGATCTCTTATTGAAATTGTAAAGCCTCGCCCCGACCACAAAAAAAGGATGGATTAATTCAACATTTCTTTATTCCATTTCATCTCCGTTACAGTTATGCCACCAGCGATGGTGTCGAAGCTGAAGCTCAAGGTCAATTGAAGAATGTCGGCTCTGAAGATGAAGCTATCTCTGTCAAGGGCTCTTACTCCTTCGTTGCTGATGATGGCCAAACCTACACCGTCACCTATGTTGCCGATGAAAACGGTTTCCAACCCCAAGGTGCCCATTTGCCCGTTGCCCCTGAAGCCTAAGATGTAGTTGTTGTCTAGTTAAGTTAATAAAAAAATCTTTTTTTTACAAAAAAATTTTAACCGAGTTATTTTTTGGTTGTTTGTAAGTTTACTTCGATAAGTTACCAAAATAGAGGGGGAAAACTCCCGCTCGCTTCCAAACTTTTAGAAAATTTCGGATTAAGATTTTTCGGAATTTCTGCATTTAAGGTACATAATGTTGTCACCAATATTGCAGACGAAAACACGAGATATATTTTGGTGAAAAATTGTAAGAAAGGGGTCTCTTTCGTCCGTTTTTTTAAATACGGCTAAAAAATATCTTTAAACTGGATCGTATCAGGTCAAAATATTCTATGAAATTATTTTTCATGAAATTTTATTATAAGTTCTGAAATTCGTCAAAATTCTAAATCTTGCCTAAACGACAGGGATTCAATTATACACTGTGCGACAAAATTATTTTTATTTTATAATAACTGAAAAATTTTAGTAGATTATGAAAGTAGAACTAAGAAAAAGAAAATACGTGCATCGGCGTTTCAAAAAGTTTACATCGAAAAGTTAACAAAGTATAGGGGGAAAGTTCCCCCTCCTTCAGACTTTTGAAAAAATCGGATAAAGATTCCTTGGAATCCGTTAATTTTTGTCTTCGCCAAATATTGCAGAAAAAAGATACGAGAAATATTTCGATAGAAAATTTTAACCCACACGCAAGTCAAGAAAGGGGTCATTTTGGTCCTTTTTAGAAAAAAAAATGGCTAGCAGACCAAAATTTTGGAAAATACAAAATTATTTGTCATGAAATTTTACTTTTTATCTAAACAGGGCAAAAGCTACATACTTTTTAGGAGTTTTTGCAAAAATCTCCCACAAAGCATCATTCTCGAAAGATGACGTCAAAAACAAAAATATTCTTCATTAAATTGTTAATGCCACCAAGGAAAATAAATCTATATTTAAAATGTATATCAAAAAAATATTTGCATCAATTTTCCAAAAAAAAAAAAAAAAAACCTATGATATTCTCTTCTTTTACCCTCCACATAGAAACGGAGGGTATATTAACTTTGTCATTCCTAAATATTCGCCCTTGACACCATAAAGTATATCTTCTTCTATATCTATAAAAGAGGAAAATGTTTGTTTGATTTTCCTCAAAATTTCAGAGTATACTACAACATCTTCTAAAAGTAACATAGGCTACATAAATTTTTGAAATTCCACTTGAAACTGAAGATATAGCATCAGAATCGGAAGTACCTCCTAAAAATTTAGATTTTATATGCACATATCTACTGATCGACTACAGATATAGTGTCTAAATTTGGAATGAGTAACGGAATTTTAAACAAAAATAAATTTGCCAAATTATTTTGAAATAGGTTCAGATTTGGACATAGCTCCCATTTTCAGCCGATTCCATGTATTTGATGCATTAAACACACTGTGTACGCCACATTTTTTTAGAAAATTTTGCCAAATTATATTGAAATCGGTTCAGATTTGGTTTATTTGATGCACCAAACACGATATGTATGTTCGATTGCAATGCAATTTGGAGTATGTGACGGAATTTTGATCCGAAAATAAATTTCTCAAATTATATTGAAATCGGTTCAGATTTGAATATGGCGAATATATATATATATATATATATATATATATATATATATATATATATATATATATATATATATATATATATATATATATATATATATATATATATATATTCGGCCGATTTCATATATTTGATACACCAAACACGATACGTATGTCCGATTCCAATGAAATTAGGCATGAATGCCTAAATTTGCTACACAAATAAATCTGCCAAATAATATTTGAAATCGGTATAGGTTTGGATATAGCTCCCATATATATTTTCGACCGATTTCGTTTATTTAATGCAGCAAACACGATATGTATGTTCGATTCTAACAAAATTTGGAAAGTGTGACGGGATTTTGATCAGAAGATAAATTTGTCAAATTATATTGAAATCGGTTCAGATTTGGATATGGCTCCCATATATATTTTCGCAATTATAAATATTTGATGCACCCAACGAGATATGTATGTCCGATTCCAAATAAATTTGGTCAGAAATTTAGGTACCAAAAAAATTGTCAAATTATATTGAAATCGGTTGATGTTTTGGTGTAGCTCCCATATAAATATTTCGACCGATTTCATGTTTGTTATGCACCAAACACGATAAATATAAGAATGTGTGGCGGAATTTGTTACAATAATAAATTTTACAAATTAGTTGGAAATCGGTTAAGATTTGGATATAGCTCCCATATATATTTTCGGCCTATTTCACGTATTTTACATATCAATTTCAATGAAATATGGAAGGTGTGTGTGAAATCGATTCAGATTGGGAAGCATTGACCCACAACGCCTTTGAAATGGCATTAGGCTAAGAGTAAAAAACTATACACCAATTTAATTAAGGATACGCTTATTACGGGGAAGTATGTTTCAACCTCGAATTCTCTAATTGCAACAGAAATACCACTCAACTTCTAAAGATTGCAGCTTCCTGCACGCTGGGCATTTGCTACTAAATTTATAATTCCGAAGGACAAACCCTTTGTATATGCAGGAAAAAATTTGACATGTTCTTGCTTTTCTCATGGTCAGCTGTGCCTGACATGTTCATGCGTTTAAAAAATTTTGAATGCATATAAAATCAAAAGGGGTAGCGAAGCGCACCGGGTTCAGCTAGGATTGTATAAAATTGGAATGTAATTTTCTTAAAAACTACAAATCCTGGGTTTATAATTTATTCCGAGATTTATGATGAAATTTTGTGTAGAATATATTTTCCTTTGACACCTTTCACCTAAATTTAAATTTTATGCTACTATCAGGCTTCGGAAAAAATTGTTAAAAAAAGTTAGTAAATATTTTCAACTTCTTTGTCACATTTAGTAATTCATAAAAACTTTTGTACCTAAATATAAAGTTTATTCCGATTTTTATAGTGATTTTTGTGTAGAATATTTCTTTTTCTGACATAATTCGCCTAGAACAAAATTGTATGGTACTCTCAGGTGTCAACATCAAAATAAATCCGAGGAAAACTTGATCGATAATATAAAAAAATTGGGTTTTTTCTTGGGAATATTAAGGCAAATATTTTTTGGATATACAGTTTAAATAGAGATCTCTTTTCCTTGGCGACTTAAAATAAAATTTAAAGAAGAATATTTTTCTCTTTGAAGCCTTCCTTCTTAAATGATGCTTTATGGGAGAATTTTGCAGAATTTCACATAAAGTATGTCTCTAACCCTAAAATTTGGTTTTTGATATTTTATGCATTTTTGGCGTTTAGATACGATATAGAGTTTTAAAGTATTCCGAGACCTATAGTAGAATTTTATGAAAATTAATTTTTTGGAATATTTTGACTTGCTACGATTCCGTTTAAAGGGAGTTTTTACCCATATTTTAAAAATGGACCAAAAAGACCACATTATTGACTCGTTTGGGGGTTAAAATTTTCGATTAAAATAATTCTCGTATTATTATGAGTAATATTGCCAAGGACACAATATCCCGAAAATGCAAGGATTCGAAAGAATCTTAATACGAAACTTAAAAAAAAGTGTGGAATCTAACCCTTCTATTTAGGTTACTTTGCGTTGAAAACTTTCAAATCGCCCAACTTGATTTTTTTTCAAAATGGATGTACGTTCGATTTTGAATGGGCACAAATTCTTGTTAGCATAAACGATGATAGGCGTTTGGTCTGGAACGAGGTCTCAATTCAGAAAAATCCACACACTTCCACATTCAATGTAGATATTTGCCAAACTCCCAAAATAATTCCATTTTCACCCCTTAACCTTTGAATTTCAAATAACTCCATAGTACCGGTCTATGGTTTTTCGAACTGCTAATATTTTATTTTATTCAAAAATATTTAATTCAAAAATGCTGATTTAAAGATTTACATACATTTATGCTCCATGTGTAGTCGCCCCATTGTTTTTATATATTGACGTAGGCCTATCAATGATGCCGACCATAATTTAGTTCATTTTTTTATTAATCTCCACACACACCCACCGATATACCTACATTAGTCAAGACTTCAAATCTGGTTTTGAGACTTCTTATGCTGCCAATTCTAGGCTTAACATGGCAATGGCTTACCGGCTAATTTGAATATACCAGCAATTTCTTGGTGTTTTTGTTCTTGTAGCCACTGTGATTCTTGTCGGAATCGTTAAAATATTGTCAAAGGGTTTGAACCATGTTACGTAACATATATAACCAAATCAATAAACTGATTTAAATTTTTTCGCATAGAAATTAACATAGCTATGCAAATAGCTTTACGATACAAAAAATTCCTATAAATTGCAGAACCCAGTCCACAATTGGTATCATTCAAACGTCAGCTACGACAAACGAAGGAAAACAAAACACCAAAATCAAAATGAAATTCATCATTGTTTTCGCCGCCCTCTTCGCCTTGGCTTTGGCCGCTCCCGCCGAAGATGCTGTTGTCCTTAAGAGCGAATCTGAAGTTGGTCCCGAATCTTTCCAATATGCGTAAGTATCCAGAACTCTCGAACTCATTGTGATGCCTCGCAGACCACGAAAAAAAGGATGGATTAATTCAACATTTCTTTTTTCCATTTCCCCTCTCTATTACAGTTATGCCACCAGCGATGGTGTCGAAGCTGAAGCTCAAGGTCAATTGAAGAATGTCGGCTCTGAAGATGAAGCTATCTCCGTCAAGGGCTCTTACTCCTTCGTTGCTGATGATGGCCAAACCTACACCGTCACCTATGTTGCCGATGAAAACGGTTTCCAACCCCAAGGTGCCCATTTGCCCGTTGCCCCTGAAGCCTAAGATGTAGTTGTTGTCTAGTTAAGTTAATAAAAAAATCTTTTTTTACAAAAAAATTTTAAGCAATTTATTTTGTGGTCATTTCTAAAAATAAGGACTATGGATAGACTATTAGGTATAAATAGGTACAATTTCTCACAACCATAGTATTTTACAGCTACTTTTCAATGATAACACCATTCAACCATTCCATAATTACAGGAAAAATCTAGTGGGTTATGAAAGTGGAGGTAAAAACAGGAATCACGTGTACTGGCGTTTTGAAAGTTTACGAAAAGGTAGTTTTCAAGACTTTTGCACATTTTCGAATTCAGATCTCTCGAAATCCGTGCATTTTAGGTATATGGTGTCTTCGCCAATATTGTAAATAAAAATTCGAAAAATAACTCGAAAGGAAAATTTTCAACAACAAAGTCAACAAAGTGCTTTGTTTAGTCATTTTTTATACCCTCAGCCATATGACTAGAGAGGGTATATATCATTTAATGCGGCCATCGAAATAACTGATTTAAACCCTAAGTCTCTTTGGACCAAATCCGTTGCAGGACATTTGGAGTCGATCTAGCGATGTCCGTCCGTCCGTCTACCTGTCTGGCTGGTGCGCACGATAACTCTCAAAGTTAGTATCCGATTTGACCCAAACTTGGTACATCGTAAAATTTTTGTTAAACTTAGATTGAGTTCGGAGATGGGCAATATCCTTCTTGTACATCCCTCACAAAATGTTGAAGTTTATAAGTGCGGTTGTAAGATTTAGAAGAATTTCTAAAAGAATTTTAGTTTTATGTAATTCTTTTGTTCCTCTTCTATTGAACTTACGATCTCGTCAATTGGGTAAAAAATGTTTTTTTTTTTCATAGAAGTTATTTTTTTTTAATAACTTCTGGGGAGAATATCCCAGACAAGAAACAAGGGAACTGATGAGGATTGGTGGCTCTTTCCGAAACCTAGGTATTCCCTGCCTTACCCCCTGGTAAACATTACCATCGTTCTCCACTCATAAACAAACGTTGTTTTTATAAAAACAACTATAATGGGATTTTGCCTGACGATTTTGCAACAACAAAATACTACGGTATCCCAAACAAGCAAGCCAAACACTGTTCTATTAATAGACACAGGCACGGTCGACGAAGGGGTTTTTGTTGTAACAGACAAAACAAACTTACATGGTTAATTACTTCGTTCAGGTTGAACGAAAGCATAACAAGTGGAGAAAGATGTAAATGTTTATAAGTGGGGTTGTAAGATTTAGAAGAATTTCCAAAAGAATTTTAGTTTTATGTAATTCTTTTGTTCCTCTTCTATTGAGCTTACGATCTCGTCAATTGGGTAAAAAATGTTTTTTTTTTTCATAGAAGTTATTTTTTTTTTTAATAACTTCTGGGGAGAATATCCCAGACAAGAAACAAGGGAACTGATGAGGATTGGTGGCTCTTTCCGAAACCTAGGTATTCCCTGCCTTACCCCCTGGTAAACATTACCATCGTTCTCCACTCATAAACAAACGTTGTTTTTATAAAAACAACAATAATGGGATTTTGCCTGACGATTTTGCAACAACAAAATACTACGGTATCCCAAACAAGCAAGCCAAACACTGTTCTATTTTCAAAAAATATATTTTCTGCACAGAAAGAGAAAGGGTAATCCGATTTTGCTCAAACTTTGCAAATTTTTATACTTGCCTTAGTTCTAGGTCAAGTGCGAAAATGGACAATATCGATCCACTGCATCAAGTACCTACCCCACAAAGGTTGAAAATTTTTAACAATTATTACTCTTATAAACTGTGATGTAAGAGTCCGATTGTCTTCAAATTAACCCAAGGTCTGTTGTGAAGATGACATATATATGTGTCCACTCCTTCTGGTACCTCCCCTCCCAAAGCGTCAAAATTTTGAATATTCATGAAGCTCATAAAACGAGAAATTAAGATTCGATTCCATTCAGACTTGGCACATCCCAATATTTTTATCAACACAAGATCTGTTATAAAAAGTAAAAAAGCAGTCAGTTCGGCTGAACTTTGAATACCCTCCACCAATTGGAACGAATTAGGAAATTTTCGAAAAAATACAATCCATTAAAAATTCTGTTAAAATCTTAAAAATACCGAATATCGGAAGATGTTGATATATGGGGGATATGATATTGGGGACCTATATAGACAATTCTATTTCAGAAATTTCAGATAATTCCATTGAAAAATGGAGCTAAAATCATCAAAATACCGAATATCGGGGAGTACCGTTATATGGAGGATGTACGATGTTGTAGACATATATAGACAATTCTATTTCAGGGGGTAAAGTACTCACAAGGATATCCTTGTGTAGAATTTTAGACAATTCCATTGGAAAATGTGGCTAAAATCATCAAAATACCGGTTATTGGAGGGTACTGTTATATGGGGGCTATACGATATCGTGGGCCTATATATAATTCTCTTCCAGGCGGTAAAGTACTCACAAAGAACACCTTGTTTAGACTTTCAGACAAATCTATTGAAAAATGTCGAGTATCGGGGGTTCTGTTATATGGGGGCTAAACGATATCGTGGACCTATATAGCCCATCTTCGAACTTGACCTGCCTCCCTCCTATCTTCCTATCTTTATTCGTACAGACGGACGCTCATCAAGAATATATATATTTTGTTGGGTCTAAAATTATTATTTCAGCGAGTTACAAACGGAATGACGAACTTAATATACCCTCCATACTCTTGTGGAGGGTATATTAAGGGTCAACGTTTTGAATAATCAAAACTATCATAAAATCCGGCATCACACACTTTATTATTTCTACTGACACAAAACCTGCTGTGAAGATGGAATATACCTATCCACTCCTTCTGGTGCCTCCCCCACAAAGGGTCAAAATTTTGAGCATCCAAGAAGCTCATAAAGTACGAAATTAATCTCCGATTTCAGTTAGACTTGGTACATCTCAATATTTCCATCAACACAAGATCTGTCATAAAGATGGTCAAGATCTGACCATTTCTTCTGGTACCTCCCCCACATAAGTTTCAAGATTCGAAACGCTCAAAAAAAAAAGCGGAATAAGCACCCAACTCTCATCAAATTTCACACATCCAAATATTTTTGCTAGCGCAAGATCTGTTGTGAAGATTATATATATCTGCTAACCCGTTCTGGTATCTCACCAACAAAGAGTCACAATTTTCAATACTTTCATCTATTATAACTTGTGAAACAATTCGGCGATTCTTTACAACTTGCTGTATCCAAATATTTCTCTTTATCAGAAATTTGATTTGATATGTAATTTTTCGGAATTTATGATTTCTCATAAAATTGGATATAAATGTTCGATTTCCTTCAATTTTTGCATATACAAATATTTTGATCTGTATTAGATGATATATTAAAATGGAATACTGTTCCGCTATATCTGTTACCTCATGCATATTTCCACATTTCCAAAAATATATGCACATATCTCATGAAAAGTATAGGAAGTAGTCGATATGGTCCAAATCTGTCACGTAGTAATATTTATATCAGTCTCAGGTCAGATACGATATGGTCAATATTGGCCAACTGCTTGGGAACCTCCTCAATAAAGCGTCAACAGTTTGAATAATCACAGTTTGAATAATCTTAACTCAAGGCTGGAGGTATACATTTGTCAGTAAAACCGAGTGATTCTATTTTACTTGTTTTTTTTTTTTTTAATTTTTCCAAAATTCTGTCAGCCTCTAATACGAAATTACGCGTAGCAATCGTTCGGTTCCCAGCTTAAAAAAAATAAAGTGTCTAATGCATTAAATTCATAAAGTTATTGCTTAGTTATTGCCTGTCTTTTTTCAAGTCTGGCTTAAATAATTTTACCAAAGCATACTTTTAGGCTGCACCGAAACAAACAGTGTCTAATATCGTAAACGAGCTTAAATTCAGATGGAAGTCTGAGAGCGCGCTTTAGATTTTTAACTTCGATTGAGCTGTGTTTGTTAGCCAAAATAATGCGATATGGTAAGATATAACAGGTGTGTGCACACACACACATATATATGTATGAATTATACAGATATATCGTCGGTGTCATGCTTTGTACTTTAGAGAAACGTTGGTGATATTAAAATATTTCGGTAAAACAGTGTTGGCTTGTTTGTTCGGGATACAGTAATATTTTGTTGTTGCAAAATGGTCAGACTTTATCCCTTTATTGTTGTTTTTATAAAAACAACGTTTGTTTATTAGTGGAGAACGATGGTAATGTTTACCAGGGGATAAGGCAGGGAATACCAAGGTTCCGGAAAGAGCCACCAATTCTCATCAGTTCCCTTGTTTTTTGTCTGGGATAATCTCCCATTTAATGCATTTAATTTCGTTAAAATACAGTAAAGTGAGTAAATGTGCCTTATACCATTTTTGCAGGAGTTTCAAATACCAAACATTTCTGTGGGAAAATCAAAATACAGAATATTGGGAGGTTTCATTACATGGGGCAATAGGAAAAGGTTTATCTATATAGACAATGTTATGCTGCTAGGAGTAGAACCAATTACGAACTACAAATACCGAATTTTAAACAAATCAAATAGAGAATGTGGCTAAAATCGTCCAAATACCGAATATGCGAAGATGTCGTTGTATGGAGGGCACCGGAAGATGTGGACATACCAACAGAAGTAAAAGCCCTTAAGGCCTCTAAATAAAAATATTTTAAACAAATTTCCTGTCCAAATATGGGCAAAATCTTTAAAATGGGGATCTACATGAACAATGTTCGGCTACAAGAAGTAAAATTCATTAAGAACTACAAATACCGAATTTTAAACAAATCCACTATTTTCCTGTCAAAATCGGGAGGTTCTGATACATAGGGCTATAGGAAAAAATGGATGTATATGGACAATGATTCGTCATAAGAGGTGAAACCCTTAAGAACTACAAATACCAAATTTTAAACAAATAAAATAGATTATGTGGCTAAAATCGCCCAAATACCGAATATCCGAAGATGTCGTTATATGGAGGCTAGTGGAAAATGTGAAAAGAAGTAGAAGCCCTTTAGGCCTCTAAACAAAACAAGTAAAAAAGCAGCTAAGTTCGACTAGACGAAGACGTGGACCTGCATACTCAATTTTTTGTCATACGAAATTTAAAACAGTTCCGGTGAATAATGTCACTAAAATCATCAAAATACCGAATATCAGAAGGTATTGTTAAATGTGGGCTAAACGACGACCTGGACCTGCATTGACAATTTTCTGTCTTATGCTGTAGTATCCATTTCGAACTTCAAATACCAAATTTGAAACAATTCCGGTGAATAGTTACGCTTAAATCATGAAAATACCGAATATCAGGAGGTATCGTTATATGGGGACGTGGACCTGCATAAACTATTTTCTGTCATAGGTTGTAATGCCCATTACGAAGTTCAAATAATGAATTTGAAATAGTTTCGGTGAATAATGTCGCCAAAATTGTCAAAATACCGAATTTTGGGGGGGAGCCGTTGTATGTGGGGGGGTGGTGGGGGGTAAATATGCAATTTGGAACAATTACAGGAAAAAATGATGTTAAAAAATCAAAATGCGGAATATCGGGGGGTTCCGTTGTATGGGGGCTATGGGATATCGTAGACCTATATGGACAACTCTCTTCCAAAGGGTAAAGTACTTAGAAGGAACTACTTGTATGGACTTTGAGACAATTCCATTGGTAAAATCATCAAAATATGAAATATTGGGTGACTCAATTATATAGGGGCTATACGAAGACCTGGACCTGCATAGGCAATTTTCTATCACAGGCTATAGTACCTCCTACGAAGTTCAAATACGACATTTAAAACAATTTCGATAAATAAGATTGTAGTACCCAGTGCGAGGTTCAAATAACAAATTTGAAACAGTTTCGGTAAATAAGGTCGCTAAAATCATCAAAATACGGAATATCGGAGGTATCGTTATATGAGGACTATACGAAGACGTGGCCCTGCATAGACTATTTTCTGTCATAGGTTGTAGTACCCAGTGCGAAGTTAAAATAAGGAATTTGAAACAGTTTCGGTAAATAATTTCGCTAAAATCATCAAAATACCGAATATCGGGAGGTACCGTTATATGGGGGCTATAGGATATCGTGGACCTACATAGACAATTCTCTTCCAAGGGGTAAAGTATTTAGAAGGAACTCTTTATGTGAATTTTCAGACAATTCCATTAGTAAAATCATCAAAATACGGTGTATAGGGAGGCTCCGTTATATGGGGGCTATACGAAGACCTGGACCTGCATAGGCAATTTTCTGTCACAGGCTACAATACCTACTACGAAGTGCAAATATAAGAAAAAACAGTTTCGATAAATAATACCGCAAAAATCGTCTAAATACCGAATATCGGGGATATCGTTATATGGGGGCTATACGATATCCTAGATCGATATAGGCCATCTTCGAACTTGACCGAACTTGATAAAAGTCTAAACTGTGCAAAATTTTAGGATCCTATTTTAATTCGTTTTGACTCTAGCATGTTTACGACAGACGGATGGACGTACGAGCGGACAGGCCTAAATCATCTTAGAATTTTACGCTGATCAAAAATATATTACTTCGTTGGGTCTACAATTATTATTTCGATGAGTTACTAACGGAATGACGAAATATATTTCACTCCCATAAAAATTTCAAATATAATACCACCAACATTTTATCCATCAAGGCCGATCCCTTCGAAATTGATTATCAAGGTTTCAATCGTTTTAGAATTGTCCCTTCGAAATCTTTCCCTTCGATCTCTTCGAAATTGATTATCAAGGTCTCAATCGTTTTAGAATTTTCCGCTGATCCCGAATATATATACTTTGTTGGGTCTTAAATGATTATTTCCATGGGTTACCAACGGAATGCCAAACTTATTATACCCTCCAATAATTATGTCCTCCAAAACAATTCTCTAACCACATGACAGGCGTTTCGTATTCCCAAAGCTCCGATGAAAAGTTGTTGCCTGGAAGATCACCTGCCACCTCTCACCACCACCCAGCACTGGTGTCAATAACTCCATCAATCTTTCAAAATCTCTATCAAAACAAATGAAATAAATGACCATTGGATAATTGGATGCGGTGGCGATGGTCATTGCCATATTTGCAAAACATGATTTGATGGCAATGATTTTTAATTAAATGCCATTTAACTAAGTTTGTTTAGAAATACGGATGAGTAGTTGTTGCGACTAAAAGTATGTTCGAATGTGAGTAGGTATGTATGCGTGTAGTTAGCATAGAAATGCAACTGAAAGTGCAATAGCGGAGAGTTCCCGCAAATCACTCACCATT
Organism: Musca domestica; assembly: GCF_030504385.1. Classification (NCBI taxonomy): domain Eukaryota; kingdom Metazoa; phylum Arthropoda; class Insecta; order Diptera; family Muscidae; genus Musca; species Musca domestica. Next base: position 5,095,690 of record NW_026712207.1, on the reverse strand, counting down.
GATTCATTGCTCATCAATCATGACAATTTTCTGTAGATTACATGTATTGAAATGTCCGATAATTGCAATAACGGTATAGTTAGTGGGTTTTCCAGGTTTTTTTTTTTCAGAGAATCAAGTTATTGTTTTGCTGTGGGCCTGATATTTTTAATTTTAACAATAATTTGCAATGGTGGCAAATTATAGGTCCATAGTTCCGAAAATCATAAATTCAGCAGATAGTCCCAATAATTCAATTGCTCAATTTTCAAAAAATCTTCTCCAAATGTTGTTAGCATTTACTGGGATAAGGAGAAGACTGCCATTTTTTATACCCTCAGCTATACGGCTACAAAGGCTGTATATCATTTAAAACAGCCAAAACGCGCCTCATCGAAATAACCGCTTTAGACCCTAGATCTCTTTGGACCAAATCCGTTTCAGGACATTAGGAGTCGATCTAAGGGTGTCCGTCCCCCTGTCTGGCTGGCTGGTGCACACAATTAATTTTAAAGGGAGTATCCGATTTTATACAAACTTGGTACATCGTAATATTGTTGTCAAACTTAGATCGAGTTCAGAGATGGGCAATATCGACCCGCTCCTTCTGGTACCTCCCCCACTACAGCTAAAAATGTTCGTAGAAAATAATTTACTCCATAGAAAGAGAAAGTATCATACCATTTTGTGCAAACTTTGCAAATCCCAATAATTTTGTCACTGCTAGGTCAGGTGCGAAAATGGACAATATCCACTCCATCAAGTACCTCCTTCACAAAGGGTCAATATTTTGAATAATTAAATCTCTCATAAAATTCGAAATAAGCATCCGATTCTCTTTAAATTTCACAAAATCCAATATTATACCCTCCACCATTCTATGAAGGGTATATTAACTTTGTCATTCCGTTTGTAACTCCTCGAAATATTCATAAAATACCCTACAAAGTATATATATTCTGAATCAGCGCTATCTAACTAACGAATTGAGATAGAAGGCTAAAATTTTGCATACATGCATAAATTCGTAAATGGGCCATGTCGGTCGACGTTTTCGTATAGCCCCCATATAACGGTACCTCCCGATATTCGGTATTTTCATGATTTTAGCGACATTGTTTACCGGAATCATTTAAAATTTCGTATTTGAAGTTCGTACTGGGTACTATAGCATATGACAAAAATGTTTGTATGCTGGTCCAAGTCCTCGTATAGCCCCCATATAACGGTAACTCCCCAGATTCGGTTTTTTGATGATTTCAAACTGCAACAAAGTCAAACGCCATCATTTTTATTTAATTGAATGAAAGCAAAAATGTGTCGGAAATACCATCAAATTTTAGAATAAGTTTAGATATGCCCGAATTGGTCACCTTTGGCACGAATTATGGCCTTCAAACGGCCAATGAAACTGTCACAGGCTGCCCGAATGTTGCTCTGCGCAATTTTTAACCCATTCCCTACGAAACGCTTGCTTGAGGTGATCGACACTTTGGTATTTTTTACTGCCAACCTTGCTTTCCAAAATACTCCCGACACCATAGTCCAACGGATTGGTATCCAAAGATTTTGGTGGTCATTATGCGCTGAAAATGAAGCGAGGAACCTCATTTTGTAACCATTCTTGGGTGGCGCGTGCTAAGTGCGATGTTGCTGTTTTCCTGTCCTGTTGGAATATCCCAGGGTTGCGGCAAAATGTTTGCATGTCCAAGGCTGTAATAAACCTCCAGAATATTTTCGCGATAATATTCGCCATTTTTTTCTGATGCCACGGTCGATTAATACGAGCGAAGAGCGACCATCGGCTGTTATGGCGACCCACACCATCACCATGGCCGGCGCTTGAGTTCTGGTGGCCAACCGAAGGTGCACATTTTCAGTTGACCTCGTTGGCAAGTAAACACGATCATTTTGTTTGTTTACAAACTGCTGGACAACGAATGTTTTCTCATCGAAGAAAACCAAATTCGGCAGTTCACAACTTTCGACCAAGTGAAGCACTCTTAAGCTCTTTTGAGTCTATTTTTATACCTTCCACCATAATATGGAGGTACATTAAGTTTGTCATTCCGTTCGTAACACCTCGAAATACACATTTTAGACCCCAAAAAATATATATTTTTGATCAACATAAAATTCAATGTCGATTTAGTGATGTCCGTCCGTCTGTCCGTCTGTGGAAATCACTCTAGCTTCCGAACGTATTGAAGTAGATTTATAAAATTTTGCTCAAATGTATGTTATGTCTGCAGGATTTTTGGTATTGAAAATGGGTCATATAGGACAACGTTTTGGTATAGCCCCCACATAACGGTATAGGCCCATATAACGGTACCTCCCGATATTCGGTATTTTAATGATTTTATGGACATTTTTCACCAGAATTGTTTCAAATTTTGTATTTCAAGTTCGTAATGAATACTACAGCCGTTGACAGAAAATTGAGGGATCCACGTCCTCGTAAAGCCCCCATATAACGGTACCTCCCTATATTCGGTATTTTGATGATTTTAGCGAATTTATTCACCGGAATTTTGTATCTGAAGTTCATGATGGATACTACAGTCTAAGACAGAAAATTGTCTGTGCAGGTCCACGTCTTCGTATAGCCCCCATATAACAGTACCTCTCGATATTCTGTATTTTAATGATTTAAGGGACATTTTCATAAGATTTGTTTTAAATTTGGCATTTTAAGTTCATGATGGATACTACAGCCTGAGACAGAAATTTGTCTGTGCAGGTCCACCTCTTCGTAAAGTCCCCATTTAACGGTACCTCCCAATATTCTGTATTTTAATGATTTTAGGGACATTTTTTACCATTGTTTCAAATTTGATATTTGAAGTTCGTAATGGATACCTTAGCCTAGACAGAAATTTGTCTGTGCAGGTCCAGGTCTTCGTCTAGCCCCCACATAACTTTACCTCCGGATATTCGGTATTTTGATTTTATCGACATTATAACCGATTTTTTCATACCCTCCACCATACTATGGAGGGTATATTAACTTTGTCATTCCGTTTGTAACTCCTCGAAATACTCATATCAGACCCAACAAAGTACATATATTCTTGATCAGCGTAAAATTCTAAGTCGATTTAGCGATGTCCGTCTGTCTGTCTGTCTGTCTGTCCGTCTGTCTGTTGTAATCACGCTATCTTTCGAATGATTTGAGATAGGTGGCTAAAATTTTGCACACATGTTTATTTTTCCAGTAGGCAGGTTAAGTTCGTAAATGGACCATGTAGGTCCACGTTTTCATATAGCCCCCATATAACGGTACCTACCGATATTCGGTATTTTGATGATTTTAGCGACATTATTCACGGGAATTGTTTCAAATTTGGTATTTAGAGTTCGTAATGGGAACTACAGTCTGTGACAGAAAATTGTCTGTGCAGGTCCACGTCTTCGTATAGCCCCCATATAACGGTACCGCCCTATATTCGATATTTTGATGATTTTAGCAACATTATTCACGGGAATTGTTTCAAATTTGGTATTTGAAGTTCAAAATGGATACCACACGCTAAGACGGAAAATTATCTGTGCAGGTCCACGTCTTCGTATAGCCCCCATATAACGGTACCTCCCTATATTCGATATTTTGATGATTTTAGCGACATTATTCACGGGAATTGTTTCAAATTTGGTATTTGAAGTTCAAAATGGATACTACACGCTAAGACGGAAAATTATCTGTGCAGGTCCACGTCTTCGTATAGCCCCCATATAACGGTACCTACCGATATTCGGTATTTTGATGATTTTAGCGACATTATTCACGGGAATTGTTTCAAATTTGGTATTTAGAGTTCGTAATGGGAACTACAGTCTGTGACAGAAAATTGTCTGTGCAGGTCCACGTCTTCGTATAGCCCCCATATAACGGTACCTCCCTATATTCGATATTTTGATGATTTTAGCGACATTATTCACGGGAATTGTTTCAAATTTGGTATTTGAAGTTCAAAATGGATACTACACGCTAAGACGGAAAATTATCTGTGCAGGTCCACGTCTTCGTATAGCCCCCATATAACGGTACCTACCGATATTCGGTATTTTGATGATTTTAGCGACATTATTCACGGGAATTGTTTCAAATTTGGTATTTAGAGTTCGTAATGGGAACTACAGTCTGTGACAGAAAATTGTCTGTGCGGGTCCAGGTCTTCGTATAGCCCCATATATCAGTACCTCCCTACATTCGGTATTTTGACGATTTTAGGTACAATACCCACCGAAATTGTTTGATATGTGGTATTTGAAGTTCGTAATAGATGCTACAGCCTGTGACAGAAAATTGTCTATGCTGGTCCAGGTCTTCGCACAGCTCCAATTTAACGGTACCTCCTTATATACAATATTTTGATGATTTTAGCTACATTATTCACCGTTTATTTCAAGTTTCGAATTTGAATATGGTAATGGCGTATGACAAACAATGCCTATGTATGTCCACGTCGTATAGACCCCAAAATAACGGCTATATTCGGTATTTTTAAAATTTTAACAGAATTGTTTAAGGATTTTATTTTTTGAAAATTTCCAAATTCGTTGCAAATGGTGGAGGGTATTAAAAGTTCGGCCCGGCCGAACTTACTGCTTTTTAACTTGTTAAGTTTCGCATTTGAATATTGTAATGGCTTATGACAAATGTTACCTACGCAGGTTTATGTCGTCGTATAGACCCTAATATAATAGCTACATTCGGTATTTTTAAGATTTTAATAGAACTTTAACGGTTTTTATTGTTTTGAGAATTGCCAAATTCGTTCCAAATGGTGGAGGGTATTCAAAGTTCGGCCTGGTTTTTTACTTGTTTTTCTTTCTTTCTATAGCGGTGTAAGTTCATGCCCTTTTTGGAATTTCAATGGCTTTATCGAATGGAATATTGCTTTATGTTCAGCTCACGAGCCATTTTTCGGCCACTGCGACGCGGGTTTCGGTCAAGAGCCTTTTTAGTTTTCGAACCATTTCTGCTGATGTTGCTGTTTTTTCCGTCCCTTTCCTTGAGGAGGTAACTTCAGTCCGTCGAACTGTTTCCCTACTTTCTCTCTCTCCTCAGTAAGTGTGTGTGCTACGGGAAGGATTAAGTCTATATATTTCATATTCATATCAGATCTCTAGTTGAGAAAGGTATGTTAATACACCAAGTTTGAAAAGAATAGCCGACTTGGTTCGTAAGATATGAAAATTGTGCACCATTGTGGGAGAGGTAGACCGACATCTATCATCTTCACACCATATCTTGTGTTAGTAGATATATTGGGATGATCGTGTTTACTTGCCAAAGAGGTCAGCTGAAAAATGTAAAAATTGTAAAGGGTATATTTCGAGGTGTTACAAACGGAATGACAAACTTAATATACCCTCCATACTACGATGGAGGGTATAAAAAGCGAGATATGTTAATTCAGTAAAATTACCTTTTAATGGGGAGGAAAAAATGATTATATAATCCATAGCATCAGATGTTTATGTTTATTTACCAAGTTTGTCGAGATTCCTGCACTCTGCTCGGTCTCCCTCATTTTCAGGTCATGTGTTCTGTTTAATCCCGTTTATATCCAGCTCCTTGTATGTTGCTCTCTCGATACTTCTCAGATGTAATGTAACATCTTCTCTCTCTCTCTCTCTCTCTCTTTGTTCTATTTTTTTTATTATTCCCGAAAAACTCACATTGTGTCTGAAATTATATTTCGAATTTCTCGATTGTATTAATTCTTCGTTTATAAATTCCCCAAAAATTCTCCATCCATCCCACTGTACCAACTTGGTTTCACAATTATAATTATTAATATATTAAATCTTTCAAAATCTCTCTCTGGGTAAATCAAATGTCAATACAATGATGAATATGCAATTTCTATGGAACCAGGAAACGGTTTAACTCATTTTCCCTGCAACACTGATGACCTTCAGCAGTCGTGTGTGCATGCATCATCATGAATGTTAAATTACAAAACAACATGTTCGGCAGGTAAGTATTTTACGATTTTTGCAAGAATCTCATTTGTTATTGAAATCTGCAGTAGAGATTGTTTAAATTAGCCATATGTTAATATAATTAACATAATAACAGATAATAAATTGTCAAGCCAGGCATTTGACAACAACAATGGGTATTTGAATCGTCATCTGCATCAGCATCAATAGCATAATTATCATTAGGAAGATAGTTAATGACTGCTGATGCTGGTGTCAGCGATGACGACTGTGACTCTATAAATGGCACACAAATTAATTCATTAATGCAAATGACAGACAACCGAGACATGTAAAACAAGATTAAACGAAATGTAGCTGAGGCAATAAAACGTTGTTAACCCATTGAGGGGGCACAAAATTAGATTTATTATAAATATTTTTTTGTTTTTTTTTTTTGGTTTGAAATATAAGAATGTAAGTGGGTGTGTGCGCAGCAATAAACTGCACAGTATTTTGAAACCGTTCAAGAGCGAATATTTCCGATGACTTTTTAAAGACTACACAGTGCAAAATATAATTTTAGGAAAAAAACCAATAGATTATGAAAGAAGAGCTAAACAAGTAATAAAGCTTTAAGTTCGGCCGGGCCGAGCTTTGAATGCCCTCCACCAGTTGGAACGAATTTTAAAAAAATATTTTAGAGGACCTATAAATAGTCGTGGATTTTTTAAAAAATATTTTGGAGGACTTATAAATAGTCGTGGATTTTTTAAAAAAATATTTTGGAGGACCTATAAATAATCGTGGATTTTTTAAAAAATATTTTGGAGGTCCTATAAATAATCGCGGATATTTTAAAAATATTTCTGAGAACCTATACATAATCGTGGATTTTTTAAAAAATATTTTGGAGGACCTATAAATAATAGCGGATTTTTTAAAAATATTTCTGAGAACCTATACATAATCGTGGATTTTTTAAAAAATATTTTGGAGGACCTATAAATAATCGCGGATTTTTTAAAAATATTTCTGAGAACCTATACATAATCGTGGATTTTTTTTTAATATTTTTGAGAATCGTGGATTTTTTAAAAATGTTTTTGGAGGACCTATAAATAGTCGTGGATTTTTTTTAATATTTTTGAGAATCGTGGATTTATGAATAATCGTGGATTTTTAAAAACATTTTTTCGAGGACCTATAAATATTCATGGATTTTTTAAAAGTATTTTCGGAGGATCTATGAATAATCGTGGATTTTTATAAAATATTTTCTGAGGATCTATGAATAATCGTGGATTTTTAAAAAAATATTTTCGGAGGACCTATGAATAATCGAGGATTTTTATAAAATATTTTCTGAGGATCTATGAATAATCGTGGATTTTTAAAAAAATATTTTCGGAGGATCTATGAATAATCGTGGATTTTAAAAAACATTTTTTCGTGGATCTATGAATAATCGTGGATTTTAAAAAACATTTTTTTGTGGATCTATGAATAATCGTGGATTTTAAAAAACATTTTTTCGTGGACCTATACATAATCATGGATTTTTTAAAAATTCCACAATCGTGGATTTTTTAAAAATTCCACAATCGTGGATTTTTGAAAACATTTTTCCGAGGACCTAAAAATAATCATGGATTTTTTAAAAATATTTTCGGAGTATCTATGAATAATCGTGGATTTTTATAAAATATTTTCGGAGGATCTATGAATAATCGTGGATTTTTAAAAAATATTTTTGGAGTATTTATGAATAATCGTGGATTTTTAAAAAATATTTTTGGATATTTATGAATAATCGTGGATTTTTAAAAACATTTTTTCGAGGACCTACAAATAATCATGGATTTTTAAAAAGTATTTTCGGAGGATCTATGAATAATCGTGAATTTTTAAAAATTATTTTGGAGAACAGCACGATGGAGTGCGTAAATATTGTCCCTGGCCAAAATGCTAAGGGTAATATATGGCCAGTGCTCTATGACATAATTTCAAATGCGAAATTTTCCAAAATTTGAACATAATGGGGCTTCTAACATATTGTTGTTTATCGGCCCCGCACGACAATAGCCTTTGCTTACTTGTTTTCATATACAGTAGAAAAAACCTTTCTTTGGCGAATATAAAAAATTTCAATGTACTTGACATCTGCATGTATTTTAGTAAGTTTTCGATGTAAACTTTCGATACTCGAAACTTTTTTCTCTACTTTCATAATCTGTTGGATTTTCCCCGCGACTAACACATTTAAGTCACTCTTCTCTCTATCATCATAATATTCGTAATAATATCCCCATGTCATGTCATCATTTTTTTTTTCATAACAACAAAATATGTTTAATTAAACAATTCATTTGAATTGGTCACAACAATCATAAAAATAATGACAATTTCCACTTTACTTCACAATTAAATTATTTTTAATTTACATAAAATTTTGTAATTAATATTAAGTAATTTTAGAAAAAAAAAATAATAAATAATTTTGCAATGCCAACAACGCAACACTGTGCCTCCAGGCATCCATTATTGCCTCTGATTTTAATTTTATTTTCTTTTGTTTGCATTTTTTTTCTTCATCTCTCAATTGAAAGCCAATTCAATTTGTCAATAGACCAACACCAACAACAAATAGATATGTTAACTGCTTTATTCGTTGTTTAGCGGCACATTAACTAAATAAAATACAAGATTATCGATAAAAACAACAATAATAACAACAACAGCAACAACATCAAAAGCAATAATAACAATAAAAACAAAACATAAATAAATAGCTGATCAAGTCAATTGTACGACTTTTGTGAGGTGAATTGTGGTAGTGGTGCAGTTTTAAATATTGGTTTGCTGAATGCACAGTGGTTTCTTGATTAAAAAAAAAATATATATATACGAGGTTTAGGTCGAACTGAGTATTAAATTTGTTCTGAATTTTGCAAAACATAATATATAGGAATAAGAAAGTTTAATCGAATAAGAAGATGGGGAACTTAGCAAAAAAAAAAAAATAAATAAATAAATAAAAATTGAACTTCCTCAGCAATATAAATTTCCTCTGATAAAATTCTGATAAAATCTTAAAAATTCCGAATATAGCCTTGATATTGGGGTCTATACGAAGACCTGAACCAGTATATACAATTTTCCAGTGAATAATGTCTCTAAAATCGGGAAAATACCGAATATCGGGAGCTACCGTTACCGATATGGTACCGATTTTCAGAAATATGAAATATTAAAACTAGTCTAAAATTATTATTTCGATGAGTTACTAACGGGATGGCGAACTTAATGTACCCTCCATACTATGTATGGTGGAGGGTACAAAAAAAAAAACAAAAATCTCATGTTTAAACTAAGCCTATGGGAAACTTTCGGAGGGGCCAGTAAGTAACCGTGCGAAATAATAATTTTAGACATAACAAAGTATATATATATATATATATATATATATATATATATATATATATATATATATATATATATATATATATATATATATATAAGTTAACGTTAACTTCTTTATTTCTGTTTCTGTTGCGCGTGCAAGTTCAATGGCACTTAAATATGCTTGCAAAATGCTTACAATGCATTCATGTCATTCATTCGTATAAACAACAGATAAATGCTTACATTTTAAGAAACCTAACTCTAAGAAATAATTAAATTAAAAGTGCTAACGTTGCACTAAATACATTGCCCAACAAAACTTAATTTTAAGAATAAAGGAAAAATAAAGTTAGTCCCATTTTGTCACTCGAAAAAGAACGTTATGTTTAATTGGCGCCCAACAAAAAATTAAAAGCACCCAAACGGCTGCAAAGTTAATAAAGGCACCTCATGAAGCTGCAAACTGTCAACTAAAAATTAAAGCACCCAAACGGCTGCAAATTAATAAAGGCACCTCATAAGCTGCAAACTGCTAACTAAAAACATCAAAACCTGTGGAAGAAGGCACCTCATAAAGCTGCGTACTGGTAACTAAAAACATCAATAACCTGTTGAAGAAGACACCCTATAAAGGCTGTAAATCAACACTAAATCCCCAAAAGCTGTGGGAAAAACTTGTGGAGTACGAGAGAGTCAACGACATCCAGCCGGCTCAAAAGATTGAAGACACCCCCTTAGTAGCAGAAGCAAAAAGGAATACGGAGAATCAACAGGAGACGGCATGCTCTACAAAGTTTTATTGTAAGTTTAGAAAAAAAAGTGATAGTGTTTAAGTGAAGAAAAAAAACTAAAAACATTGATAAAAACAACTTCCCTATTATTAATTTTGAAAAGTTAAAACAAAACAGACGGCATGCTCTATAAAGTTGTATTGTAAATTTAGAGATAAAAAGTGATAGCGTTTAAGAAAAAAAAACCCAAAAACTAAAAACATTGATAAAACAATTTTCCTATTATTAATTCTGAAAAGTTAAAACAAAACAAAATTGTAAAAATATAATTTGTGTTCTAAAAGGTTAACAACTAAATAGTGATCGTTTAAAATGTCCAACCCAAATAACCTTATCCGACCACCCATCCTTAACGTCAATAACTCCGACGGACAAAATAATAACGGACAGAATAATAATAACAATAATAGCGCAATAAATTCAGCAAACATGGAACAAACCATTGCCAGAATCTGTGCACAGCAATGCCAAATTGCCATAGCCCAATTTTTAAGACCTAGTTCAGACATAGCAGGCGAAGACGAAACTATCGACGTCAGATATAGAGAGAACTTGACAGATTTAGATAAAGTACCCGACGTAGTGAGAAGCTTGAGAGAATTTTCAGGAAAAGCATCGGAATTCAGCTCTTGGAAAAAGAGTGTCGAAAGGATCCTTAAGTTATACGAATCTACAAAAGGTACCCCAAAATACTTTGCCATCCTTAACACCATAAGGAATAAAATCATCGGTAATGCCGATGCGGCCTTAGAGTCTTACAATACACCCCTTAATTGGAGTAGTATTTCAAAGTGTCTAACGCTTCACTACGCAGATAAGCGTGATCTTACGACACTAGAATATCAAATGACAACCTTAATACAAGGTAACAACAGTATCCAAGATTTTTATCAAGAAGTGTATTCACACCTTACGCTTATTATGAACAAATTGTCATGTCTCGATGTAGGTAAAGAAGCTCTAGATATCCTAGCCCAAACTTATAGGGATAAAGCTTTAGACATTTTCATAAGAGGACTAAAAGGACAAATGTCAATTCATCTTGGCATGAAAGAACCGACGGATCTCCCACAAGCACTACAATTATGTCTCAAAATGGAAAATCAATTCGCTAGAGCACAATTTGCTAACTCACACAATCCAACAATTAAAAATAATAGACTAAATTTTCAGAAACCACCCCATCCAAAAACTCATTTTCAAAATACGAATCAGATGCCATTTTACCCACAATTGGCATATTTGCCACAACACTCTGGTGTTCGACAAAATAATTCTAATCCTCCTATTTATCCTCGTAATAATTATAATCAACATAATTACCCCCAAAATCAAAATTTGCAACCACCAAGACCAACAGCACCAAAACCTCAGCCCAAGCCTGAGCCGATGGAAATAGATGCTTCCATGCAATCCCGAGCTGTTAACTACATGAATAGGCCAGCACAAAATAATAGATTTTATGGAAAGAGACCATCAGAACATTCTGACCAATTTAGGAGACCTGATAAGGCACAAAGAAATTTTCATGTAGACACAGATGAATTAGGTCCCACCGCCGAAGAATACGAAACAATGTTAGAGCAGTATGAAAATCAAGAACAATTATCTGATCTCAATGATTACATAAAAAATCAATATGATGTTCTTGACAACGATGACAAAGAAGATACACAAGAATTCGTAGATATTCATTTTTTAGATTAACGAATTCGTCCTTACCTTATTTTGAATGTAGGACGAATTCAGGGCAAATTCTTAAAATCTTGATTGATACGGGTTCAAATAAAAACTATATCCAACCTGGACTTATAAAAAATCCTTTAGAAAATAAAACCCCGTTTTTTGCAAACTCAGTAGGAGGAAAAACAGCAATAACACAACACACTTTTATTAATCTTTTTGACAAAAATTGTTGCCCTCTACAATTCTTCCTTTTACCAACCCTTAAATCTTTTGACGGAATTTTAGGAAACGATAGCTTAAAAAAATTATCTGCTGTCATTTATACGTCAAAAGACTACATGCTTATAGACAATAGAATAAAAGTGAAAATAAAGCAGAAATTATCTAGATCTGTGAACACTATCGACCTTAGGACAGACCATTTAACCCCACAAGAGAAACAAAAATTAGATCTAGTGATCCAAAGGCATAAATCACTCTTTGGGGAACCAAATCAAAAACTTACTTACACTACGACAGTAGTCGCCGATATTCAGACTACCAATGTCGAACCAGTTTATTCAAAATTTTATCCCTACCCTATGCATTTGAAAGGAGAAGTAGAAAAACAGATAAAGGAACTCCTCGATCAAGGTATAATTAGACCTTCACGGTCACCATACAATTCACCCATCTGGATCGTGCCAAAAAAATCGGATGCATCAGGCAAAGTGAAATACAGAATGGTGATAGACTATAGAAAATTAAATAAGGAGACAATTCGAGATAGATATCCCATCCCAGAAATAAATGAAATCCTACCACAAATAGGAAAAAATAAACTGTTTAGTGTATTAGATTTAAAAAGTGGATTTCACCAAATATTACTTAGGGAAAGTGATAGAGAAAAAACTGCCTTTTCTATTAATAATGCAAAATACGAATTCACTCGACTTCCATTTGGTTTGAAAAATGCTCCGTCCATATTCCAACGAGCCTTGGACGACATTCTTAGGGAGCACATTGGCAAAATATGTTTCATCTATATGGATGATATAATAATATTCGCAGAGGATGAAGATTCACATCTCAAGAATATTTCAACCATATTCGAGACATTAGAGAAAGCCAATATAAAGGTACAACTCGACAAATGTGAATTTTTGAAAAAAGAAGTTGAATTCCTAGGTTTCATAATATCCGATTCCGGTATAAAAACAAACCCAAAAAGGGTTGAAGCAATAGAAAAATTTCCACTTCCGTTAACACTAAAAGACTTAAGATCATTTTTAGGACTTTGTAATTTCTACAGACGCTTTATTAGAGATTATGCCAAAATTTCTAAACCTCTGACAATATATTTAAGGGGGGAGGCAGGACGTGCGTCCAAATACGTTTCCAATAAAATGGCCATAGATCTCGATCAAGAAGCAGTAGAAGCTTTTAATAAATTAAAGAGAATATTGTCATCGGAAGACGTAATATTGGCATATCCCGATTTTAATAAAGAATTTGAACTTACTACTGACGCTTCGCACTATGCAATGGGCGCAGTGCTTTCACAAGATAATAAACCAATTGTATTTTTGTCTAAAACTTTCAAAAAGGAAGAGGAACATTATGCAACAAACGAAAAGGAGATGCTTGCAATTACTTGGGCTCTCAAATCCCTCAGAAACTACCTTTACGGTTCTGCCAAACTTAAAATTTATACCGATCACCTTCCACTGACATACGCATTGAATAATAAAACAGCTAATTTCAAGCTAAGAAGATGGAAAGCCTTCCTTGAGGAATTCAATTACGAATTACTATACAAACCCGGTAGTACAAATGTAGTTGCCGATACACTATCAAGACCTCCTAAAGAACCAGAAGAGATAAATGCTCTGACTTCGACCCAACACAGTCATGAAAGCTCATCTCATAATTTAATACAATACACTGACGCTCCGATAAACGCATTTAAGAATCAAATTCTCATCTCTTCAGAAGATGATGAACCATCTTATAAATTTGAAATTGTCTTTCCAACTTATCACAGACATACTATAAATGAACGAAATATTACACCAGAATTTCTCAGAGACATTTTGAAGAAATATTTAAACCCATCGGTAACAAACTGCTTAAAGACTAATGACGAAATCTTGGGAGTATTGCAAGAAGTGTTCCGTGATAATTTCACACACTACAAAGTCAAATATTCAAGACAAATGGTAACCGACTTGAAAAATGATGAAGACCAAGAAAACAAGATTATTGCTGAACATAATAGAGCACACCGAAATAGCGTAGAAAATAAAGCACAGTTATTGACAAAGTACTACTTTCCCAGAATGCAAGCTAAAATTAAGAAAATAGTCGATCAATGTAAAGTTTGCAAAGAAAACAAATACGATAGACATCCTAATAAGATAGGCCTACAGGAAACACCTATCCCACAAAATCCTGGACAGATTGTTCACATAGACATTTACATAACCGAAAAGACATCCGTATTGACGGCTATAGACAAGTTTTCTAAATACGCTCAAGCAAAAATTCTGAAATCAAGATCAGCAGAAGACATTAAAGAACCACTTAGGGAATTAGTCATATCCTTTGGAATTCCTGAAATAATAGTTATCGACAACGAAAGATCTTTTAATTCCAAAGCAATAGTTTTCATGTTAGAAAATCAGTACAACATCAAATTGTTCAAAATCCCGCCGTACAGTAGTACTGTAAATGGGCAAATTGAGCGGTTCCACTCTACACTGTCAGAGATAATGCGATGTCTAAAAGCACAGAACTTACACAAATCCTTCTCAGAGCTTTTACATAGATCCATTTACGAATATAATAACACAATACACTCAAGCATTCAAAAGAAACCAGTTGAAGCATTTCTTGGAAAAAGGGCAAACATGAGTCAGGATGATATAGAGAAAGAAAGATCCGAAATTGCCCAAAGGCTTAAAGAAAAACAAGCAGAAGATATTAACTACCACAATAAGAAAAGGACTCAACCAAAAACCTATACGCCAGGAGAAATCATATTCGTAAAAGAGAATAGGAGACTTGGGACAAAGTTAAGTAAGGCATACAGACAAGAAATAGTAAAAGAAAACCAAAATACAACTGTTATTACAGAATCAGGAAAAACCGTACACAAAAACAATATCAGAAATTAAGAAATCAAATATTTTCAGATTTTTATTCGCCACGGCGACCGCCTATGTCAAGATTTTGGACTATACAAACTCTCAAATTGTTGCGTTTGATTCCGGTTTGGCAAAAATTCAAGATGGTAACTTCAGGATAATTCATATCATTGACATCGACAAATATCAAGAAACAATAAATTCCCTACAAAACATCCTTTCCCAGAACATAACCAAACACCATTTCCTTCATCCCTTCCTAACCCATGAGCTGACAGAGATTCAAGGATACTTGGACCGTTTGAAGCCAAACGTGAAAAATAAACGATCATTGAATTTTATAGGTTCAGCGTGGAAATGGATTGCTGGAAATCCAGACCACGATGATTTTGAAATAATAACTCAGAAAACTAATGAAGTTCTAGAAAACAATAATAAACAAGTTGTAATTAACAAATTGTCATTGAGAAAAATTAATGAGTTAACACAAATAACTAATGAAATAATAAAAAGTATAAATTACAGTGATGTAAACAGAGATAGATTAAGTTCAAAATTAAAATTTAAAATAGAAATATTAAAACAAGAAATTGTAAATATTCAATACGCTATCCATTGGGCAAAAATAGGAATTGTAAACTCATTCATACTTTCATCTGACGAGATAAATATTATTAAAAATATAATTGAAAAAGATTCAATACCGTTTGTTAATGTAGAAGAAATTTTTGAATTTGCTCAAATAAAAATCGCAACTAATAATCAATCTATCATTTATATTATTAGAATACCAATGACAGACAACAAAGTTTGTAATAGATTATTACTGAAACCTATAAAATTTGAGAAGTTCGTCAATAAATTAAAATTCGAAAATGTAATAATGTGCAAACAAGATTTAAAATTATACGGAATCAAGAGTGAATGCATGAAATACAATAATATAAGTATCTGTAATAGCATAAACTTAGAAGCTATAGAGAATAACACCTGTATTTCTAATTTGTTAAATAGCAAGACATCGAATTGCACGGTAACTGATAACAAAACAGTACCAACAGTTGAAGAAGTTTCTCCAGGGGTAATCCTGTTAAATAATTTCAATGAAACAATCCTAATAAATAATGTTACACAAAGACTTATTGGATCGTATGTCATCCAATATAGCAACACTACACTAAGTATTTCCGACAAATCATATTCCTTTTTGAAATAAGCCATATTCAACCATTACCGGCGATTCTGCAACCTAGGGAGTCTGTTCTCAGTATAGAAGAGACGCTCTCTTTAGAGTCAATTAAAGAAATTCAAATTAGTAACACAAAAGCCATAAATTTATTGGGAGGCAAATACGAGTGGGGTCAAACCACAAATTTTGGACTTACCTCCTTCGCGATAATATTGATAATCGTTTTCATTATAAGGTCCAAGATCTGCAAAAGGGGAAAAGAAATTATACTCACCCCGTCTATAGCAGATTCATGTCCGTATGACGCACGTAATCGTGTTCCTATGCCGGAAGTAGTGGAATTGCCGGGAATACGAAGAATTTCTCATATTCCCTATTTTTGACCGATCGAGGACGCTCGGTTTAAAGAGGGGAGGAGTTAACGTTAACTTCTTTATTTCTGTTTCTGTTGCGCGTGCAAGTTCAATGGCACTTAAATATGCTTGCAAAATGCTTACAATGCATTCATGTCATTCATTCGTATAAACAACAGATAAATGCTTACATTTTAAGAAACCTAACTCTAAGAAATAATAAAATCAAAAGTGCTAACGTTGCACTAAATACATTGTCCAACAAAACTTAATTTTAAGAATAAAGGAAAAATAAAGTTAGTCCCATTTTGTCACTCGAAAAAGAACGTTATGTTTAATTTATATATATATATATACAGGATGAGGTGAAAAAACTGCAGCCAACTTCAGACTGCTGTAATTTCTAAGTCACTCATCCGACAGCTGTTAAAATTATTCTAGTAACAGCTCATTATATTATTTACCAGTGTACAAAAGCATTTTGGTGAGAATTTTCCAGAAAAAAAAAGGTATTCGTGATGGAATTCAAGCGTGATATGATGTGATTTCTTTTTATATGGCTGGTAAACCACAAGTGGCTATCGTTAGAGCATATAAATGTAAATAAATCTTTTGTGTCTCGTACCATCGCTTGCTACCGTGATACTGGTAGCGTAGGCCGACGCCAAGGAAGTGGATGGAAGAAACCAGCAACATCAGCAGAAATGGTTCGAAAAGAAAGGCAAAAAGTAAAGTAGCGACTTGATCGAAACACGCGTAGCAGTGAGCTAAACATTTCGCAATTTTTCATTCCGCAAATGTTGGCAAATGAGCTCGTGGTAAAGCCATTGAAATTGCAAAAAGTGCAAGAACTTACACCGCAACAGAAAGAAAATAGACTCAAAAGAGCCAAATAATCGCTTGGTCGAAAGTGGTGTACTGCCGAATATGGGTTTCTCCGATGGCCCAGCAGTTTGTAAATAAACAAATGATCGTGTTTACTTGCCAAAGAGGTCACCTGAAAATGTGCACCTTTGGTTGGCCACCAGAACTCAAGCGCCGGCCATGGTGATGTTCTCCGGTCATATTAATAGACCGTGGCATCAAAAAAAAAATGGCGAATGTTATGGCGAAAATATTCTGGAGGGTGTATTAAAGACTTGGGCACGCAAACATTTTGGCCGCAGTCCTTGGACATTCCAACAGAACTCAGCACCATCGAACTCAGCGCGCGCCACGCAAGAATGGTTACAAAATGATGTTCCTCGCATCATTCCACCAAAATCTTCGGATACCAATTCGAAGCAAGCGCTTCGCCGGGAAGGGGCCAAAATTCCGTAGAGCAACATTCAGGCAGCGTGTAACGGTTTCATTGGCCGTATTAAGGTCATAATTCGTGCCAAAGGTGACCAATTCGAACAAATCTAAACTTTTTTAAAATTTGATGCTTTTTACGACATTTTTATACCCTCCACCATAGTATGGAGGGTATATTAAGTTTGTCATCCCGTTTGTAACACCCCGAAATATACATTTTAGACCCCACAAAGTATATATATATATTCTGGATCAGCATAAAATGCTATGTCGCTTAAGTGATGTCCGTCCGTCTGTTCGTCTATCCGTCTGTGGAAATCACTCTAGCTTCCGAACGAAATGAAGTAGGTTAGTAAAATTTTACTCAAATGTGTATTATGTCTGCAGGTATTGAAAATGGGCCATGTAGTATTGGTATTGAAAATGGGCCATGTAGGTTCACGTTTTGGTAGAGCTCCCATTTAATGATACCACCCTAATGGCATTTTGACGATTTCAGCAACATTATTCACCGGAAACGTTTCAAATTTGGTATTAGAGATTCGTAATGGGTACTACAGCCTATGACAGAAAATTGTCTGTGCAGGTCTACGTCTTCGTATAGCCCCGATATAACAGTACCTCCTGATATTCGGTATTTTGGTGATTTATGCGATTATTCACCAGAAATGTTTCAATTTCAGCCTAAGTCAGAAAATTGTCTGCACAGGTCCAAGTCTTCTTATAGCCCCCATATAATGGTACCCCTCGATATTCGGTACTTTGGTGATTTAAGTGACATTATTTACCGGAAATGTTTCAAATTTGGTATTTGAAGTTCGTAATGGGTACTACAGCCTAAGACAGAAAATTGTCCGTGCAGGTCCAAGCCTTCGTATGGCCCCCATATAAACGCTCCACCTGATATTCGGTATTTTGATGATTTTAGCGACATTATTCACCGGAATTGTTTCAAATTTGGTATTCGATGTTCGTAATGGGTACTACAGCCTAAGACAGAAAATTTTTGGTATTTTGATGATTTTACCTACATTATTCACCGAATTTTTTTATTCAAGTTTCGCATTTTAATATTGTAATGGTTGATGACAAAAATTGCCTATGCAGGTCCGCGTCGTGGTGTAGACCCCAATATAACGGCTATATTCGGTATTTTTGAGATTTTAACAGAATTTATAAATGATTTTTTTTTTTTTTTTTTGAAAATTGTCAAAAATCGTTCCAAATTGTGGAGGGAAATTAAAGATCGGCTCGGCCGAACTTACTTCTTTCGTACTTGTTTGCTTTCATTCAATAAAATTAAAAAAAATGTAAAAATTATGGCCTTTGACTTTGTTGCAGTTTTTTTTTATCTCACCCTGTACATGAAATGCTCGGATCTCGAGAGGTCTTTATTCGAAAATTTCAAAAAGTGTGGAAAAGGGGGTAACTTGCCCCCTCCCTCTATTTTGGGTACTTTTGGACGTAAACTTTCAAAATGCCTATTCTTTAATTATTAAAATTTAAAAACAAAATTTGATTTTCGCACAATTTTTTCAATTTTTTCACACAGTGTTATATTTTCACCTGCCATGCAACTCCCTATATAAAACGACCATAACATCCCACCCTACTCCAAACCACTGTCATTGTCATCTGGATCCGGTTGCATTTTGTTATTTACACAGCCCCCACAAAGTCCACGACCAGCAGCAGCTCATCTTTGAAATGTTGTACCCGCACTCAGAAGACAAGGCATGCGTGCAACCATTGATGCATGCATGCATGAGTTGTGATGTACAGCTGTGTGTTGTTTGTGTGTTCGCTAAAATCTACATAATTTTGAATAGATAGACCATAAATTTAGGAGCGAGTGAGAACGTGTGAAATATGATGTTTGAATGCTGATGACTTGGAGTGAGATAAATCATGCGTATGAGTGGATGGATGGTTAGATGGATGGCTGGTTGGTTGGTTTGCAGGTTACAAGTCTGAGGTGTTTTCGTGGTTGTCATCACCCAGAAATACAAAATGGATATTTTGTTTTTTTAAATTTCCGCATATGAATACCTCAAAAAATTAAAAAAACCCAAACACATTTTGACACTAATGACGTTGAGCCTTGTCAAAATATATTTAGCAGCCTCCTATCAGCTGTGAGATCAATCAAAGTGATTTGTTGTCCACCAGGTTGTTGTGTATCTTGTTTTAGAAGCTCCATTGCGATCATTGCTCAAGAGAGCAATGTTAGACATTTCATTCTCTTCATGTCTAGATGATGCTGATGTTGATGATGACGACGGCGGCGATGTGATTGACTGATAGAATAATAAATTCGAAAAATGTTGTTCAGGAACTTTACTTAAACAAGTGCGGAAAATAATATCTTTATTTGAGTTCATGTTTTGATGTCTTAATTAGGAGATGGTTTTGAGTTTAAAATTGAAATCTTTTGCAAAATTAGTGTAAGGGAAATAAAAATTGAAATAATTATCTCGGAAGTTAAACATTCATAAAAATAGGTGAAATGTCGAAGGCTTTTTGAAAATTTGTACAAAATTATTATAAATAACTGTAGTTTGGGCTTAGTTAGATACTAATCACCTAGGAGCAAATTTTATATTAGATACAAGAATTCAAAAATTTAATTTGAATTTTTTAGCCAAACAGGACAGGTCTCCCTGGTTAACATAACAGTCTTGGCTGATTCGATATAAAACAAGTTAAGTAGTATCAGTCGGTTTTGCCGACAGATGAATATCCCCAGCCTTGAGTTATGATTATTCTGGCTATATCTGTCCTAAGTCTGATATATATATTACAACTTGCCATATTTGGACCATATCGTCCAGTTCCTATACTTTATATGCGGTATGTGCAAATTTTGGGAAAATGTGGAAATATGCGAGAGGTACCAGATATAGCCAATCGAACTATGACAAATATAAGTATTGAAAATTGGGAACCTTGAAGTACCGGGTTGGATTTTGCGTTTGCAAAACTGTTTGGATGTGTGAAATTTGAAGAGAATTAGAGGTTAATTTCGTGTTTTATGGGCGTTTTGTTTTTCAAAATTTTGAAACCATTGTGGGGGAAGTATCAGAAATACTGCACCGATATATCCTATTTTCACAACAGATAATGTGTTAAAAAAATAATAGAATGTGTGAATTTTGAAGAGAACCGGATGTTTATTTCGGATTTTATGATCGTTTTGGATATTCAAAATTTTGACACTTTGTAGGGGGAGATACCAGAAGAAATGTTTCGATCTCTACCATTTCTATAACAAATCTTGTGTTGATAGAAATATTGAGATGTCCCAAGTCTGAATGGATTCGGATGTTGATTTCGCGTTTTATAAGCTTCATGAATATTCAAAATTTTGTCCCTTTGTGGGAGAGGTACCAGAAGGAGTGGAACGATATTTTTACACCAGACATTGGGTAAATAAAAACATTGTTATGTGTGTTATTTGAAGACAATCGGACTCTTACATCACATTTTATAAGAGTTAAAAATATTCAAAATGTTGACCCTTTGTGGGGGAGGTACTTGATGGAGTGGGTCGATATTGTCCATATTCTCGCCTGACCAAGCATTGATGCAAATATTAGGATTGGATAATCATTTCTCTTTCTTTCTTTAAAGTATTATTATTTTTTTTTTTTTTTGAAAATATTAGCCCTTTGCGGGGGCCAGGAGTGGACCGACACTGTCCATCTCTGAACTCGATCTATGTTTCTTATTAATATTACGATGTACCAAGTTTGGATTAAATCGGATAATCCGTTTGAGAGTTATCGCGCGCACCAACCAGACAGAGAGACGGACGGATGAAAAAATATCTCTAGTCCGATTCCTAATGTCATGAAACGGATTTGGTCCAAAGATACCTGGGTCTTAAACCGTTATTTTGATTAGGCACGTTTTGGCCGTATCAAATGATATGTACCCTCTGTAGCCATATGGCTATGGTGTCTACGAATTTTTTGAAGATTTTTAAGATTCCCGGGGCAAATAAAATGTTGTGGAAATTTTTTCATGTTCCACATTTGACGGAACATTGTTAATAATGTCCGGAATAATCATAATTTTTAGCCCATTCGAACTTGTAAAAATAAAATTTAATAATATTTGTTAAATACCTTTCAAACTGAAAATTTAAAGAACATTTCTCGGACCCGTGGTTATTTGAGGCCTAAAATTACTTTTATTACAACTTATGGAAACCCGCTGATCCTAAAAATTTTTCAGGACCCCAGCCCCTTACAAATATTGTACAGAACATTATTAAAAGACCACAGATTTGTTTAGACAATGTAATGAAAACAATTGGCCTAACAATTGAAACTATTTTTTTTTACGAATTACACTGTGCGACAATTTTAGGATCATGATATGGGGTGGTGGGAAATTCCAAGTGGAGGTGATGGTATCTCAGCACATCTCAGCAAAATATAGATTATGTCGGTACACTTTGTGGTATAGCCCCCATATAAGTGTATATCCCGATTTCAAGTATTTTTTTCATATTTCTATACCCTCCACCACACTAATGGAGGATATATTAAGTTTGACATTCCGTTTGTAACTCCTCGAAATACTCATGTCAAACCCAACAACGTAAAATTCTAAGTCGATTTAGCGATGTCCGTCTCTCTGTTTTTATCACGCTATATTTCGATCGAATTGAATGATACGGCTAAAATTTCGCACAGATGTGTATTTTGCCAGTAGGCAGGTTCAGTTCGTAAATGGTCCAAGTCGGTCCGCGTTTTCGTACAGAGTTCCTCCCGATATTCGGTATTTTGATGATTTTAGCGACAGCATTCACAGGAATTATTTCAAACTTTGTATATGAAAGGGTTCCAAAGGGTTCTACAACCTATGACGGAAAATTGTCAATGTAGGTTCTCGTCTTCGTATAGCTACCATACAATAATTTATTTTTTGACGGAATTTTTTTAAAATTTTTCAAGTTCCTTCAAAAGGGTGGAGGGTATTACAAGTTAGGACCAGCCGAACTTAGCTGCTTTTTTACTCTTTTTATACTTATATCGGCAAATTTTGGTAATTTGAGTTATTTGTAAGGAACAATCCTTGCAAAAAATGATCAATTGGTATAAACCTCGCATGAAGGTATCACCTGATACCAGATAAATCCGGTGTCTTGGCAACACATTTCAAATGATTTGGCCATTATTTGGCATCTTGTTTTTTAAGAGGGTAGAAAACCTATTCGAAAAAAAAATTTCAATGTAGTTCAATATTTTGGAGTAGAGCCCAAATAGAGATACATCCAGATTTTATCCGTTATGAGGGTCTTGGCCATATTTCTCTAACAATTTGGCTAAAAAATTGTATTTAGTCTACTTTAGGAACATTTTCAGAATAGGTATATATTTTGCTATAGTCCCCATATAACGGTACCTACCAGGCCCATTTCCCAACCAATTTTGTCTGGAGGTTGAAAAATTCTAAGTGGAGGTAATTCCAGCGAATTCCTTAAAATACCTCAATATCTAGGGTTATATAGATAGCCCAACACATATGACCAATCTTCCGAATTTTTGGGATTTTTTTTTTTGAGTTTCATATTTGCTTCCACTTAAAAAGGCCTAGCAAACAACTGGCCCCAATATCTATTCTGTTCCAATTTTTGTACCCTCCACCACAGTATGGAGGGTATATTTAGTTTGTCATTCCATTTGTAACACCTCGAAACTCAAATGTATATCATGTCTGCAGGACTTTTGGTATCGAAAATGGGCCATGTAAGTCCACGTTTTTTTATAGCCACCCTATAACGGTATCTCCCGATATTCGGTATATTGACGATTTTAGCGACATTATTCCCCGGAATGGTTTCAAATTTGGTATTTGGAGTTCGTAATGGATACTACAGCCCAAGACAGAAAATTGTCGGTGCAGGTCCCCGTCTTCGTGCAGCCCCCATTATAACGGTGCCTCCCGATATTCGGTATTTTGGTGATTTTAGCGACATTATTAACCGGCATTCTTTCAAATTTGGTATTTGATGTTCATAATGTATGCTAAAGCCTATGACAGGAGATTGTCTGTGCATGTCCTCGTCTTCGCATAGCCCCCATATAACGGTACCTCCCGATATTCGGTATTTTGATGATTTTAGCGACATTATTCACCGGAATTGTTTCAATTTTGGTATTTGAAGTTCGTAATGGATACTACAGCATGGGACAGAAAATTGTCTGTGCAGTTCCACGTCTTCGTATAGCCCCCATATGATGGTACCTCCGGATTTTCGGTATTTTGATGGTTTTAGCGATTTATTTCTATTTTGGTATTTGAACTTCGTAATGGATACCACAGCCTATGACGGAAAATTGTCTGTGCATGTCCCCGTCTTCGTATAGCCCCCATTATAACTGTACCTCCCGATATTCGGTATTTTTATGATTTTATCGACTTTATTCACCGGATTTGCTTCAAATTTGGTATTTGAAGTAATAGATACTACAGCCTAAGACAAAAAATTCTCTGTGCAGGTCCACGTTTTGTTATAGCCCCCATATAAAGGGATCTCCCTATATCTTGATGATTTTAGCTGAATTATTCACCGATTTTTTTTTTCAAGTTTCGTATTTGAATATTGTCATGCCTTATGACAAAGATTGCCTATGCAGATCTACGTCGTCGTACAGATCCTAATATAATCGCTACATTCGATACTTTTAAAATTTTAATACAATTTTAAACGGATTTTATTTTTTTTAATTGCCAAATTAGCTCCAAATTGTGGAAGGTATTTAAAGTTCGGTCCGTCTGAACTTACAGTTTTTTACTTATTTTTACTCATAGACTTCCCTGCCTCTATAAAAAGGCCTAGCAAACAACTGGCCCCAATTAATTTCATCTCCAATCATAGACATCCCTGCCTTCTTAATCTAATTAATTCATAATTTCAAATAAAAAGTTCAAAACGCTTATTAATAAACAAAAACGAAAATCGAATTCAAATGACAACAAATTGGAGACCTGGTATTAACCAGGTGATATTCTCTATCGGACGAATAAATTATCTGCCGGAGAAGAGAAAAGAAAATTATTCAAAAATTTTGCAGCCCATAAAATCTCTCAAAGTTCTAAGCTCTGACAGACGTACTCAATGAGTTATCAACGACGATTTCCATGTGACAGCAATACGTTATGCACAATTATCGATGTATGCGTGAGTTTTAATGCTAAAACATTAGAGTAGCCTGACATTTTTGCTAGCCAGAACCGCTAAGAAAAAAACAGTAAAAAACAATGGCTGGGGTAGGCGGTATGGTGGCATCTGCCATCATAGACAGCCTGAGATAGAGAATCTCCACCACACCACCCGTTTGTGGGGCTGTTCTGTGGTGGTGCTGGTGTTGTGTGAGGAGATGTTTCGCTGTTTAAGAGGCTATAAACAGATTTTTTACGATTCTAATGTTTTAAAATGTTTACCTAATGCTCTGAGCCCAGTCAATATCGAAACGGCAGTCGTAAGGTGTGTTTCACAAGTGGCCAGCTTCCAAAAAGGAATAACGAGACAACAAACAACAACAAAAAAAAGAAAGAAAATATTTATTAAAATTATTACAAAAACAAACGAAACGTAATAAGTGAATCAATAAAAAAACAACAACAAAAGTGAGGCAGATTTGTGGAACCTAGACTTAAACAAAAATAGAAAACCGTGATTTTTAATTAAAACTTATGTTTACGACTCGGAATTAAAATTGCAAAAGAAAATTGAAAAAAAAAAAATCTAAAAATTCCAAAAAATTCAGAAAAATTTCCAGTTCTTTACATTTAAGCCGAGATTATGCAAAGGCTTTACCTAAGCACTGCCAGTGTTGTAAGTCTCACAAACAAAAAAAAGAAAACAAAAATCATCCTCCCCTAATTATCCTCTCAAATTTCATCGTCTCATTTCAAGTTCATTGCGGCAGTGTGCTGCAGTTTTCTGCTGCCTCAATGCTCAGCGCAATCGACAACAGTGCGTCCTTACAAATTTGGCTTTACCATCGACGAGCAGCAACATCGGCGTGAACAAAGAGGTTCGTATGAAGGCCATTTGGGCCATATATAAAATTAAGTTTTTTTTTCAATTTTGGCAAATCTCTTACCGGTCCGAAATATTGTGACACCGCCAGCATGGGCCAGCGCCATCATCATCATCATCTGAGGCAGCAAATGTTGCATGGTAATGGCCATATTGGCCAATAGGTTAAAGTGAATAGCCAGCGTTTATATTAAGTGTCATCATTATAGTAAAACAAAAACAACAAACATTACCGTAAAATAACAACAATAACAAGAAATTCAACCCGGATCATTTATGACCAAGTCATGCTGCCGACTGGCGGATTGGCTTGTTGGTCTGACAGATATTTCCATAATTATCAATGGTCAAACTGGCTGGTGGCAAATGTTGCATAAATATTGTTATTTTTTGTCAATATTTGCAGCAACAAAAAAGTTTATAACGCCAGTCATTTGTTGTAATAATACGCACAGTGGGTGATATTTTATAAGAAAAACAAATTAAAAAGCAGAAAGTTCGGCCGGGCGGAACTTAGAATACGCTTCACAAAAAAAAAAAAAAAAAAAAACAAAAAAACAAATATGAATCCATTTAAATATTAAAAATACCAAATACAGAGAGTTAGCGTTAATTTGGGTGGAAGACCTGGACCTGCATAGGCAATGTTCTGTTATAGGCTGTATTACCCACTAGAAACTTCAAATGCGAAATTTGAAAAATTGTGGTGAATAATTCCGCTAAAATCAGTAAAATAGCGAATATAGGAAGACCCCGTTATAGAAATAGACCTGCATGCCCAATTTTCTGTCACAGGCTGTAGTACCCATTATGAACATAAAATACCAAATTTAAAACAATTGCTGTATATAATTCCGCTAAAATCATGAAAATACCGAATATAGGGAGACCCCGTTATATAGGGGCTATAGGAACCTAGACCTGCATACCCAATTTTCTGTAACGGGCTGTAGTACCCACTAGGAACTTCAAATAAGAAATTTGAAACAATTCTGGTGAAAACTGTCCCTAAAATCATTAAAATACCGAATATCCGAGGGTACCGTTATATGAGGGCTATACGAAGACCTGGAGATGCATAGACAATTTTCTGTCATAAGCTGCATTATCCGTTACGAACTTCAAAAACCAAATTTGAAACGATTCCGGTGAATAATATCGCTAAAATCATTAAAATACCGAATATCGGGAGGTGCCTTTATATGGGGGCTATACGAAGACGTGAACCTTAACATACAATTTTCTTTCTTAGGCTGTAGTATCCATTTCGAACTTCAAATGCGAAATTTGAAACAATTCCGGTGAATAATGTCGCTGAAATCAAGAAAGTACCGAATATCGGGAGGTACCGTTATATGGGGGCTAAACGAAGACGTCGCCCTGCACAGACAATTTTCTGTCATGGGCTGTAATATTCATTACGAACTTCAAATTCTAAATTTGAAATAGTTCCGGTAAATAATGTCGCTAAAATCATCAAAATACCGAATATTGGGAGGTACCGTTATATGGAGGCTATACCTAAGTGTGGACCTGTAGCCCATTTTCAATACCAAAAATTCTGCAGTCCAAAGACACATCTGAGTAATATTTATCAACCTACTTTAATTTTTCCTTGATATTTCGAGGTTTTACAAACGGAATGACAAACTTAATATACCCTCCATACTAAGGTGGAGAGTATACAAATCAAGTGGTTTGGGGGGGTATGTGTAATGATATTGTGTATGCGCATCAGTGACAACATTTAACAAGTAGGGAAAGGACAAAAGTCAGCAGGGGCCAACAATATTTTACCCTACCCCATTTTGCATATCTCGAG
Source organism: Musca domestica (assembly GCF_030504385.1). NCBI lineage: Eukaryota > Metazoa > Arthropoda > Insecta > Diptera > Muscidae > Musca > Musca domestica. The sequence goes on along the minus strand of NW_026712207.1, from coordinate 5,068,054 downwards.
GAGATTTCCGTAAATAAAATTGAGCGCTAATATTGGAAGTTTGTGTAAAGACAATCATTGAATGAAAGAAATACCGCTTAGCAGGTCGGATAGTATTTCAAAAATTTTTTTACAAATATTCACACTGTTGACTTTTATAGTCACTCATAAAATATTTATAGTTAAAAGATATTCTTAAAGAATCCACGTTTCTGGCTTCAATAGTCCCTTAATATGTTCTCAAAGGATACACGTATGTGGCTCCTCAAGAATATTCTTAAAACAATAAAAGTTTCTGGCTCCGATAGTATTTAAAAAAATTTTAAATTTTAAATAATCCTCGTTCGTGGTTCCATAATATTGTCTAAAATATCTTTGAAAATCAACGATTCTGATAGTCTGATAGTCTCTTTGAAAATATTTTTAAGAACCCTTTCCATAATTATTCTAAAAAAATGAATTTCAAGCTCTAATAATCGCTCAAAAAATATTCGTGAAAAATTTACATTTTTATGGTTGATAGGTCGCCAGAAAATATCGTTAAAAATCCACAATTCCGTCTTTAATAGTCCCTCAAAATTTTTTCTAAAATCCCCTCCCAAATTATTCAAAAAAAAAAAAGTTTATGGCTTTGAGAAGTTACTTAAAAAATGTTCTTTAAAATATTGAGAGTGTCAAAAAAACCAAAAATATATTCTTAAACGATCGACATTTTAGGCTTTAAAAACCTTTTTGAAATTACTCTGAAAATCCTTGCTTCCTTGAAAATATTCAAAAATATATTCTAAAATAATATTTTTAGCTTTTTTCCCATTCAAAATTATTTTCAATAAATTATTTCAAATTGGTCCTAATTTGTGTCATAGGCTGTAGTAACGGTTCCGAACTTTATATGCTAAATTTGAAATAATTCCGGTGAATAAAGTCGCAATATTCATGAAAATACTGAATATCTTGAGGTACCGTATATGGGCGCTATACTTAAACGCGGACCTATTTAGACAATTTTCTTCTAAGGGATAAAGTACTCAGCAGGAACCCTTGTGTGGATTTTAAGACAATTCCATTGAAAAACTTGGCTGAAATCAAAAAAAAATACCAAATATTGGAAAGTGCCGTTATATGGGGGATATACGATGTCGTGGACCTATATAAACAATTCTCTTCCAGGGGGTAAAGAAAAACTCCTTGTGTAGAATTTCAGACAATTTCATTGAAAAATGTGGCTAAAATCATCAAAATACCGAATATCGGGGGGTACCTTTGTATGGGGGAGATACGGTATCGTGGATCGATATAGTCCATCGTCGAACTTGACTTGACTGCACACAAAATACAGATCTGTGCAAAAATTTAACTTCCTTTCGTTTTAATTGTAGCGCGATTGCCATAGGCGGACAGACGGAAAGGGGTAAATCGTCTTAGAATATTACCCTGATGAAGAATATATATATATATATACTTTGTTGAGTCTAAAATTATTATTTCGATGAGTTACAAACAGAATGACGAGCTCAATATACCCTCCACTATGTATGGTGGAGAGTATACAAATATATATCGGAGCCGAGTTTCACAAAATGGAAATGTACGTCCGGAAATGCACTCCATTTGGGCAGATAATAGCCATTATTTGCTCAATTAACCTGAAATCGGATTAAGGATATATATATGGGAACTATACCCAAATCTTAGCCGATCTCGATAAAATTTGGCAAAGATATTTCTGAGCTCTATAAGATATCTGGTACGAAATATCATTGTTGACAAATACATATTACGAATGTGAGGGACTTAAACACCAAATCGGATGAAACATATATATGGGAGCTATAGCTATAGCTGGACCCATTTTGTACCCAATTTGATTTACTTGCTTCTAGACTGAATTCGGTCGGATGTTTAGTTTTTTAGTTTGACCCTCCCTTTTATTCGGTATTGCGACGATTTAACGACACTATTCACCCCCTATATTTCGCACCGTTTACAATAATTAGTTATGTCGCTAATTTCATCCAATTCCACCCCATTATTAAGCATAGACTTTTTAAGAAAACTATCAGAACTATAAATGTGAATTCTTGAAAAAAACATGTTATTGAAGATCGCCAAAGCTAAAAATTTTGAGGATTTTTTAGAATAAACTAAGAGCATGCATTTTTGTAAAAACGTTTGAAAAACAGCAGAATACATAGATTTTTAAGAACACATTTTAGAAGATTGTGACATCTGCATATATATCAGATCAATAAACCTGGATTTTAGAAGAACGTTTTTAGAGAACGTTCAGAAACCTAAACTTGATTTTTTTAAAAGGACTATCAGAGCTTTTAAAGCGGATTTTTGAAGGAAAATTAAAAAAAAAAAAACATTTTTTGAGGAACCGAATTGGTAAAAAATATTTTTAGACTGACTATTAGGTCTATAAAAGTGGATTTTTGAAGATTAATTATAAGAGAACCAGGATCCTTGAAAAATTTCGATTATAAATGATTTTTTAGAATATTTTTGGAGGAATATTCAAATTATATATTTTTAAGAACTGTCACATCCACAAATGTGGATCTGACTATCACAACCACAATCGTAGCGTTTTAGAATATTTTCTAGAGATTTTTAGGAATATTCTCGATTTCCAAGAATTCCATCGAAGTCATAATGTGGATTTATAAGAACTTTTTAGAGATTATCAGAGTTGCAAAAGTGAAATTTCACAGCAAGGAACGTGGGTTTTTGAGAATATTTTTTTGAATTTTAAAGAATGTATGGAAAAAACAAGTTAAACAGCAGTAACGTCGGCCGGGCCGAACTTAGAATACCCTTCACCATTTGGAACGAATTTAGAAAAAAAAAAATCTGTTAAAATTTTAAAAATACCGAATATAGCCGTTATTTTGGGGTCTATACGACGTGGACCTACATAGGCATTGTTTGTCATAAGCCATTACAATATTCAAATTCGAAACTTGAAATAAACGGTGAAAAATGTAGCTAAAATCATCAAAATCATCGGAGCTGTGCGAAGGCCTGCACCAGCACAGACAATTTTTTGTCACAGGTCTATTACGAACATCAAATACGACATCTCAAACAATTTCGGTTTGTATTGTACCTAAACTTGTCAAAATACCGAATATACGGAGGTACTGATATATGGGGCCTATACAAAAACCTGGACCTACATAGACAATTTTCTGTCATAGACTGTAGTTTCCATTACGAACTTTAAATACGTAATTTGAAACAATTCCGGTGAATAATGACGCTAAAATCATCAAAATACCGAATATCGGGAGGTACCGTTATATGGGGCTATACGAAGACGTGGACCTGCATAGACAACTTTCTGTCACAGGCTGTATTTCTCATTAGGAACTCTAAATACGTAATTTAAAACAATTCCGATGAATAATGTCGCTAAAATCATAAAAATGCCGAATATCAGGAGGAAAAATAAACATGTGTGCAAAATTTTAGCCTTTTATCTCAATACGTGATTACAACAGACAGACAGACGGACATTGCTAAATCGACTTAGAATTTTATGCTGAGTAAGAATATATATACTTTGTTGGGTCTGACATGAGTATTTCGAGGAGTTACAAACGGAATGACAAAGTTAATATACCCCCCATAGTATGGTGGAGGGTATATAAATGGATTTTTGAGGAATTACAGACAGTTTTTTTAAGAGGACTATGAGGGCCATATGCGTATATTTTAAAGAATATTTTTAGAGAACTACCCGACCTGTAAATAATTATTCTTAGAAATGTCCACTGTATTGCGGAGAATTCTCCCTAAACAAATTTGATTTTTTTGAGAGGATTTTGTGGAGACAAAGCTTTAACAATGCATTTTTAAATTAAATTTCCAATTTTATATTTTTTATACACTATTTTTTAATATGAAAGTAAAATTCAAATTTGTAAAGTCTATGACATTGAAAACATCAAACACCCCTTTAATCTACCTCAGAACTTCACGCTGACCATCATAAGAAAAAATCTTTAGTTAATAATCCCCCATTGTCCAAACTCCATACCTTGAGACTGTGCAACTCGTGGACATATCATGATGACAAACATATTCTTGATTGCTTAGCAGATCATGTGGCTTGGCATCGGTCATAATACTTCGGCTCAATGGAAAATGTTGCGAAACAAAATGATCGCCATAAAATAAAACGTACCCAACATCATCAATGCGACGTCAACACTGCCGTTGCTGTTGTTGTTCTTCTTGTCGGTTGTTGTAAATCATTGATATTAAAGAACTGGTGAACTTAGAACAAAGTCTGCATTCTATCGCCAGTGGCATGGCACTCGTCTGCCATCTGACTAACAGACTGACTGACCATATACTCTTTGAAATAATAATAAGATTTTGATTCTCGTAATTTATCTCCCTCATAGCAAACACCTGTACCTGTACATAACTAAATGCCAATTAAAATCTATGCAGATATAGAGATTCGTATTGGAATCTATGATCGGAAATGTCACTAATTCATGTTTTCCAATTACGTGTCCATTATGTAATCTTTAATTTGATGCTGATGTTTGGCACGGACCACCATAAACGATTGAATATAAATTGCAATCGAAGGCATTTCAATTGGGGGGTTTTCATAAGGCGGTTATGCATTCATTTATTTTTTAATAAACAATTAGCGGTGCTTATATGTTGGTTGTGAAATATTAATTCTCTAAATTTAATTAACACTATTTGCTTTTAGAGGAACTATGTTTTGTCACCAATGCTAAAGAGCTCCGGTAAACGTCAGTACAATCCGGACCTTAGAGATAATTAGCAGCATAACGTTCAACCTCTGAGTTATGATGGTGATGCTATTTTAAGAATATTTTTGGATGAACTATCAGGGATACAAATGAAGAATAGTTTATAGAGGGTCGGTCAGAGCAACAAATTTGGGATTTTTAAGAATTTTTAAGGACTATTAGAAGTTCAAACGAGGATTTTTTACGATTTTTTAAGATTTCATGAGAATACTTTTTTCAGGGTCTGCAAAATCCTGAAACATAGGAATAGGAATATTTTTAGGAATATTTTTAAGGGATTGTCAGAATTTTAATCGTTGACTTTTTAATAATACTTTTTAAGCCGAAAATTGGATTTTTTTAACAAATATATTTGGGCTCAACTGAATCGATTTTCCAGAGCATTTTTCTGGGATTGTCAGAGCTACAAAATTGGATATTTTCAAGAATACCTTAAAGAGAGAAACGTGGACTCTTATACAACATTTTGAGGGATCATTAGGGTCTCAAATGTGGATTTTTAACAACATTTTAAGAGACCATAAGAAAAATATTGTAAAGACTGTTTAGGACACAAATTCAGATTTTTGCAGACCATTAGAGCAGCGATTACAAGAGATTATTCGTCGGAGAACTTCCAAGTTGGATTTTTTAATAAGATTTTTTGAAGTTCTAACAGACTATCAGATACACAAATTTTGATTTTGCACAATATTTTTTGCAGCGACTATCAATGATTATTTTTCGAAGGACCATCAGAACTTCAAAGTAGAATTTTTTAATAAAAATTTTGCAATACTAACAGAGGCACAAACACAGACCATCAGAGCTTCCAACGTTGATTTGTTTATTTTATTTGTAATATTTTTTTAATAATTAATTATTTAATAATTACCTGAGACGCAAATGTGGGATATTTAAGAATATTGTTTAAGGGACCATTAGAACTTCCAATGTAGATTTTTTAAGATATTTTTTTGGAAGGGACTATCAGAGCTGCAAGCGTGGATTATTGAAAAAATATTTTAAGAACTATTGGAGACACAAATTTTTACAGAATATTTTTTGCAGCTACTATAGGAAATTAATTTTCGAAGGACCATCAGAACTTCAAAGTTGAATTTTTTAATAATACTTTTTGAAGTATTAACAGAGACACAAATATGGATTTATGGGGGAGACCATCAGAGCCTCCAATGTAAATATTTAAGAATTATCTAAGACACAAATGTAGAATTTTTAAGAATATTTTTGAAGAGACTCTCAGAGCTCCAAAAGTGGTTTTAAGAAATAATTGGTTGTAAAATCTGAGAAATAAACATGGATTTCGGGGAATATTTTTTTTTAAATTATCTTTGACACAAATTTGGGTTATTTAGGCTTATTGCATGAGAGGCTATCAGAACTACCAATGTGGAATATTTTGGAATTACCTAAAAAAGCCACAAAGGTAGATTTTTGAAGAATATTATTTAAAAACTGTCGGGGCGGGAATAGGGGATTTTCAGGAATATTTTTTTCTGTGGAAATCACTCTAACTTCCGAACGAAATGAAGTAGATTAATAACATTTTACTTAAATGTATATGTAAAATGTATAAATGTATGCAGGACATTTGGTATTAAAAATGGGCCATGTAGGTCCACGTTTTCGTATAGACCCCATAAAATGCAACCTCCCGATATTCCGTATTTTTATGATTTTAGCGACATTATTCACCGAAATTGTTTCAAATTCGGTATTTGAAGTTCATAATGGATACTAATGCCTAAGAGAGAAAATTTTCTGTGCAGGTCCACGTCATATTATAGCTCCATATAACGGCACCTCCCTATATTCGGTACTTAGATGATTTCAGCGACATTATTCACCGCAATTGTTTCAAATTTGGTGTTTAACGTTGGTAATGGTTACTACAACCTATGACAGAAATGTATCTGTGCAGGTCCACGTCTTCGTATAGCCCCCATATAACGTCACCTTCCGATATTCGGTATTTTGATGATTTTAGCGACATTATTCACCGGAAATGTTTCAAATTTGGTATTTGAAGTTCATAATGGATACTACAGCCTAAGAGAGAAAACTGTCTGTGCTGGTCCACGTCTTCATATAGCTCCCATATAACGGGGTCTCCCGATATTTTGATGATTTAAGCGACATTATTTACCGGAACTATTTTAAATTTAGTATTTGAAGTTCGTAATGATTACTGCAGCTTATGACAGAAAATTGTCTGTGCAGGCTTACGACAAAAGTTGCGGATGCAGGTCCACGGCGTTATATAGACCCTAGTATACGGTTACATTCCGTATTTTTAAAATTTTTAAAGAATTTTTAATGGATTTTAATTTTTTGAAAATTGCCAAATTTTTACCATTTAAAGTTAGGCCCGAACGAACTTACATCTTTTTTACTTGTTTTTTTATACCCTACAACACTATGTGTTGGGGGTATAATAAGTTTGATTGGGCCAGGATTTATGTAACACCTCGAAATATTGGTTTCCCATATAGGAAAGTATATATGGATCTTCCTAGCTCGCCGAGCTGAGTCGATCTAGCTATGTATGTCCGTCTGTCCGTCTGTCCATGTTATTTTGTAATCACTCTACAGGTCGCAATTATGGCCCGATCTTCACGAAATTTAGTATGGAGGTGGGGTTAATGTCAGAATAGAACCCTATTTCTTTTGGAGATGGAAAGAAATGGACCAAATACTGTCGGATTTTGCAGTAGCTATACAGGTCGCATTTATAGACCAATTGACGCGGAATTTCGCATGTATCTAGAGTTTAGGGCGGGGAAGAAGCCTACCAATTTGGGTGGTCATCGGATAATATTTAGTGGGTAAAATAGACCATATCTTTTGTGTTGAAAAAATTCAAAATTTTTCATTAAACCGCGAATATTTTAAATCCCTGCGAAATCACGAAGCCATGACAAGGTTACTTCTGACCTTTACATTGATGTTAACATCCAACAAATCGGATATATAGCAAAATATGTGCGATATATATGTCTATCAAAGAAGATATGCTTGAAAAATCTCTTATATGTCGAGAACGGCTGAACGGATTTCGACAGTTCTCATTAATTCAGAATGGCCTCTTGGCAGGAAAGAAACAACGTCTAAAAAATCGCATAAAAATATCTCTCTAAAGATGAAAATATTGATTTTGTACAATTTTCTCATATTTTTTCAATTTTGTTATATTTTTGGCATATTTTCATTTTGAATTAAACATTTGGTAATATTTCTACAGCTAACAAAACTAAGTAGGTAGGATATCAGGATATCATATACAGATCGCATTTATTGTCCTATCCTTATGAAATTTTGCATGGGGATAAGATGAGGGTCAGAATAGAAGCCTACTCTTTTTGGAGATGATCGCCATATATTTAGGGGTTGAAATGGACCAAAAAAACTGCAAAATTGTCAGCAGGTCGTAATTATTGCCCGATCCTCACGCACATTTGAATGGGGGTTACCGGGCATTGCAAAAGCCACGCAGTTTTGGATGGCCATCCAAAAATATTCGATGTGTAAAGGAGTTTGCCAACTTTTGTAGACAAAATACGAAAATATTCATTCTAGTTTTTTTGTAGAATTCACAAATACAGGAAAGACGCACTTCTGACTATTTAGTTAAGGCTGATTTCGTTGAAGAATATAGTCAAATGTCTGTATCTCATATAGATGCGTTTTAGTCAAAAACCAATAATAAATGTTAATCTTTTGCCACTTCTGAGAGATTATAGGTCTTTGGGAAAGATCATCTACCTATAAATTGGAAATGAGCAAATTAGTTCAAGTTTCTATTATTCGAAAATAAGAGAACGAAAGCTGATGGTTTTCTTTTATTATTTGTCACAATATCTTGTGGAATTCTTTCGAGTATCATTTATTATAGTGTTATAGGGTATTCAACGGTCGGCCCCGCTCGACTGTAGCCTTTGCTTACTTGTTTTTTTTTTTTTTTTTTTTTTTTGAACATTTACAATTTCTTTTTAAATTTGTGAAGGGTATTCAAAGATTGGTCCGGCCGAACTTACAGCTTTTTTACTTGTTTTAATTGTTCGAGGTTACTTTGCGATATATACTTTCAAACGGCAATATACTTGCCTTCTATTTGTAGTATTTTTCCTGCAATTGTGAGAAAAAATTGTCGCATAGTATTTTCCAAGGATTCTCAAGCTGCAATAATTCACTAATTAATAGCCACGAATTTTTCAAAAATATATATGGGAGTTCCAAGTGGAATTTTTTTTCGAGGACATATCAGAATTACAAACGTGGATTCCCTTAGCGCAATTTTTCAGAAATGGGCAGATTTTGAAGGGTGCATTTTTTTGACAGGCTCCTATAGCTCTCGTGGATATTTAATACATTTTTGCGGGTCTTTTACAACCGCAACCTTGGATTTTAAGGACCTTCGTGTGGTGAATTTTAAATTCATTTTTGCGGATTTTTTAAAATTAATTTCAGTGCACTCAAAATACAATTCTCAATTCTCCCTTATTGTTGTTGTTCTTGTTTTTATTTCGTGGGATTATATCGACTCACTGATATTATATAAATCAAACTAATTAACTGCCATAGAATTATAATTCAACCATTTCTATTCGCAATAACCAGTGAATTTCAAATTTGGAACCTGTATTCAAATTTGAATATTAAATTCTGATGCAGTGCATGGTCTCCAAGTTCAACTGGGTTGATAAAATATATATCTCTTTGTTTACATTTTCTCGTGTATAGCTTCTTAAGCGATCCTTGGCAAAACGAGAAACATGATTTCGAACTTAAAAAAATTGGTTTTGGCAAAAAATTGTTGGTTTAAAATATAGTTTGTTTATTTTGATCGGTTCTTTCCATGAAACATAAATTGGCTTGAAATATCCAGTTCCGACTATGCATTTTCAGGATATATCATTTATAAACTTAAAATGTATTCAAAATGTATTTAAATCCCTGAAACGTCAAATAAAACCCGCTTTGTTGTCTAAATATCAACTGGTATCGAAAACAAATATCTCTTATCGGATAATCAAAAAATATTTTATGGCAAATTCACAGCTCTTATATCACATAATAGAAGTTCTCCTCAGTCAGTCAGTTTATCTATCACTTTCATTTAATGGTTGATAAGCAGCATCATGCCAATATTTATTTATTTATTTATCTATTTTTTTTAAATAAATCGATTAGCATAAATCACTCCCACAGCAATGCAGAGCGACAATCTGTGTATCCTCCAATTAGCCATGACCAGTTGATCTAGTTCGAATTTGGAATCGGATTAATTGAATGTAATTTGTCGACAGAATTTGCGCAGCTGCTATTCCATGCAATCAATTATTATCTGCTTTATTATTGGGTAGTAGGGGCTTTTATTTTGTGGTAACACATTAAAATAAAGTAGAGCATCTGTTTCTGGATTTTTTGAAGATCATAAAATTCAGACAGTTTCTAATTAGAATAATTAAATTATTTAAGACAAATAAAAATAGAAAAAGACTGACGTATATTTGTTTTTTAATTAAATTTTGTTTTATTTTAACAATTGTAAAATCTTTTTAATTTTTGAAAGGGCGAAAATGTCAGATTTCACTTTCTGGGAGAAAGTGTTTAAAAGTGGAAGCAAAAAATCCTTGAGAACAAGTAAAAAACAATCAGTCGGTTTTTCCATAATAAGGTCCTAAAAATCCAAGGTAGGGTTTTTATAAAAGACCCGCAAAAATGTATTAAATATTCTTAAGAGCAATGAGAGCTTTCAACATAATTTTAAAAATTAAAAGGACACTTCTAAATCTATTCATTTTCGAAAAAGACTTTTGAGAAAATCCACGTTTGTACTCTGATATATTCTCGAAAATTCTTACTTTGAAGCTCTCATATATTCTTGAAAAATCCACGTCTGGGGCCATTATATATAGAATTCTAATTATTGAAGCTTTAATTGTCTCTTGGAGAACACTGCAAGACAATTTTTTTTTTTCAAATTGCCGAAAATGTTCAACAGATTTAAAAGGAGAGCTCAACATAGGCGACACGTGTGTCGACATTCATATCACACAGTAACCTAAAAAAATTTAAAAATTATCAGTCGGTTTTTACCCTGACCCAACGAAAAATATATACCCTGACCCAATGTTCAAATATTTAAAAATATTTTGACTGTTGTTATGGCCATTCAAATTATTGACCCCCTATGGAATGGGTTCCGAAAGAATGAACCAAAATTGTTCATTTCGTATCGGACCTAAATAAATATGATATTAATATTCACTTAAAATATACTTATTATACTTCTTAGAAAATGTTAAAATGTGCGTGAGGTACAGGTATAGTCGACCGAATTATTAAATTTTCATGCTTCATCTTATACAGATAAAAATATTGCTATGGGCAAATTAACAAGAAAATCGGACATTTATATCCAATTTAATGCGAAACCATAAATTCCATACTCATCGCAGGTTTTGGTTGAGAGAAATATTTAGGTATAACAAGTTGTAAGGATTTGCTGACTTGTTTCGCAAGTTATGGCAGTTAAAAGTATTGAAAATTGTGACCCCTTGTGGGCAGGTACCAGAGGGAGTTGGCAGATATATATAACTTATATAGCAAAAATGTTTGTATGTTTAAAATTTGAAGAGAGTTGGATGCTTATATCACTTTCTTTGAGCGTTTTGTTTTACCATGTCTGAATGGAATCGGATTTCGCGTTTTATGCCCTTCATGGTTATTCAAAACGTTGACGCTTTGTGTGGGAGGTACCAGCAGGAATTGTTCGATCTTCACAATTTTAATAAAAGGTCTTGTGTTAATAGAGATATTGAGATGTGACAAGTTTGAATGGAATCGGATGTTATTTTCACGCTTTATCATGGATATTTAAAATGTTGACCTTTTTGGAGGGAGGTACCAGAAGGAGTGGACGGGTTTATTTCATCTTCACAGCAGTCCTTGGACTAATAAAAATATTGTGATGTGTGTAATTTGAAGAGAACCGGATGCTTATTTCGTATTTTATGATCGTTTTTTTTACTCAAAATTTTGACCCTTTGTGGGGGAGGTACCAGAAGAAATAGTTCGATCAATACCATCTTTATAACAGATCTTGTATCAATGGAAATATTCAAATGCACCAAGTCTGAATGGAATCAGATGTTAATTTCGTGTTTTATGAGCTTCATGCGCGTTCAAAATTTTTGAAGGGAGGAGTTGACCGCTATATTCCATCTTCGCACCAGACTTTGGGTTAATAAAATTATTGGGATGTGTGGAGTTTGAAGGCAATCGGACACTTACATAACATTTCATAAGAGTAGTTCAAAATGTTGACCCTTTGTGGGAGAGTCACTTGATAGAGTGGACCGATATTGATCATTATCGCACCTGACCTAGCACTGACGCAAATATTAGGATTTGCAAAGTTGGAGCAAAATTGGATTATCTTTTCTCTTTCTTTGCAAAAAATATATTTTTTGAAAATTTCCACCTTTTGTGGGGGAGGTACCAGGCGGAGTGGACCCATCTCCGAACTCTATCAGAGTTTGACAAAAAATATTACGATGTACCAAGTTTTTACCAAATCGGATATTCCCTTCGAGAGTTATCGTGCGCGCCAGCCAGCCAGATAGACAGAAGGATGGACGGACGGACGGACATCGCTAGATCGACCCAAAATGCTCTGAAACATTTTGGTATTTTTACACCGTTTCACCCTTTAAACATTATTCGATGACCACATAGCTAGATCAACTTAGCTCGGCGATATAGGAAGATTGATATATACCATAGTTGGTCTAGATATTACTAGTCGCAATAAACTTTTTGGTCCAATCCAAATTATAATACCACCAACACAAAGTGTTATAAGATAAAAACGGAAGTTCTTGAAAAATTTATTTAACAAAAAAAAAAAAAAACATAATTTTTCAAGAATCCTAAAAAAAAATAATCCAAAAAGTTTCAACTCTTTCATATCATAACACCTTCGAGAAAAGAGCTTGTAGGACTATCCAAAACATCGAATTTTCGAAAGTATTTTTGGGGACTATCAAGGGATTTTGAAATTTTTTTCAAAATTAATTTTTAAGAAAATTATTTGAGGGAATATAGTCATCCTTAAACTTGGATGTACTATCAGTCCTTTAAATGTTGAATTTTAACTAAATTATTTCAGAATATAATATAGCATAGTATTTTCGGGCCATAAACGCTAACTATTCATAATTGTGAACTTAGCATTACATATTTTTTGAAGCACTATCGCAAATCCAAATTTTGGTTTCTTAACATCTTCGGTTAACTATCAATGATGGCTTACTACACCCTTCACCATACTATGCGGGGTATATTAACTTTGTCATTCCGTTTGCAACTCCTCGAAATAGTCATGTCAGACCCAACAAAGTTCTAGATCAACGTAAAATTTTGAGTCCATTTAGCGATTCCTATCTGTCTGTGGTTTTCTTAAAGCCCCCATACAACGGTACCTCTCAAAATTCGGTTTGTTGATGATTTTAGAAACATTATAGACCGGAATTGTTTCAAATTTGGGATTTAAAGTTCATAATGGGTACTACAGCCTATGACTAAAAATTGCGTGTACAAGTCCACGTCTTTGTATGGACCCCATGTAACGATGCCTCACATCACATTGTTTCAGGTTCCTTCCAAATGGTGGAGGGTATTAAAAGTTCGTGCCGGCCGAATTAAGGCACTTTTATTTTTTTGCTCGGAGACTCGCAATTAAATGTTCTCTGGAATACTTCCTCCCTTCTCTAAAAGTGGGAGATTTTGACTTAATGTGGAACAGGGTTAAATTAGCAGTGAAAATGCAAATCCTTCTAAAATCATGCTTTGTACGAAAAGTTTGCATAAAATTACTTGCCCTGGCGTTTATATAAGTTTTATATTTTAATGTAATCTGGGACTTATAATAAATTTTTATGTCAAATTATTTTATAAAATATTTCGACTTTCTACGACCCAGGTTTAGGGGACCACTTTTGGTGAAGGTTGAAATAATAATCCTTGTGTTGTTATCAGTAGTATTGTCGATTCCATGATGCGAAAATTAATTTCAAAAATGTGGGGTGTGAACTTACCGGCTGTATTTAGATTACTTTGCGATGAAAACTTTCCAAACGACGATGCACGTGGTTTCAATATTTAGCTCTATCTTCATAATTCATTGGATTTTTTATACAACTATTGTATAATTTGTAGTATAATGAAATCGTGAGATTTTTCGCATTCCATTTTCAATTTTTTGAGAGATTTTTAAAATTGCTAATTTTGAAAATAAATTAATGGAGACTTGGCCAAATCGAGAATTGTTAAAATAAATTTTAGTTGTTTTCCATATTTTGAAATAAATTTCTTACTGAATTTTCATAATTGCGGATTTTTTTAAATACTTTTTTGAGCGATTTTTCAATTTTCAATTTTATAATAATTAAAAAAAATTATATTCTCAAATAATTTTGTGGAAATTTTTCAGAAATCTGCACCACAAGGTGGTCAGGGTATTGTGTCTTGGTGCATTTCTTTATAACAGTTCTTCTGATGATCTGCATAGAATCACAATCTGAGTCGATTGTCCGTCCGTCTGTCCATGTATTTTTGTGAACAAAGTACAGTTCGCATTTATTTCCCGATCCAGATGAAATTTTGCACAAATCATTTGTTTGACCCAAGGACTAACCCTATTGAAATTGGAAGTAATCGGTCAAAGTTTAGATATAGCTCCCATATATATCTTCGTCCGATTTGCTTTTTATTGTGCACCAAACGTGTAATATCAACCCGAATAGTGTGGAATTTTGCACATACAACCAAATTAGGCCTAAAAATAAGTATGCCAAATTTGATCGAAATCGGTTGAGATATAGCTATAGCCCCTATATATATTGTTCATCCGATTTGTTATTTTAGTCCTCCGCAGCCGTAATATGCACTTTGTAACAACAATATTTGGGGAAATATATCAAATACAGCTCAGAAATACCTTTGCTAAATTTTATCGAGATCGGTTCCGATTTGGATATAGCTCCCATATATAACTTCGTCCGATTTACCTTTTATTGTGCACCAAACGTCTAATATTTGCCCAAATGGGATGAAATTTGGCACTTACGACCTAATTGATCCTAGAAGCTAGTATATCAAATTTGGTTCAAATCGGTTTAGATATAGCTTTAGCTCCCTTATATATATTGTTCATCCGATTTGCTATATTTGTTACCCACAGCCGTAATATGCACTCCGTAACAACGATATTCAGGGAAATATATGAAGTACAGCTCAGAAATATCTTTGCCAAATTTTATGAAGATCGGTTCAGCTTTGAATATAGCTCCCATATATCAAATGGGCAATACAAGTCCGAATTTAAAATCGCAAAATATTTAGAAAAACGGTCACACAATTGAAGTTAAGGACAGGGAAGAACTTTAGCATTTTGGATGACCATTAAATATTATTTAGCTGTAAAATGGATCGCCACAACTAACAGCACGACGGAGTGCGTAAGTATTGGACAAATGTCCCTGGTCAAATTGCTAAGGGTAATAAATGCCATTGTTCCATGACATAATTTCAAAAGCAAAACCTTCCAAAATGGATTTGGACATAAGGGGACTTCTAAAATATTGTAGTGTTGTAGAGTATCACATGGTCGGCCCGCACGGCTATAGCCTTTGTTAATTGTTTTTTAAATAAACTTTTAGTTTTTTTTTTTAAAAAATAATATAATATAATAATATTTCAATATTTTGATAATTTTCACTCCTGATCTATATATATATATATATATATATATATATATATATATATATATATATATATATATATATATATATATATATATATATATATATATATATAGATATATATATATATATATATATATATATATATATATATATATATATATATATATATATATATATATATATATATATATATATATATATATATATATATATATATATAATATTTATATAATATTTATAAATAAATATATTTTTATGCGAAAAAATTTTGAAGAAAATTAATTATGATATTTTTTTATTTTTTGTAATACCTAAGCTATCGTATATATATATATATATATATATATATATATATATATATATATATATATATATATATATACGTTTTTTTTTTTTTGTATAGAGCTACCGCTCAAACAAACCTAATCTAGTTATGTTAAAAAAAATCAAAAAAAAAGTATTTATTTTATGATTCCAGACAAACATAATAATCGAATCCATAATATTTTATTATACAATTTCATTAAGAAAATGTCAATAAATTAAATATTATGCTAGTTTTATGACAATTTTATGAATACATAATTTCGTGATAAAATGATTTTCAAATAAAAAGACATAATCTCCAATCAAAATCATAACAAGTGGATATTTAAATATCGTACCATGTATTTAAATTCAAACATATTCAAAGCGTATAACGGAGAATTCAAATGAAACTGTTAGAATTATTCATAAATGATTACCATGCGATATGGAATAAAGTTTTATAATCGTAAAACTAGAATTGGTATCAAAAAAAATCTATTCTGAAGCAACATATAACCACCTAGAACACGCACACACACACACACATGTTGTTCGTACCTCTAATATCTCACCTAATTTAAACATTTCTTAAGCATCGTCTCCATGGCAATTAGTGGCCATTTAAAAATTAAATCAGGTCTATCTAGTTAAGTTTGTTAATGTCCAAAGAGAAATTTATGTATTTTTGTTTTTATTTTGAATACAAATGTTATGAAATTTATAGTTTTTTTTTTTTTTTTTTGTTGCAAAATTAAAAAAATCATAATGGACATGTGTTTCAAACATTTCATAAATTCTTATTTTTAATATTCATGTTTTATGGATTTTTTTTCGCTTTTTCGCTTTTTTACAGATGAAAAGGGCATTGTTATGGGAGAATTTGGTTTCATAACTGCCGATGGCATCTACCATGTGACTGTCTATGCCACCGATGAACAGGGCCGATTCCGCATCTTGGCCATGAAAAATTATCCTTATGAGTCGCCACCAAGTAAGTACAAGCAATTAAATAGAAGGTGAGGAAGAAAAGAGACGTTAAGATAGACCGGGTCGACCTAGATGTAAAAACAAAATCCAAATAGCAAAATATAATGGGGTTATTGTCCGTTCAAAAATTGAGTATCACCAAATATTGAACCTATGTTGAACTGGGAGAAATTCGCGAGTTCAGAGTTAAAAAATATCAAAATTCAAAATTCTCCGATTCTGGGAAAATTTGAAAATGGATAGAATAAAATTTATATCAAAATTCCAGAAAAACTCCATCTCTATAGATTTGTTAATTTATTCCGCATTTTGTAATAATTAATTGCGATTCTCTTCAGAAACTGTCGACATAACCGTGAAGCCTAAACCCAAACCCAGCACTACGACGGCAAAACCCAAAGAAGACTTGCCACATCATAATTTCTACAATGAAGCGTGCTCCGGTTGTTTCTTATCGAATGGTAAAAAGGAACCAGCCAAACCGAAAGGATCCGGAGAGACGCCAAAGACTGGAATTCGGACGTTATCGAAAGAGTTGCCCAACTCAAGCCCAGATAAGGCTAGCGGTACAAAAACAACAGCAGGAGCAAAGCCCAGTGTAACAGGTAATATTTTTTTCATAATTTTCTCACTACATGGAAATAATTATAATTGAAGTTATATTAATTAGAGAGCATTAACAAACTTCAAAAAAATTCAAGTCAATTTTTTTTTAATTTTTACATTATTTGTTGAAAATATTTCTACGGGAAAGAAACTAAAATCTAAAAAAATTTATTAGAAAATTTAAAAATTTTTTTTTTTTTTGGCCTGTTTTTTTGACGAGAAAATATTTTGAATTTAAGCTAGTTTATACACCATGTTGGTGTCATATGTAAAGTGATTTTGACCACCTTTATAGTTAGGATTTTTAAAGCATAATTTTTGGCGCTGCCATATTTTGTTTTCAACTAAAAAGAAATATTTTAAAACATGAAGCGTAAATTACATTTAATAAGTAAAACAAGTAAAAAATTTGTAAGTTCGGCCGGGCCGAACTTTTAATACCCTCCACCATTTAGTACAAATTTGGCAATTTCCAAAAAAAAAAAAAATCCGTTTAAAATTCTGTTAAAATCTTAAAAATACCGAATGCCTATGCGACGACGTAGACCTGCATAGGCAACTTCTGTCATAAGTTGTTACAATATTTAAATGCGAAACTTGAAGAAAAATCTGTTTATAATGTAGCTAAAATCATGAAAACACCGAATATAGGGGGTACCGTTATATGGGGGCTATACGAAGACGTGGACCTGCACAGACTATTTTCTGGCATGGGCTGAAGTATCCATTACGAACTTCACATGCGAAATTTTAAACAATCCCGGTAAATAATGTCGCTAAAATCATCAAAATACCGAATATCGGGAGGTATGGTATATGGGGGCTATACGAAGACGTGGACCTACATGGCCCATTTTCTGTTTTATACTGCAGCATCTATTACGAACTTCAAATGCCAACTTTGAAACGATTCCGGTAAATAATGTCGCTAAAATCATCAAAATACCGAATATCGGGGGGTATGGTATATGGGGGCTATACGAAGACGTGGACCTACATGGCCCATTTTCTGTTTTATGCGGAAGTATCTATTACGAACTTCAAATACCAAATTTGAAACAATTCCGGTGAATAGTGTTGCTAAAATCATCAGAACACCGAATATCGGGAGGTATTGTTATATGGGGGCAATACTAAAACTTGGACCCGCACAGACAATTTTCTGTCTTAGGCTGTAGTATCCATTACGAACTTTAAATACCAAATTTGAAACAATTCCGGTGAATAATGTCGCTAATATCATCAAAATACAGAATATAGGGAGGTACCGATATATGGAAGCTGGCTATACGAGAACGTGAGTCTGCATGGACAATTCTCTGTCAGGGGCTGTAGTACCAATTGCGAATTCTATAAACGAAATTTGAAAGAACTACGGTGAATAATTTCTCTACATATCATCATCAAAATACCGAATATCGGGGGCTATATAATATCGTGGACCGATATATCCCATCATCGAACTTGATCTGCCTGCAGAGAAAAGACTGATCTGTGTAATATTTTAGCTTCCTGTTTTTATTCGTTTTGACTCTAGCGTTATTACAACAAATGGACATATGAACAAACGGACATGCGGACAGGGCTAAATCGTATTTGTTTTACCCTCCACCTTGGAAAGGAGGGTATATTAAATTTGTCATTCCGTTTGTAATATCCCTAAATATTCGTCGTAGACCCCATAATGTATATATATTCATAATCAGCATAAAATTCTAAGCCGACTTAACAATGTCCCTATGTCTGTCTGTCCGACTGTCGGTCTGCCTGTCTGTTAAAATCACGATACAGGCCACATTATATGAAGTAGAGTGTCAAAATTTAGCAGAATAATTTGTATTGTGTCTAGGATGGTTGGTATTTAAAATGAGATATATCGGTCCACGTTTTGGTATAATCCCCATATAACGGTACCTCCCGTTATTCGGTATTTTGATTATTTTTGCCACATTTTTTCACGGATTTGTCTGAAATTTGGTATTTGTAGGTCATAATGGGTTCTAGCTTTGGTGGCAAAACATTGTATGTATAGGTCCACGTTTTGGTATAGCCCCCATATAACGGTACCTCCCGATATTCGGTATTTTGATAATTGTTGCCACATTTTTTCACTGATTTGTTTGAAAATTGGTATTTGTAGGTCATAATGGGTTCTAGCTTCGTATGGCGAAACATTGTATGTATAGGTCCACGATTTGGTATAGCCCCCATATAACGGTACCTCCCGATATTCGGTATTTTGATAATTGTTGCCACATTTCTTCACCGATTTGTTTTAAAATTGGTATTTGTAGGTCATAGTGGGTCCTAGTTCGAATGGCGAAACATTGCATGTATAGGTCGTCTTTTTTTTGTATAGCTCTATATATAGCGGTACCTCCCGATATTCAGTGTTTTGATGATTTTTGCCACATTTTCTCACGAATATGTCTAAAATTTGGTATTAGTGGGTCACAATTGTTTCTAATGTTTCCATTACCCTTAGGTGGAGGGTATTAAAAGTTTGGCCCGGTCGAACTTAATGTTTTTTTACTTGTTATACTCTCAGCCATATGGCTAGAAAGGGTATATATAATTTGATACCGCCAAAACGTCATCGAAATAACTGTTTTAGACCCTAGATCTCTTAGGACCAAATCCGTTCAGGCCATTTGGTGTCGATCTAGGGATGTCCATCCGTCCGTCTGTCTGTCTGGCTGGTGCTCACGATAACTCTCGAAGGGAGTATTCGATTTGATCCAATTTTCGTACATCGTAATATTTATATCAAACATAGATCGGGTTAGGAGATGGGCAATATCGCGCCACTCCTTCTGGTATATCCCCAACCAAATGTTAACATTTTCAAAGAAGAAAATAATGTAATGCACAGAAAGAGAAAGGATAAGTATACCAGCTATGGTATGAAGGTGTTATGTGTCGGTCCACACCTTCGGGTACCTCCCCCACAAAGGGTCAAGATTTTGAATAATAAAAAAGATTATATACAGGGTTGCCCCTATTCGACGGACCCATGTTTTTTTTCAGCCAATTCGATGACTCTTTGGACCCATTCCAATCGACGAGGCTTGTCCGCAGGCAACATTCTTTGCGTCAATTGAATTTTGTACGGGAACAAATGTAAATCAATGCGAATAAACCGTTGTAAAGTGGACCGAGTCATGCCCAACTGCTGAGAACGGCGTTTTTGGGATGTTCTTGGGGACCTCTCAACACTGGCTCATACGGCAGCGATATTCTCGGCCGATCGCCTTGGTCGACTTTTATATGGCCTCTTCGGATTAGAAAGAGCCTTACCAGTCGAAAATTTTTCGTATAAACGCTTAATGGTGTTCTTAGAAGGCGCTCTTCTCACATTTTTTAATGTTTTAAAAGCACTTAGAGTTTTCACAATTGACTTCTTCTGTTGAATGTAAATTTCAACTATTTCAGAGCGCTCGCGTGGCGTGTATTGGTTCCTGGTAAAAATCTGCTTGGACTGACGCTTCAAACGCGGTATGTCATTAAGCGATGTGACATCTCTGTCAAAAGTTATGGCGTTGCCAGATGGGTCCGTCGAATATGGGCAACCCTGTAATCCGAAATAAGCATCCGATTCTCTTCATATTTCACACATCCCATTATTTCTACTAACACAAAAAATGTTTGTGAATATGGGTTATATCGGTCCACTCCTTCTGGTACCTCCCTTACAAAGGGTCACAATTTGGAATAGCCATAGAGCTCTTAAAACGAGAAATAAGCATCTGATTCTCTCCAAATTTCAGATATTTCAAAACATCTACTATCAAAAGATCTGCTGTAAAGATGGTATATATTGGGGTACTCCTTCTGGCACCTCCCCCACAGAGGGCCAAAATCCTGAATATCTATTTATATATCATATATCTCATATAAAGTGAAGGAAGTAACCAATATAGTCCAAACCTGACACGTCACAATAATTATATTATATTTATTTAGGTAGGATAGGAAATGGACAATATTGGTCCATTCCTTCGGAACCTACACCATGGAGGGTGAAAAATTTGAATTATCATAATAGGGATCTAAAAATATTTAAAGAATCGAACATTGGCTGAGGGCATGGTAGAAAAATACAGGTATATATAATATACCTGTATAAGTAGATTTTTATATGTTTTCTTATACGACGTCACTCGGAAGTTATTATGATTCCCGTTTTTCAACAATTTTTACAAATTTAAATAATTTTTCATTCAACATTTTCCATTCCAAAATTGGTTTGACACTTCATTGTCCCAGCAGCTGTGTCGATACGTCTACCTATATTCTTCTACCATGGCTGAGGGTTTACATCTGTCAACAATAGCGCCTGATACTTTATAACTTGTTTTATTCCAGTTTTTTAATATGTTTTTTGTGATCGCCTAAAAGTATGCTTCGAAATATACAATATAAATACAAAAAAGTCAATTTACATATGACTCTAATATTATGTGTAGTCTATACACAAACCAAATGCCTCAACTTCCACAAAACAGAATTAAACTTCACAATTTCTTACACATCCTCCCACACACCCCTTTTTCCTTTTACAGGACTCGCAAAACCTACCACACCAACAAAAGTAACACAGACACAAGCCAAAGTTCCACCAACTCCACACGTTAAGACGACAGAATTCACAAAACCAACAACAAAAACGAAAATAGCAACTACACAAACCAAACCTTCAAAAGGACCTACACAATCCAATACACCAAAAACAAAACCAACAACAACTCAAACAAAATCCACAGGACTCAGTAAATCCATTACACCCAATGTAATACCAAAACCCGATACACCAACCAATTCCAAACCCCAGCAGAAGAAAACACCAACACAAGTTGCTAAAATCCTTCCATCCTCAAATCCTGTGGCTGCCACAACAGTTGTGCGTAAAGTTGCGGCCATACCTAGCACCACCCAATTAACTCCTATTCTTAGCACCGGCACAAACCTTTCAAGTAGTTTTGCTTTAAACCTTCAAGAAAAGGACTTGTAGGATATTGACAAATTTTCAAATTTATTTCCACAGATAAAAATACCAAACTAGCCAAGACACCAACCAGTGAAAAGGACATTATGGATTTGATTGTGAACAAGGTATTGCCAGCTGCCATGGGTGGCAAGGGAGTGGTGGTGAAACCACCCGGTGGTAAGTTTTGCCATAAAAGGATATTTTAGGGCATTATGTTTTCTACTAAAATTTGCTATAATTTTCAATACCCCAGCGCCCTCGGTTAAGAATCCAATTGAAAGTGCTGCTAAAACACCCTCAAAAGCGGGCACACCAACTGGAAGTGGTGGCAATTCCCTGGCCCCGGGCAAAGGAGTCAATGCCAATTTCAACCCCAAAACGACAGGCTCTTCTGCTGGCCCACGAGGCGGCGCTGGCTCCGGCAGTGGCAGCTCTGCCAACGTCGGCGGCGGCGGTGATGGTGATTTATATCACTTCAAATACCTACTCGACTATCACGGTCACGAGGAGACTGGCAAACGTAACGGCAACAAAGAGGGCAATTACTTTGCCATTGGCGATGACGACGTTGAGCGCACCATCGAGTATGTGGCTAATGAAAATGGCTACCAGCCGCGCGTAAACTGGCGCAAACGAACCGACAAGGATAATCTGCCGAAGGAGAACAATTTGAAGGAGTACGAATTTGTTTGGTTCTATGACAAATAGTTCAATAGGCAAACCCAGGTAGTCAAGCGACTCCAAAGGACTTAGATAAAAATCGCACAAAACGATGTAATTAATCGTATCGAATTGTGTTCATAATTTTTTTCTTGATTTTGATTTGTACAATAATATTTTTTTTTAATTTTTTTATTATTATTAATTTATTAATTTTAGTGTTGTTGTAGTCGTTAGATACTTTTAAATTATTTTGCGAAATATACAAAAACAAACAAGAAGAAATATACAACTACAAAATATAAAATGAAGATGACAACAAATTTTGGAGTTGAGAAATGTTTTGGCCAACATTTCAGAAGAGAGGAAAATAATTTGACGATGGAGAGATAAAAGAGAGAAGAAAGACTTCTCTATAGAGAAGATATTTTCGAAAGTGGTCTATATGTGTATGACTTTGAGAATGTCTTCTAATTAGGGTAAGTGTCTTTTATTCCTAACTTTCAAGGTCTTCGAAAAAGAAGACGACAAATTTAAAAGCGATTTTTTTTTTAATTTTATTATAGAAAAATCGGAAAATTGCATATAGAAAATCCACAAAGGCCTTCTATATATAAGGGACCTATAGAAGTCCTTTTATATAAAGACGTACTGTAGATAGTCTCCACTGTATGGAAGAAGTTGACAAGACATGCTCTTCCTATATAAAGAAGTCCTGTTGAAATCTTATTTGTACAGTTGGGAGGACCTGTTGAGGGTCGTCTATGCATAGAAGATTATAAAAGATTTTTCCCTGGAAGGGACCTATAGAAAGCCTCTTATGTAAAGACGACCTGTAAATAGTCTCATATGCATAGACGAAGGGAGTATCCGATTTGATCCAAACTTGGTGCATTGTTATATTATTGTCAAACTTAGATCGAGTTCGGAGATGGGCAATATCGGTACACTCCTTCTGGTACCTCCCACACGAAATGTCAATATTTTCAAAGAAAATAATTTACTGCACTGAAAACGAAAGGATAATCCGATTATGCTCCAACTTTGCGAATCCTAAAATTTACATCAGTGGTAGGTCAGGTGCGAAAATGAACAATATCGGTCCACTCCATCAATTACCTTCCCCACAAAGGGTCAAAATTTTGAATAATTAGTGATGTGATGTTAGTGTCCGATTGTCTTCAAATTAAACACATCACAATATTTTTATTAACCCAATGTCTGGTGTGAAGATGGAATATATCGGTCCACTCCTCCTGGTACCTCCTCCACACGGGGGTCAAAATTTGTAATATACATGAAGCTCATAAAACACGAAATTGGCATCCAATTCCATTCCGTCTTTATACATCTCAAGAGAAAGATGGGAGAGATCGAACCATGCCTTCCTCGAACCATGGTACCTGCCCCACAAAGGGTCGAAGTTTTGAATAACCAAGCGATCATAAAATCCGATATAAGCATCCGGTTCTCTTCAAATTACACAAATCACAATATTTTTATTAATTAAATGATTAAAATGGGATATATCGGCTTATTCTTTTCTGGTACCTCCCCATAAAGGGTCAAATTTTTGAGTAACCATGAAGCTCATAAAACGCGAAATTAACATCCGATTTCATTAAGACATGGTTCATCTCAATATTTCCATAGATTATAAAGGTGGTGCGGATCGTACCATTTCTTCTGGTACCTCCCCCACATAGGGTTCAAGATTTTTAAAAAACAAAACGCTCAAAGAAAACGACATAAGCATCCAAATTTCTTCAAAATTCACACATCCAAATGTTTTTTTATGTAAGACCTGTTGTGAAGATGAAATATATCTGTGAACCACTTCCAGTACCTCATCTGCAAAGGGTCACCGTTTTCAATACTTTTATCTGTGAAACAAGTCAGCTTTATTACAACTTGCTATATCTAAATATTTCTCTTAACCAGAAATCTGATCTGAATATGTAATTTATCGGAATTAATGATATCGCATAAAATTGGATATAAATTTTCGATTTCCTTGAAATTTTGCACATACCAATATTTTTTTCTGCATATATATAGGTCATCTCACTTATATTTCCGCATTTTCCAAAATTTTTCACATATTTTATATAAAGTTTAGGAGCTAGTCTGGCACATTTTAATATTTATATCAGTCTTAATTCGAATTGGTCAATATTGGCCAACGGCTTACGAACCTCACGCATAAAGAATGAAGAGTTTGAATAATCAAAATACAATACTGGAGGTACAGATCTGTCGGAAAAGCCGACTGATACTATTTTACTTGTTTTCATACAAATCGACTGGAAAATATGACCAAAACTAAGGTCGGTACCAAAAGGTATGTATAAATAGCGTTTCAACAAAATAAGATCTCAAAATGACAAAATGTCACGACATTTAATAGAAAACATGGCCAAAATTTAAAAAGTACTTGCAATCGGATTTATGCTTAATCGGGGCTTTTGCAAAAAGTGGGCATATCAGCCCATTTTCTGTACCAATAATTCCGGAAGTAATTCAAAGATCACTACCAAAGCTCTACATTAAATGTTGCGAAATATATGTCAAAATATAAGAGTCCCTTCGTTATAGTCAGAACAAAATAAAAGTCTTAACAACCCGAAATTCCTTTGGGGTTTCTACACACGAGTTCTATTAAGTTCACTTGGAATTTTTTACAATCCAGATTAGCTGTTGTACACTGAAATGTTGAGGAAATTTGCAGCACATTTGGAAAAAGTGCTTAATTTTTCAAATATATACAAGGTTTTGATTAACAAATATTTATGATATAAATATAGAAATATTTTCTAGATTTTTGAGAAAAGTGATGTAAATATTTTTTTGATCCACAATAAAAATATAGATTTAATTTCTTAAGTAACTTATAGTGAAATTTGATGAAGAATATTTTTGTCTTTGACGTCATCCTTCTAATATGATGCTTTCTTGAGGATATTTGCATATTCGCAAAGTATGGCTTTAACCCTAAAATGACTCTTTAATATTTATTAATATCTAGTGTTTAGGTAAGACTAAGACTTTTGCCGTTTTCTGGGACTCAAAGTACAATTTTATGATAAATAATTTTCTAGAATATTTTAACTTGCTACGATCCCGGTTAAAGGGAATTATTAACCATATTTTAAAAAAGGAACAAAACGACCCCTTTGTTGACTCGCCATATTTTTATCTGAAATATTGCCGAAGATACTATATACCCAAAATCGACGGATTCCATGGAATCTTAATCCAAAAAATTTTCAAAAGGATTGAAGAGGAGTGGATCTTGCCCCTACTATTTAAGTTGTCTTAGCTTTGTAAACTTTCAAAACTCCGATCCACGTGTCATATTTTTTATCTGCTTTATTTCCCATAATTATTTTTATATGTTGCACAAGAAGGGGTGGGGGCAAGCTCTCCTTCTCTACCTAACATTACGATGCAAATTTTCAAAACACCTATACACGTTTTACATGTTTAGTCAACTTTCATAAAATGGGTACAGGAACTTTTGGGAAAAAAATTTGCCTCACAGTAAACTTTTAAGAAAATCTTCGAAGCGACTTCTCCTCCATAGTGGAATATATGTCATATTAAGAAAGCATTATAGTTTTTTTAATCAAATATTTTTTTTATTTTTTTTTTTTGATCGAAAATCGCATAAACTAATCATTTATTTTATGTTGATGTGACATTTGAAAATAATTTCGATTTAAATAAGCTACTGAAAAAAATACCATACATACGCATAACGGTGAAATAAAAAATATTTTGGAAAAATAAGCACCGTTTTTTGCTCTTCTTATGCGGAACAAGTTTGATGATAAAAAAATTAGCGCAATACGAAAACATGAATGACTAGATTAATTAATGAAGCTAATCGCTTATTAAAGACGACACACAGCATTTGATGATGCGATTTTATGTTTTGAAACAAAAAAAATAAAACAAAATAAATAAATGAAACAAAATAAAAAAATAATAACAACATTTGTTTATTAGTGGAGAACAATGGTAATGTTTACCAGGAGGTAAGGCAGGGAATACCTAGGTTTCGGAAAGAGCCACCAATCCTCATCAGTTCCCTTGTTTTTTGTCTGGGATATTCTCCCCAGAAATTATTTTAAAAGAGATGAAAAAACTGCAACCAAATTCAGACAGCTGTCATTTCTAAGCCACTCGTCCGACAGCTGTTAAAATTATTCCAGTGAAAGCTCATTATATTGTTTACAGGCATACAAAAGCATTTTGGTGAACATTTTCCAGAAAAAAAAGTTATTCGTGATGGAATTCAAGCGTGATAGTGAGATCTCTTAATATTTGGCTGGAAAACCACAAATGGCTATCGTTAGAGCACTCCAGCATTTAAATGTGAATAAATCTTTTGTGTCTCGTACCATCGCTCGTTACCGTCACGCCAACGAAGTGGACGGAAGAAAATAGTAACCCCAGCAGAAATGGTTCGAAAAGTAAAGAAGCGACTTGATTGAAACCCGCGTCGCAGTGGCCGAAAAATGGCTCGTGAGCTGAAGACATCGCAATATTCCATTCGGCAAATATCGAAAAAAGAGCTCGGGGTAAAGCCATTAAAATTCCAAAAAGTGCAAGAACCTACACCCCGAACAGAAAGAAAATAGACTCAAAAGAACTAAAGAGTTGCTTCGCTTGGCCAAAAGTTTTGAACTGTCAAATTTGGTTTTCTCCGTCTCCGATGAGAAAATATTCGTTGTCCAGCAGTTTGTAAACAACAACAACAAAATGATCGTGTTTACTTGCCAAAGAGGTCAGCTGAAAATATGCATCTTCTGAAAATGGCCACCAGAACTCAAGCGCCGGCCATGGTGATGGTGTGGGCCCCCATAACAGCCGATGGTCGCCCTCCGCTCGTATTAATCGACCGTGGCATTAGAATATATGCCGAATATTATCGCGAAAATATTCTGGAGGGTGTATTAAAGCCTTGGGCACGCAAACATTTTGGCCGCAGACCTTGGACATTCCAACAGGACTCAGCACCATCGAACTCAGCACGCGCCACCCAAGAGTGGTTACAAGATGAGGTTCCTCGCATCTCCGAACAAATCTAAACTTATTCTACAATTTTCTTTCATTCAATAAAATTTAAATAAAATGTAAAAATAATGGCGGTTGACTTTGTTGCATTTTTTTATCTCACCCTGTAGTAATGAATGAAGGGGTTATTACACTGTGCGAAAAAAATATTTTTTTCAATAATTACATTATAGTCCCAGCAGATTACGAATTTTAGAGCTAAATATTTAAGCCTCGAGTATCGGCGGAAAGTTCCAGCCCCATCCCCTCCCACTTCCACATTTTTTTTAGAAATGTTCGAATTGAAATTCCTTTAATTTAGTGTCAGTAATATATCCGAAGAATTCAATTACGTTCGACAATGTTAACCCTCAAGTGAACCATTAAAAGGATCTGATTGTTTTTTTTTTTAATTATGGTTAAAAACCACCTTCGAGCGGGATCTTAGCCGTTGTCGTAGCAGAAGTCACCAAATACCCCCTTGAAATCCTTATCTCTACGGTAAAAATGTTTACTCTCATAAGGAGATCTTTTTATACCCTCCACCAAAAAAGGTATGGAGGGTATATTAATCTCGTCATTCCGTTTGTAACTCATCGAAATAATCATTTTAGACCCAACAAAGTATATATATTCTTGATCAGCGTAAAATTCTAAGACGATTTAGCCCTGTCCGTCCGTCTGTCCGTCTGTTGTAATCACGCTACAGTCTAAACGAATTAAGATAGGAAGCTAAAATTTTGCACAGATCTCTCTTTTGTCTGCAGGCAGGTCAAGTTCGAAGATGGGCTATATCGGTCCACGATATCGTATAGCCCCCATTTAACGGTACCCCCCGATATTCGGTATTTTGATGATTTTACCCACATTTTTCAACGGAATTGTCTGAAAATCCACACAAGGAGTTCCTTGTGGGTACTTTATACCTCGGCAGAGAATTGTCCATATAGGTCCACGGGTACCCCCATGTAACGGTACCCCCCGATATTCGGTATTTTGATGATGTTAGCCACATTTTTCAATGGAATTGTCTGAAAATCCACACAAGAAATTCCTTGTGGGTACTTTATACCTCGGCAGAGAATTATCTATATAGGTCCACGATATCGTATAGCCCCCATATAACGGTACCCCCGATTTTTGGTATTTTGATGATTTTATCCACATTTTTCAATGGAATTGTCTAAAATTCCACAAAAGGAGTCCCTTGTGGGAATTTTACCCCCTCAAAAAGAATTGTCTATATAGGTCCACGATATCGTATATCCCCCATATAACTGTACCCCCCGATATTCGGTATTTTGATGATGTTAGCCATATTTCCCAATGGAATTATCTGAAAATCCACAGTTCCTTGTGAGTACTTTACCCCCAGACATAGATTTGTCTAAATAGGTCCACAATAGCGTATGTCCCCCCATATATCGGCACCTTCCGATATTAGGTATTTTAAAGATTTTAACAGAATTTTTAATGGATTTTATTTTTTTGAATATTTTCTAATTCTTTCTAAATGGTGGAGGGTATTCAAAGTTCGTCCCGGCCGAACTTACTGCTTTTTTACTTTTTATAGTTAAAATTTGTGGCCATTTACGTAGCGTATATCCCCAAATATTCCCTTAAAATCCTTTCCTCCACAATAAAACACTAAAATTTAGATCTTCCCAAAAATTTTAATTTTTTTGTTGTTGTTTTATTTTTTCTTTATTATTTTTGTTAAAGACTTAACTAATCTAAAAATCGAGTTTTTTTATTGGTTTATGTTTTTTCTTTTTGTATTTTTCTTGGTTTGGGGGAGGAGGGTTTCTCTTCTTAATTTTCATTTGTATTTTACACACAGACAAGATTAAAAATATATTACATGAATTCTTATAACTAATATTAGATTTTTTGTTTGAAAGAAATCCTTAATCATTACATACATTTATTATATAAATTTATTTAGATTTTTTCTTTGTTTTTTTTTTAATTTCATTAAATTACATTACATTTGTAAACATACAAATTACATTTAGATATATTTTGAGAAAATTAGTCGATTCCTATTTAAAATGTAACTGATGATCATTTTTTTTTGGTTGTGGATGTGGAAAGGAATAGGGGTGAGGGGCAGAAAGAAGGGGGATATAATGATTATATTTTACAACAATGTTAAAATCTAAAAGACATATTATTTTCAATGAGAAAAAAAATTCGATATTAAAAATCAAGCTATAATTAAGAAAGATTTGACTAGTAGAGCTTTTCTGTAATTGTATAATAACATATGTAGAAATTATTATGTGTGCTGCATACTTTTAGGAGTCTTGTTGATAACAGCTGTTCAGATATATACTAGTATTTCACTAATAGCAAAGATTATAAAGGGAATTATGTTTTGAGCCGAAATATTCCACAAAAATTTAAAAATCTTGAAGCATTAAAATCACAGAACCCGATTTGCTTGAAACTTAGCCCATTGTAATATTTTGATTATACTTAGAAGTTGCACCGAATGAACAATATCTGTTCACTTTTTCTCGAGCTACTCCACAATATCCGTAAAAGTTAAAAATTTCAATATCCACCGAAGGTGAAAATTTCTATATTCTAGGACCTCCTGCACAAATGGTAAATTATGGATAATCAACTTGGGTTAAGTACTAAAAGGTTCACCCCCTGCAAAGTGATATTATTTTATCGTGGTAAGTACTTACAAACCATCCTTCTAATCAATTATTTTTATAGGGACATGACACACGAAGTATGTGGTAATTCCTTAGCCACTAATATTAATCTCAGTGTCTTCCAGTTTTTTGCTGGGATGAAGTAACATATGAAAAAATATTGATATCCTCCATTAAATACTGTATTAACATTCTGTGCGGATTGTGATATTTTAATTTTTTGCATTCAGGTTAGAAGTTAAAGGTGGAAGATTTGCCTATTTCCCTACAACACTACAATTTCCGGTAAAGTTTCGGTAGATCTGAACCCCCTTTGACTAGCATGAAGATTCCCTTAAGAAATATTCGCATATCTACTACATAATAAGAGCAACTGTTGAATCTTATCATCATACATGGTGAGATGAAAAAACCAATTTCAGACTGCTGTCATTTCAAAGGCACTCGTACGAAAGCTGTTCAAATTATTCCAGTGATAGCTCATTATATTGTTTACAAGCGTCCAAAAGCATTTTCCAGAAAAAATGTTATTCGTGATGGAATATCGCAGAGCAACATTTGGGCAGCGTGTGACGGTTTCATTGACAGTTTGAAGACCATAATTCGTGCCAAAGGTGACTCACAATATATATGGGAGCTATAGCCATATTTGAACCGATTTCGATCACATATGACATACTTATTTTCAGGCCTAACTTGGTGGTATGTGCAAAATTCCATACTATTCGCGCTGATATTACACATTTGGTGCAGAATAAGAAGCAAATAGGAAGAAGATGAATATGGGAGCTATATCTAAATGTTGACCGATTATCTCTAATTTTAATAGCGTTTGTCCCTGGGCCAAATAAACGAATTGTGCAAAATTTCATCTGGATCGGGCAATAAATGCGACCTGTACTTGGCTTACAAAAACACATGGACAGACGGGCGGATTAGCGGACAGACGGGCGGATTAGCGGACAGACGGACATGCATAAATCGACTCAGAATGTGATTCTATGCAGATTATCAAAATCCTTGTGGTGTAGGGTATAATTAAGTCCTTGATATCTCTCACAGAGGCCTATAAAAGACCCAAAAGGTGTTTTAATTAATTTTAGTGTCTTATTGGGCTTCCGTCTATAGACGAGCTAAATGTGGGTCATATTGATTTTTTCATAGAAGATTTTAGATGCCTTCTACCACCAAAGAATTCTGTAGTCTTATGTAAGGAAGACCTCAGAATGATTTATGGGCGGCCATGAAGACCATGGCAGTATTGTTTCCAGAGAAATTCTTAGAGGATTGTTAGAGATTGTTTGGAAAATTTCATATCAGTCGGATAATAAATGCGACCTGCATTTTCATTACAGAATTTCACATTGTGATTCTATGCAGATCATCAAAATGAACTATGGGTCTGTCTCGTTCCCTTTTGCCTGTTGCAAACAAATGCACAATGGCATAATACCCTTGCCAT
The DNA here is from genome assembly GCF_030504385.1 of Musca domestica. Classification (NCBI taxonomy): domain Eukaryota; kingdom Metazoa; phylum Arthropoda; class Insecta; order Diptera; family Muscidae; genus Musca; species Musca domestica. The sequence goes on along the minus strand of NW_026712207.1, from coordinate 5,035,766 downwards.
TATGGTGAAGGGTATAAAAATTATAATTCGAAATTAAGCTCATCAATAGATATAAAAGTAGATTTTCTTGTCAAAATTCCTATAGTTGACTTTTTCCTTTGAAGGCGACTATCACCTTCGTGCATTTAATATAAGCCCTAGTAAGATTAAATAATTATTTTTCAAAGTAATTTTTTTTTTTAGTTTTTTTTTAACATCAAATTGTTGTTTATTTTATTATATTTTGTAGCATACTTTTAGGGTTTTTTCTTTTTGAAAACAGCTGTTTTGTCAAAAAAGGTTCATATTTTCGTGAATACATTTTAATAAATAATTTAACTTCAAAACAAATAAATACAAAAAAAAAACGTATTACATTAAATTAACAATAATTTTCATTACTGATATTTAAAAATGTTACATACATTTTAAATGAATATGGTAAGTTGTTGAAATTTTGCTTTAAATTACATACTTAAATACTAGCTTGATTTAAATATTAAAACTTTTTTCTCATTGAATTTTTATTCTCATTATGTTTTAATGTTATAATTAAAATGTACTTAAATCGTGTATATATATTTTTTCATTTGTTTTTTGTTTTGTGTCCATTAAATAAATTTGTTTTGTATTGATAAACTGTACATTTCACTATCACAGTCATCCAGTTTAAGATAAAATTCCATTTAATTTAAACTGTCAAGAAAAGAGACGTCAAACGCAGCTCACCACAAAATTTACAAAGGCAATGCCCGAAGGCATTGCCATTCAAGTTAGGGAGAGAGAGAGAGAGGGAGAGAGTTGAAGTACTTCATTTGTCTCTTTTGAGATAATATTAAAATTTAATTAAGACATATTTATTTTGTTTTTGTTTTAATGGGAAATTATTGCTACAAATACACGTTGTTATTATATATGTTTAAAAAATCTTCTATATAATAAATATTAATTATCATTTTTTGTTTTTTTTTTTTTTTTGATACATACATTCAAGTGGATATTTACAGAGAGCTTCATTTTACAAAAGTAATGGAATATTAACTTTTTTTTTGTAATGTTATTAAATACTATTATTAACTAGAGCTAAAAATTGTTTATATTTTAGTTTTTGTTTTTATTTATTAATAATTTTTTAATTATTATTTTTTGTTTCAATCAGTTAAAAACAACATTTATGACTAGAAGAGAATTTGAAAGTTAGAGAGACTTTAATTTTTGTATTCTCTATGATTATTTTTTGCTTTATTTGTGGAGGATAGGGTGGCTCCAAAGAAAATTGGTTCAAATGGTTATCTGGACAAGAAAAACTTTCCCAGTCGGTGGAAGTTTTTCTATCCCATCAACGTGTAACAGGTAATAACGCGGGGCAAAACAAAAAGATATTATGGGAAAAATACAGCCAATGAAAAAAGAAGGTGTTTTGAGAGTTTACATAGCCAAGTAAGAGGGGGAACAAGTTTCCCCCCTCTTCCATACTTTTGGAAATATTCGGATTAAGAATACTCGGAATCTGTGAATTTTAGGTATATAATGTCTTTGGCAATATTGCAGATAAAAATGTGAGGGATGTTTTGGTCAACAGTTTTAGCCCTCAAACGGGTTAAAGTCCAAAGGGGTCTTTTTTTCGCTGTAATTATTGATAAAATTGAATTCTGTCTCACGTGTAATCGTGATTTACTTTAAATATTTTTTTCTAGGACCGTGAATGGTGGATTTTTGTTTTTAAATATTTTTTTTTTTCAAGATTTTTAAAACTAGCTGTCCCGGACATAAGAAAAAATGTTTTTTCAAAGATCTTCTGGTTTAAAATAAAAAAAACAAAAATCTGAAGAATGCCCTGGATACCTAAAATTTTTTTTTTTTAAATTTAATAAAATCTTCTTTTTCAAAGGATTTTAAGATTAGCAGTCCTAGATCTAAGAATACTTTTTAAGGTTTAAAACAGAAAAAAACTTCTAAAGAATGTCCTGGATTCTTAAAAAAATATTTTTTTTTAAATTTAAAAAAAATTCTTTTTCAAAGGATTTTCAAACTAGCAGTCCTAGATAAAAGAATATTTTTTAAGGATTTTCCGACTAACAGTCCCGGGATTTTTAGACTAGCTGTGTTTGATTTACAAAAAAAAAAAGATACTTTTCCAAGGATCACTCTTTTCTAAAATTTCGTTTTCCAGGATCGTGGAAACATTTTTTCAAGAACCAAGTATGATATTTGAAACTAGCTGTCCTAAATTAAAAAAAATTCAAGGATCTCCTTAAAAAAATATTTTTTCTAGAACGTCCTGGATTCTTAAAATTTTCTCAATAATTTAAAAATATATATTTTTTATCCTGGGATTTTTAAGACTAGCAGTCCTGGATTCAAAAATATTTTTCAGGATTTTCTAATTGACAGTCCTGGCATTTTATAAAATTGTTTTTTTTTTAAGATCTCCAGGTTTAAAAAAAATATTTTCCCAAGGATATTCTGTATTTTTAAAAAATATTATCTTAAAAATTTAAAAAATATATATTTTTTTTTTTTCAAAAGATTTTAAGACTAACAGTCCAAGATTAAAAAATAATTTTCAAAGATTTTCAGACACAGTCCTGGGTCAGATGTCCTTGATTTACAAAAAAAAAATATATTTTATCTTTTAGGATCTCCTGGTTTAAAACAAAAAAAAAAAAAAATCAAAGATGTCCTGCATTTTTCAAAAAAATATGTCCTCAAAAATCTAAAAAAAAATATTTCTTTTTCAAAGATTTTAAGACTAGCAGTTCTGGGATTTTTAAGAATAGCTGTCCTTGATTTACAAAAATATATATATATATATTTTTTTTTCTAGAATATTCTGGTTTTAAAAAATATTCTCAATGATTGAAAAAAATCTTTTCAAGGATTTTCAGACCATCAGTTCAAGTTAAAAAAAATGTTTTTTTTAAATTTTTAAGACTAACAGTCCTGGGATTTTTAAGTCTAGCTGTCCTTAAATAACAAAAGAAAGAGATTTTTTTAAGATCTCCTTGTTTAAAAACAAAAAAATATTTCCTAAAGAATGTCCTGCATTTTTGAAAAATATTTTCTCAAAAATTTAAAAAAAAAAAATATTTTCAAGGATTTTAAGACTGGCAGTTCTGGGATTTTTAAGAATAGCTGTCCTTGATTTAAAAAAATATTTTATAAAGGATTTCCGGGTTTAAGGAAAAATAATTTCTTAAGGATGTCCTGGATCATTAAAACATATTTTCTCACTAATTTTAAAAAATGTTGTTTTTAAGGATTTTAATACCAGCAGTTCTAGAATAAAAAATATTTTCAAGGATTTTCAGACTATTTCCTCAAGGATGTGCAGGATTCTTAAAACATATTTTTTCGAAAATTTAAAAAAAATATATTTTTTCAAGGATTTCAAGATTAACAGTCCAGGATTTTTTAAACTATCTGTCCTTGATTTAAAAAAAAAACATTTTATCAGGGATTTCCAGTATTAAAGAAAAATAATTTCTCATGGATGTCCATTATTAAATAATATTTTCTCACAAATTTTAAAAAATATTGTTTTCAAGGAATTTAAGATCAGCAGTTCTAGAATAAAAAATATTTTTCAAGGATTTTCAGACTAATAGTCCTGGGATTTTGTAGACTAACTGTTATTGATTAACAAGAATATTCAAGGATCTTCTGGTTTAAAAACAAAAAAAATATTTCCTCCAGGATGTTCTGGATTCTTAAAAAATATTTTTCCAAAAACTTATAAAAAATATTTTTTCTAGGATTTTAAGACTAACTGTCCTTGATTTACAAAAAATGTTTTTTTCAAGGATCTCCAGATTTAAAAACCAAAAATATTTTTTCAAGGATATCCTGGATCCCTAAAATATATTTTCTCACTAATTTTAAAAAATATTCTTTTCAAGGATTTTGAGACTTCACTTTTTAAGACTTTTTTTAAAATCAAAGAAAACCTTGAAAAATATTTTTTAATCTAGGACTGAAAAATATATTTCAGGATTTGCTTTGATTTAAAAAAATTATCAGGGATCCCTGGTTAAAAAATAATCTCAAGGATATTCTGGATAAAAGATATTTTCTCAATTACTTAAAAAAATTCTGTCAAGGATTTTAAGACTAGCAGTCCAAGAATAAGAAATATTTTTTTGGGATTTTTCAGTCTAGCAGTCCTTGAAATTTTAAGACCAACTGCCCTTGATTTGCAAAAAAAAAATATTTTTTTAAGGATCTCCAGGTTTAAAAAAATATTTTCACGAGAATATCCTGGATTCGTAAAGATTTTTTTTTTTTTTCAAAAATTTAAAAAAATATGTTTTTCAAGGTTTTTTTAGACTACCAGTGCTTGATTTAAAAAAAAATAAGGTTCTCTAGGCTTAAAAAAATATTTCCTCAATAATTTTAAAATAATATTTTTTCACGGATTTTAAAACTAACAGTCCTGGGTTTAAAAATAAAACATTTTTAAGGCTAGAAGTACTCGATTTAAACAAAAAAATTAAGAATTTCCAAACCTGAATTAAAAAAAACATTTAATACAAGTTACCCAATTGAACCATTTCGAAACCAACTTTCTTTGGACTAACCCAAGTGGGGAGGATTTATGTTTTCTTTTATAGACAAGTAATAACCTTTATCGTCCATCCGCTTGAACTTATTTATAACAACATTTAAAAATTCGTTAGTATTTTCATATTTTGGAGGGGAATTGTTTTTTTTCTTTCGGAACGGTAAGAGAGAGGATTTTTGAGTGGGGTGAGGAGGGGTTCCTCTTACATTTTTTTCTGGGGGTATGTACGTTATTTCTGTTACTGTTGCTGTTGGTGGTTTCGTGGTTCAATATGGTTGTTCACCTTTGATGTGCCTGTAAAATGTTGGCGCCTCTGGAAACGGAGGACTGTATGTGGTGGGTGCCAGTGGTTCGATTGCATTAATTACCGCCGCCGCTGCTGCCGTCGTCGAACGCCCATCGCCGACATTGTTGGCGCCGCTCAAGCTCAGACCGTAGTCAGCCATATGTTATCATTTGAGTATTGTCGTCAGACCCGTATTCATTAGACGATTACCCACAACGAGCGAATTCAAATTACTGCCACCCACCCCGACACCGACGCCAACACCCAGAGCCCCAAAACCACTGCCCGCTCCCACACCCATGCCATGCGAATGACTGGCCGTTAAAGAGGCTGCTGTTGCTATATTCAGATGGTTGCCATTGATGAGACTGTTGCTGCCACCGCTGTTGCTGTTGTTGCTTAGACTGAGGCTATTGTGGTTCAAACTACTGCCCGTTTGGAGGGCACTATTCAAGCCGCCAACAACACCGCCGACACCGCTGCCACCGCCGCCGACGCCACTGCTCGAGTTGTTGGTTAGACCGCTCGACATATTGGTGCTGGAACTAACCGCCGACTGGAGATTGTGTAGGGTGGCAGCATTAATGGCTGCCGCCGCAGCACTCGATGTTGTTCCAGCTGTTGTACCGACGCCACTTGAATGCATTGAATGTGCCCCACTGCTGCCAGCGATGGCGTTGCTCTCATATTAGAAGCCACCACCGGACGATGATGGTCATGCGTAATGGGGATATGAGCTCAGATGGGGAGCAACGTGGGAGGGTGTTACATGACCCATCGAATGGGGTTGATACAAATTCGAGTGATTACCCCAGTTACCCCAGGAGGCGGCCGACGGGAAGATGGAAGCTAAAAATAGATGGAGATGGAGAGACGAAATTAGTAAATGACAAAGTTATAATGAAAAAAATATTGAAAATATTCGAAATAAAAATAAGGATAGGATTTGAAAGGCTACAAACATGCATGACGTTTTGAAAAAATATTTAAATATAAAAACGCGCACAAGGACTATTCGATGAAATTGATTTTTTAAGATTTCTTTAAAGAGTACAAATATGTCATCGAGAATTTCTTGATTTTTTTTTTTTTTTTTGAAATTTTTAATTTTATTTAATTAACAATTTTTAAGGATTTCATTTGAAAAATAAAGAGCCACAAAAGGGAGTTTCTTAGAGCAAATAGGATAGTAGTTTTTAAGGACTCAAGGTCAATTAAAAGCGAATTTCTAAGAATATTTTTCGAGTACAAAAAGGAGTATTTTTATAGACTCAAGGATCATTGAAAATGTAATTTTAAGAATATTTTTTTTAAAAAAATATTTTTTTAAATGGGTTAGAGAAAAATACTATCGATATTTTCTCAAGGATATCCTGGGTTCTTGAAAGATATTTTCTCAAAAATTTAATTTTTTTTAAAGACTAGCAGTCCTAAATTGAAAATTATTTCTCAGGATTTTCTTTGATTTAAAAAAAAATATTTTATCAAGGATCTCCTGGTTAAAAGAAATATTTTCTTAAGGATATCCTGGATAAAAGATATTTTCTCAATTACTTAATTTTTTTAAGGATTTTAAGACTTGCAGTCCTAGATTAAAAAAAAAATAATTTTTAGGGATTTTCAATCCTGGCAATTCCTTGTCCTTCTTCCTAGTCGTCCTTGATTTACAAAAAAATATTTTTTCAAGGATCTCCTGGATTCTTAAAAGATATTTAATTTAAAAAACGTATTTTTTCAAGGATTTTAAGACTAACGGTCCTTGATTTAGAATAAAATAAAATTTCAAGGATCTCCTGGTTTAAAAACAAAAAATATTTTCTCTAGGATATCCTGGATTCTTAAAAGATATTTAATTAAAAAAATATTTTTCAGGATTTTCAGACTAACAGTCCTGGCATTTTTAAGACTATCTGTCTTTAATACAAAAAAACGTATTTTATCAAGGATCCCCTGTTTAAAAAAATATATCGATTTTTTAAGAAAATATGTTTGAAACCAAAATATGTGAATTTTTAAGAATATTTTTCAGGGACATTTAAGGACCGTCGTATTTAAAAAAAATCATGGCTTAAATAATCAAAAAAAAAAAAAAAAACATGTATTATTTAAATGTTTTCCAAGGACCCAATGATCAATAACAAACTGGATTTTTAAAGAATAAATATTATTTAAAGTACCAGGTTAAGCCAGGTGGGTTTTTAAGTGACATACGGATCAAAAAAGTCTATTTTCCAGAATATAAATTCAATAACTATTAGGGCAGTAGAATTTGATTTCAGGATATTTTGAAGGACAAACAGACAAAAAACTATGGAAAATTGCTTAAGGATTTTTCAAGATTTTTTTTTTTCAGGACCAAAAGTAGATTTTGATGATTTTTTTCTAGACCTAACAGAACAAGCAGCGTATATTTTTTAGAGGGTTTGTCCAGAACTTACATATTAAAAATATTGAGTTTATAATGCATTTTTTTCAAAATAAGTTTGTTCTAGACCGAACAGACGAATGACCCAGATTATTTAAGAATTTGTTAATAGATTGATAATTTAGAAGGTTCTACATTTTTGAAGGACTTTTAGGATGTTCAATGTTTTAAGAATTAGTTTTAAGGACTCAGAAATTTATATTAAGGATTTGATTGGAATGACATTAAAGCCTAAACATATTACGATTTTGTTCGAAGAACTGGATTTTGTAAAAGAACCTTTTTTGTGTGGAATCTTAAAGGACCCCTGAAACTGACAATTACCATATTTTTAATAGATAGATTGTAGATCCATAACACCGATAATTATGCATTTAAGGACCTCTTTGAAGGACTCTATCTTCTAAAAATTTAGAATTTTGTAAAGAATTTTATTAAAAAACCCTGAACACCAAGCACTCCGGATTGAATAAATTTATGAATTTTCTTAGAATTTTTAAACCAAAAATTATGGATTTTTTAAAGAAATTTTAAAGGATATTTTAAACAATTTTTTTAAGGACCTTCAGCAGCTTTCATTATGAGTTTTCTAAGAAAAATCTTGAAGTTTAACCATTTTTTAAGAACTTTTAATACCAAAATTTTATGATTTTTTTAAATAATTTTTTAACGAACAAGCTTGGATCCTTTAGGGACTTCTTGTAAAAAGCCTCAAAGGGTACTTAAAAACGACAAATTCTTCATTTTTAATCAATTTTTAAAGGTCCATTGGAAAATTCTGCAAATCCTTTAAGAATTTGGATTTTCTTTACAAATCCTGAATTTTTTAAAGGAGTATCCCAGGACTCTCAACACCTTAATCAAGGAGTTAATTTAAATTTTTGACGTAGAAAATTTGAAACAAATAATCCTGGATTCTTTAATAACGTTCTTAATGAATTTCTGAAGATTTTTTTGAGGGACATTAAGAATTTTCGAAGAGAAGTCCTTAAATTTATTTGAATGACCTTTGAGACCAGTAGTCAGCGAATTAAAAATAATATTGGAACGATTTTTTAAATATTTTTTAAAGGATCCATACCACCAACCCCAAATTCAGGTGTGAAGATGGAATATATCGGTCCACTCTATCTGGTACTCTCCACACAAAGGGTTAACATTTTGAATATACATGAAGCTCATAAAACGCAAAATTTACAAGCGATTCCATTTAGACTTGACATATATCTATATTTCTATCAACAGAAGATCGGTTATAAATATCATAAAGATCGGATCATTACTTCTGGTACTTCCCCCACAAAGGGTCAACATTTTCAATAACCAAAACGATCCTAAAATACAAAATTAACATCTGGTTCTCTTCATATTTCACATATTCCATTATTTCTACTAACAGTAGATCTGCAGTGAAGATGGTATATATTGGTCCACTCCTTCTTGCACCTTTCCGACAAAGGGTGAACATTTTGGCATAATTCAAACTCGAATAAAATACGAAATAAGCATTCGCTTCTGTTCAAATTTCGCACATTCCAATATTTCTTCCAACACAAGATCTGGTGTACCGATGGTAGATTTCGACCCACCCATTCTGATACCTCTCCCCCCCACAAAGGGTCACAATTTTCAAGGAGCCTTTGAAACCGGAAATTATGACCTTTTTCATAACGAAGTAATCGTGAAATATTTTTGAAGGAGCTTTAGAATCAACCTCCGTTGATTATAATTTGTGAAAGTCCTTTGGAGGAAACCATTGTGGATTTTCTTAGACGAAACTGTTGAGGATTTGAAAGATTCACCTGGACTTTTTGAATGATTTTCTTAAGAACCTATCAAAGCAATTTTGAAGAGAAGCAATGAGAGAAGAGAAGCAGTGAAACTAAGGACGTTTTAACGAATTGATATTTTTTTAATTTTTAAAGCTCTAATCATGTTCCTTACTTCAAATGTTTAAAGGGTCTCCTAATGCCTAGAATCATGTACAATTTTATATTTTACGTGAAGGACAGTTGAGGCCAGCAATTGTGGATATTTTTTAACGCAATTATTCTTTTTTTTTGTCAATATTAGGGAATTTTTTCAAAGAACTTTAGAACTAAATTTCAAAATATCTAATATTTCTTTATTTATTTAAAGGACTTAGACTTGCAATGGTGAATTTTCATGTAAAATTTAAAAAAGGTTTCAACGAATTTATATACGGAATTTAAAATGTATTTAGGTTTTTATTTTTTGTGAGGTCAATATTAGTGAAGATTTTACAATTTTTTTAAAGAAATTAAGAACCAAGTTTGAGGCTAAAAATTGTGGGAATCTTTGTAGAGATTAGCTATCCAAGTTTTTCAAAATATAAATGAAACATATTTCAACGAATTTGCGAACGACATTTAAAAAATATAGCCATGTTCCATATTACGAAGTGTTTACAGGTATCCTTAATCCTTATAACCTTTGGGAAGGACCTTTAAAGCCAATAATCGTGGATTTTCGTATATTTTTTATTTTTTCAATTTCTTTAAGACTTTTTTTCCTGGTTCATGCTAATGACCTTTAAGGCCAACATTTACGGATATTCGGTTTGTAGATTTTCCGATTTAAAATTTTTTTGAAGGAACTTTAAGAACTAGCCATTTAGTCATCTTGCATATTTAAGTTGTTGAAAAGTTGAAAGGCATTCTTTTAGAACATGTTTTTAATTTTATGAAGGACTTCTTTTCCAATATATTTTTTAATTTTTATATAATTTCTGAAGGATATTTAAGTTTTTTTTAAGGAATCCTGATTCTTTTCACAATTTTTTTAAGAGCTTCATGAAATTTCCAACCCTTTTTGTTTGAACATCCTTAAAATTGATTTTTTTAATAATAATTTTGAAGGACCTTCCAGGTCAGTAGTTGTGATTTTAATTGAATTTTTTAAAGGATTTTTAAGGCCATCAATTCTTTTAACGATTTCTTGTTTGTGACAAGACATTAAGACAAGACATTGTGGATTTTGTTGTCCATTGTTTTAGGGTATATTTTTTGGATGACCTTAAAAATTCTAAACAAAAATTTCATTGAAAATCACAACTACTATCCTGCAAGGTTTTTCAAAATTATAACTAAAAATTAATTTTTAAATGTGTTTAAAATGCACAGGGTTGGCAAATTCATGAATTTTGTTTTTACATCTCATTAAAAAATTCACGAAAACTCAAAGAAAAATTAAAAAAAAAATAGCGAAATTGTTCTAAATATTCTTCAAAATTTTTTTCTGAAAATTTATTAAAGAAAATTATAATATGACTAAAAATGTTAAAAAATTCTTTTTTACAATTTTATAATTTTTTTTTTCTATTTTTTTTTTTTATGAATAACTTTTAATACCAATATCTAACAATTTTTCTGTTACCAAAACCCGTTTTCATTCCGCTCCAAATAATCCCCTAAGAATTATTGCGCTTACTTCCCCATGTCTCCACAACGTCTGCCGGAACCCAATCATCCAATAAATTAGCTAATTAGTAGCCAATTCAATCACTCAAACAATACACCCCCATAATTCAAAACCAAACTCTGTTTGTTTATATTTCAAGATTTGGAATTCACGTTTTAGACTTTTTTTTGAAATGTTAGTTGATCGAACAACGATCGAAACGATATCAAAAAAAAAAAAATGGCTCATAAATCTAGCCATAAATTATAACCAGTTTATGGTGCGCGAATGGCACAATAAAACCGCACAAAACAGAGACACAAGGTAGCTATAAAACATAAATACGATTAACTATTTATTTTTATATTAGCATAAATGATTTTGAAATTTTCGATTCGATTTTAAAGGCATCATTGTTTGAATATGATCTAATAAGATGGGTGGCAAATTTTGGGAAAAAATTAAGACAATGTTGGAAAATGACAAGAAGCTGTAAATCAAAATTTAAAGTTAAAAAAAATATGTTTGAATTTATTAATTGATGGATGATGGGAATCTATGGCTGTAAATCAAAATTTAAATTTAAAAATAAATTTTGATTTTAATAACATCAATTTGGATTGATGATGGAAATCTAAGGCCAGACCAGAAGCTGTAAATCAAAATTTAAAAATAAATTTTGAATTTATTTAATTCAATTTGGATTGATGATGGGAATCTAAGACACTTCGCAATGTCTAAGGTGGATTTCAGGGAATTTTTGGAATAAATTTTTCCACAAGATTTTTTTTTCAGAATTTCAAATAATATTTTCAAATGCAATCTTACACAGCCGAGGAATTTTTGAGAATATTTCTTAAGGTCAAACTGCTCAATTGTTATGAACTTATCCCGATTTATGAATAATTATTAAATTTCATTATTTAATGAAAATGTGATTTTTTGAGATTTTATTGTCAAGACTGAGAATTTATTGTCGAAGCAGAGTTGAGGTTTTGAAATAATTTTCAAGGAATCTGAGATCCTCGGAAATCGATTTTAATGGTTTCATAAAAGAAAATACTTTGAAATAAATGCTAGTTCTCAATGGCACACAATAATAATAATTGACAAACATTAAAGCATACTTTTAGGCCCCTTACAGTTAGAGCTTCAATAGAGCAATAAGGGAATTTTCAATTTTTATTGTGGTAAATTTATATTTACAGGGTGAGACGAAAAAATTGCAACCAACCAACAAACAGTCGGAGAGCGACCATCGGCGTCGTATTAATCGACCATAGCATCACAATAAATGCCGAAAATTATCAATAAAAAAATATAAAAAAAAAATATAATAAAAAAAATTCAGACTGATGTCATTTCTAAGCCACTCGTCCGACAGCTGTTAAAATTATTCCAGTGATAGTTCATTATATTGTTTACCAACGTACAAAAGCATTTTGGTGAAATATTTCCAGAAAAAAAGTTATTCGTGATGGAATTCAAGCGTGATATGATGTGATTTCTTTATATTTGTCTGGAAACCCGCAGGTGGCTATCGTTAGAGCACTCCAGCATTTAAATGTGAAAAAATCGTTTGTGACTCATACCATCGCTCGTTACAGTGATACCGGGTAGCATAGCCCGACGTCAAGGAAGTGGACGGAAGAAAACAGCAACATCAGCAGAAATGGCTCGAAAAATAAAAGAAGCGACTTGATCGAAACCCACGTCGCTGTGGCCGCAAAATGGCTCGTGAGCTGAACATATCACAATATTCCATTCGGCAAATATTGAAAAATTAGCTTGGCGTAAAGCCATTGAAATTCCAAAAAGTGCATGAACCTACACCCCGAACAGAAAGAAAATAGACTCAAAAGAGCTAAAGAGTTGCATCGCTTGGCCGAAAGTGGTGAACAGCCGAATTTGGTTTTCTCCGATGAGAAAACATTCGTTGTCTAGCAGTTTGTAAACAAACAAAATTATCGCGTTTACTTGCCAAACAGGTCAGCTGAAAATATGCACCTTCGGTAGGTTGGCCACCAGAACTCAAGCGCCGGCCATGGTGATGGTGTGGGCCGCCATATCAGCCGATAGTCGCTCTCCGCTCGTATTAATCGACTGTGGTATCAGAATAAATGTCAAATATTATCGCGAAAAAAAATTCTGGAGGGTATATTAAAGCCTTGGGCACGCAAATGACCTTCGACATTCCAACAGGACTCAGCACCATTGCACTCAGCACGCGCCACCACAGAAATGGTTACAAAATGAGGTTCCTCGCTTCATTTCCAGCGCACAATGGCCACCAAAATCTCTGGATACCAATCCGTTGGACTTTTGTGTCTGGAGTATTTTGGAAAGCAAGGGTGGCACTAAAAAATAACAAAGTGTCGATCACCTCAAGCAAGTGCTTCGCCGGGAATGGGCCAAAACACCGCAGAGCAACATTCGGACAGCGTGTGACGGTCTCATTGGCCGTTTGAAGGCCATAATTTGTGCTGAAGGTTACCAGTTCGAACAAATCTAAACTTATTCTAAAATTTGATGCTATTTCCGACATTTTTTGCTTTCATTTAATAAAATTTAAAAAAAAAGTCTAAAAATGTTGGCATTTGATTTTGTTGCAGTTTTTATCTCACCCTGTATATATATATTGTTCTCATCTTACCTGATGACGATGTCATTCCATGATGCGGACTCATAAACGAGCTCAATTTGGCGCTATGATGATATGGTGTCATAAATAAATCACTTTGATATTTATAGGTGGGATCGCTGGCCGCCGGCTGGGTGGCGGCGGCAAGTCCTTGAAAATCAAATTTATAGGCATAACGTTTGCCATGGACCTTGGTCATAATATTTTTGTCGTAATAGTATCTGAAAGGGAAAGAGAAAGAAAAAATACAATTAAAATCTCAACACATTACAAGATAATACATCAAATCAACATCTCCCCAGGGAGGGAAGAGGGAAATTGAGACCCCCCCTCCCCTCTCGACACTTTGTCTTTATTGTTTACACTTCCCACACTTTACACCAAACACATTTCGCAACCATTATTCTAAATTCTATGGTCGACAGCCACTGTTTGTTTGTTGGCAAATAAAAATGAAATGTTTGCCAGGGCCAAGAAAATCAAATGTCTGTCATTTTAAATAAAGAAAAACAAAACTTCCTTGGTACCTCCCCCCAGCCCGGGCATAAAACAACCCAGACATCTTTAACTTATTCTGCAAAAGTTCTCATCTCCTCAAATCATTCCCCTCCCCCAAAATTCTCCACCTCATTCATCACTTTTAATACAACTCTACGTTTGCTATGGCCATTCGTGTAATGCAATTAAATCAGACCATAAATCTTAAATAAATATACGGCCAGTGTCCTTCTTTTGTGTCCGAAATCCAACAGTGAGCGTAACCTTTGTGGTAAATTAGGGAGGATTTTCCAGGGGTTTCATTGTGTCATGCATTAATTTCAGCCCCATACTTAAAACATGAAACTGAATTTGGAATAAAAATTAAATAGTGCTCACTTTATGACCTTAGCCTTCAGCAAAAGCATAATTAGCGTCAGATTATAATTATGGCTTGGATGGATTTGGAAGAAGCGAAAAAAAAACAAAACTCCCTTTTCACAAATCATTCATAGAGGTTATGGTTATTAAAAGTTGCTTAAATTACTGCTGACGGACACTTCATGGCTAGGAAATAAGAGAGTGACTTTAATAAGGTTTAAGTAAACGGAAACAATGTCAGAAAAAAACATTCAAGATCTTCTAGTGTCCATAGCGAAGCTACAGGTCTCCTAAGGTCCATAAAAGACCTGAAAGACGTCTAATGTCCTTAGAAAATCTGGAGGTATTTTAGTGCCTTTAGAAAAGCTAAAGGTATTCTAGTGTCCTAAGAAGAGCTGAAGGTCTTCTAGTTTCCTCTGGTGTCCTTAGAAGACCTGGAGGTCTGCTAGATTCCTCAGAATACCAAGAGGTCTTCTAGTGTTTTTAGAAGACCTGGAGGTACCCTAATGTCCTCAGAAGACCTGAAGGTTTTCTAGTGTCCTTAGAAGACTTTGAGAATCGTTAAAAGATCTTGAGGTGTTCAAAAGTCCTTTGAAAACTAAGAAATCTTCTAGTGACTTTAGAAGGCCTGGAGGTCTCCTAGGGTCCTTTAAAAGCCTGGAGGTCTCTTAGGGTCATTTGAAGACCTGGAGGACTACTAATATCCATAAAAGACCTGGAGGTCTTCTGGTGTCCTTAGAAAGCCTGGAGGTCTTCTAGTGTCCTTAGAAGACCTGGAGATCTTCTAGTGTCATTAAGAGACCTGGAGGTCTTTTAGCGTCCTTCAAAGACCTGGGGGTCTTCTAGTGTCCTTAGAAGACGTAAATGTTTTCGGTTGTCCTTAAAGGACCTGGAGGCCTTCTTGTCTCCCTTGAAGACCTGGAGGTCTTCAAGTGGCCTTAGAAGACCTGTAGGTGTTCTAGTGTCCTTAAAAGACCTGGAGGTCTTCTAGTGTCCTTAGAAGACCTGGAGGTCTTCTAGTGTCCTTAGAAGACCTGGAGATCTTCTAGTGTCCTTAGAAGACCTGGAGGTCTTCTAGTGTCCTTAGAAGACCTGGAGACCTTCTAGTGTCATTAAGAGACCTGGAGGTCTTTTAGCGTCCTTCAAAGACCTGGGGGTCTTCTATTGTCCTTAGAAGACGTAAATGTTTTGGGGTGTCCTTAAAGGACCTGGAGACCTTCTTGTTTCCCTTGAAGACCTGGAGGTCTTCTAGTGGCCTTAGAAGACCTGGAGGTTTTTAAGTGTCCTTGAGAGACCTGGAGGTCTTCTAGTGTCCTCAGAAGACCTGGAGGTCTTCTAGTGTCTTCAGAAGAACTGGAGGTCTTCTAGTGTCCTTAGAAGACCTGGAAGTCTTCTAGTGTCATAAGAAGACCAGGAGGCCTTCTAGTGTCCTGAGAAGACCTCAAGGTATTCTAGTGTCCTTGGAAGACAAGGTCTTCTAGTATCCTTGGAAGATTTGGAGGTCTTTGGAGGGAGACCTGGAGGTCCTCTAGTGTCCTTAGAAGAGCTGGAGGTTTTCTAGTGTCCTGAAAAGAGGTCTTCTAGTGTATATACGAGACTTGGAGGTCTTTTAGCATCCTTCAAAGACTTGGGGGTCTTTTAGTATCCTTTAAAGACCCAGAGGTCTTTAAGTGTCCTTGGAAGACATGGAGGTCTAGCAGTGTCCTTAGAAGACCTAGAGGTCTTCTAGTGTCCTTAGAAGAAATGTAGGTCTACTAGTGTCCTAAGAAGAGCTGAAGGTCTTCTAGAGTGCTTAGAAGACTTTAACTATCCTTGGAAGACCTTGAGGTCTTTCAATGTCCTGTGAAGATCTGAAGGTCTCCTTGGGTCCTTTGCAGACCTGGAGGTCTTGTAGTGTCCTTAGGAGACCTGGAGTCTCCTTTTAGAGTCCTTAAAAGACCTGGAAGTGTTCTTCTGGGAATAAAAGTCCATGTGGACTTATTTTTTTCATAGAGGTATCCTTATGACCTTTAGACATTTTTGAAAATTGGCTGATCCTTAAAAAATGAAAATATATTCTTAAATAGTCAGTGTTTATTAGTCTTTGAAAAAAATTATGCATTTAAAATATTTGTCTGCTTTTCCCTAAAAGAAATTCCTTAGAAAAAACAGGAATCCTCAACATTTTCTCCCATTTACCTTCCCCTTTCCCTTCAGTGATTGTCTGTCATTTGCACTCGTCCTTGTAACCTGTTAAAAGTCTCTCTTTTTTTTGTCAATTTGACAACATCTTTGTCAATACGCAAATAAGCCAAATTGTCAAATTGAACAGAGGCTTATCCTTGTTCTTGTTGTTATCTTCTTATTTGCTTATATCCTTTGCAAAAAAAAAAAAAACAATTCCAAGACACATTCACGAAAAGGATACCAATCAACCATGTAAATTGCCATCGGCCAAAAGGGGCGACGACGCGACGAGGAGATGCCAATTTTTGTTTGAAGTTGTTGCCTCGGTGAAATATTTTAACAACACTTGCCAAATTACGGTGTTAATGCAATTTACTTTGGAAGAAAAACGAAGAGGAATGATTTAAATGGTATGAGGGGAGGAAGAGTTGGTGAGATCAAAGGAATTGTTATCCTGTTGTTGTTTGTGGGGAATTTAAGATATAAAAGCATTGCTCTTTTAGCAACCCCTCCTCCCACACACTCAATCCTTTTTCAGTATTGACAGCAGCATCTTCATCGTCATCGGCATCATCGGCAGCAACACCAAACATAAATCCTTTAATGCTTCATTTACTTTTATTTTGGTCCTTGTTTGTATTTGTATTGGGTGGGCAAACATGCATGAATCTCCACATAGGACATATGTGTTATTTGGATGATTGGTGTTGATGGTGTTGATGATGATGGACACTTGTATGTGTCAAATAAATAGCTTTCTTTAATCCTTTTTTTCTCTCTCCCTCCCTCTCTCCCCTCATACTCAAAGTGCTGCTGTAGAAATCTGTTGAGTTTGGATGCCGTTTTGAGGTTATGTTTACCAATTGTTTCCCATTTACAAAGGACTATTCTGCCTTTGCCATTCATTTACCCAATGGGGAAGACAATCACTGGCTGATTGCCTCGGATTGATGATGTCAATGACGATGATGATGCTGATGTATTTGTTTGTTGTTTTGATTTCCAAAAAAAGGGTTTTTATTTTCGTATTTCTGCTACTGATTGAATGTGTAAATAGCCAGGGATAGTATTGGCAAATAGTGCTGAAAGCAATCCTTATTTTTGTAGTGGACAGCCGAGAGGATTTGGGACATGTTTCATATTTTGAAGGATAAGATTTTAAGAAAAGCCAATTTTCTTGAATTTTAATCCTTTGTTGTTTAAAGAAAAAAAACTTCACGGAAAACTCTCTCATATTATCCTAAAAAGACCAGAAGTGCAACCAGGACATAGAGAATAGTAGACTTTAGGGCATACTATAGAGAAACGGAGGCAAGGTCTTCTACAGAGAAAGGAGATCCCAAGACCCCTGACCCAAGCTCTAATATGTACAATGGGAGACCTCAAGTTCTAATATGGACAATGTCTTTTATAGACAATAGAAGACCTCCAGGTCTTCTTTAGACAATAGAAGACCTCCAGGTCTTCTGTAGACAATGGGAGACCTTCAGGTCTTCTATAAACAGTAGGACACCCATAAACAGTAGGACACCTCCAGGTCTTCCATAGACAATAGGAGACCTCCAGGTCTTCTATAGGCAATAGGAGACCTCCAGGTCTTCTATAGGCAATAGGAGACCTCCAGGTCTTCTATAGGCAATAGGAGACCTCCAGGTCTTCTATAGGCAATAGAAGACCTCCAGGTCTTCTATAGACAATAGGAGAACTCCAGGTCTTCTATAGGCAATAGGAGTCATCCAGGTCTTCTATAGGCAATAGAAGACCACCAGATCTTCCATAGAAAATAGAAGATCTCCAGTTCTTCCATAGACAATAGAAGACCTCCAGGTATTCTATATACAATAAAAGACCACCAGGTCTTCTACAGACAAAAGCAGACCACCAGGTCTTCTGCAGACAAAAGCAGACCACTAGGTCTTCTATAGAAAATAAAAGACCTCAAGGTCTTCTATAGGCAATAGAAGACCTCCAGGTCTTCTAAGGACACTTGAAAACCTCCAGGTCTTCTAAGGACAGTCTTCTATTGACAGTAGAAGACCTTCAGGTCTTCTAAGGACAGTAGAAGACCTCCAGATCTTCTAAGGACAGTAGAAGACCTCCAGATCTTCTAAGGACAGTAGAAAACCTGCATTTCTTCTAAGGATAGTAGGAGTCCTCTATTTCTTCTAAGAACAGTAGGAGTCCTCCATTTCTTCTAAAGACCGTAGAAGACCATCAGGTCTTCTAAGGACAGTCGAAGACCACCAGGTCTTCTAAGGACAGTAGAAGACCTCCCGGTATTCTAAGGACAGTAGAAGACATCCTGGTCTTCTAAGGACAATAAAAGACATCCAAGTGTTTTATAGACAATAGAAGACCTCCAGGTCTTCTATAGACAATAGAAGACCTCCAGGTCTTCTATAGACAATAGAAGACCTCCAGGTCTTCTATGGCCAATAGGAGACCTCCAGCTCTCCTATGGCCAATGGGAGACCTCCAGCTCTCCTATGGCCAATGGGAGACCTCCAGCTCTCCTATGGCCAATGGGAGACCTCCAGCTCTCCTATGGCCAATGGGAGACCTCCAGCTCTCCTATGGCCAATAGGGGACCTCCAGCTCTCCTATGGCCAATGGGAGACCTCCAGCTCTCCTATGGCCAATAGGGGACCTCCAGCTCTCCTATGGCCAATAGGAGACCTCCAGCTCTCCTATGGCCAATAGGAGACCTCCAGCTCTCCTATGGCCAATAGGAGACCTCCAGCTCTCCTATGGCCAATAGGAGACCTCCAGCTCTCCTATGGCCAATAGGAGACCTCCAGCTCTCCTATGGCCAATAGGAGACCTCCAGCTCTCCTATGGCCAATAGGAGACCTCCAGCTCTCCTATGGCCAATAGGAGACCTCCAGCTCTCCTATGGCCAATAGGAGACCTCCAGCTCTCCTATGGCCAATAGGAGACCTCCAGCTCTCCTATGGCCAATTGAAGACCTCCAGATCTCCTATGGCCAATAGGAGACCTCCAGCTCTCCTATGGCCAATATGAGACCTCCAGCTCTCCTATGGCCAATAGGAGACCTTAAGCTCTCCTATGGCCAATAGGAGACCTCCAGCTCTCCTATGGGCAATAGGAGACCTCCAGCTCTCCTATGGCCAATTGAAGACCTCCAGATCTCCTATGGACAATAGAAGACCTCCAGCTCTCCTATGAATAGGCTTTATAAGATTTTCGAAGTGATTTTTTTTAAATACATTTTGTCTGCTTGAATTTCGTATTGCCACACTCCCATCCCTGCAGGCATGTGCATGAAATATGACTTTCCTTAATCTACATCAATATTTTTGCAAGAATATACAACTAATTCATTATCCTCCAAAGGAAACTGCGGTAGTTTTGTGATTGGCATAACAAGTGTATGCAACGGCCAACTGAACCCTCCTTTGCCCCTGCCTCTGTTTTTCCGCTTCATTTTCATTAGCTGCAATAGTTCAGCAGGTCATCAAGGGAGATGTGACCTAACGATAAAAATCGTAGCACATGTTAAAGGCCAAATAATTGAATCGATTGATTAGTCGTCTGCATCATTGATTGATTATTATCTTGGCGAAGTAAAAGAGGAAAATTCTGAGATTTTTTATGGGAAAAATCAAAGAAAATTGCCCAAAAATTGAGAAGGCTGGCAAAAAAAAAATCAGAAAATCATTTTCGATTTAAAGATTGGCCAAATGTTGTGACTTTAATGCCAACTTTTTTGGATAGGAAAGCTGTGGCCATCAGACATCATGTGTCACATGGCATGAGGGGTAGAGAGGGGTGGGGGAGAATGTTTGTTTTCCTCACTGGCCTAATGATAACAAATGTTCTGCCCTGCCTCACAACATGTGTGTGGAAGGTTGGATGGTTGAATAAGAGAAAGGTTGGCCGTTTTGTTTTTTTGGGGTGGCAGCTTCTTTTGTATTGCCGTATAGAAATCGAATTAAGCCCACTGCTGAGTTTACTCCTGGCGCTACTGCCTTTGGAATTAGAATTGAAATTGTAATAAAATTGGAAATGTAATGAAATTTGCCAGAAATAATGTCAAACGACGGAGAATAATAATGCGACCATAAATGACAATTTGAGCCGAGAAGAGAAATTGTGTTTGTTTAGGGGTTAGGAGGGGGGTCAAATGATGTTTACTTAAACATGATTGTAATTGATTTGTACAATATTTTGCAGCAGCAATGTTCACCACCCACTGTGCCAACTCAACACTCAATTAATATTTAAATTGAAATAAGTTTTGGAAAAAATTCGTTCTTTGTATTTTTTCCACAGCCATAAAAAATACAATGCGGAACCTTTAACGGCCAACACTTTCTTTGGAAATTTGATTTTTTTTTCCTTTTTGTTTTTGATATTTTTGGTTCGCTGTGTTGCATATCAGAACAAAAGTTCGCTGAAGTCTGATGGAGATGGAAATCATTGCAAAAAAACAACGGACGACCCTCAATGATGAATGGCACCGAAATATGGTCCTCGTGCCATGGCATGGTGAGGCATGGCAAAAAAAATGTCAGATGCAAGATTTTATTTCGTTAACGTCAGAGGTAGTAGGAACAGAAGCAGCAGTAGTAGTAGTGCGAGATGTTGGCGGTCACTTCCGGTCCAAATGAATGCCTGAATTGCCACAATTCACAAGAGCGAATGACAAACGAATACACTCACACACAGACACCATCACAACAAAAACAACAGCAGCAAATTAAAAGAGGAGCCAGCAAACATAATGGCCATTTTTATTATTCATTGCATTTACAGAACCCCCCTTACCCCTCTCCTTGTATTCCCAAGCTCTCTGGCTGCCATTGCAACTGCTGTTGGCTACTGGCTGCTACTGCACAACACAATAATGCGATGCTGCTGCTGTTCAATGAAATTGCCACGAATTTCATTTGACATCACAATTATTGTGTGACAGTCATTGTTTTCGATTCAATGGAAAATGAAAATAGAGGAAAATGGGAAAAATGAAAATTGCACAAAAAATCGCCATGGACATGCAGATAAAAAAGTTCTGCATTCTTTGTTTCGAAAGTAGCTGCAAAAATAGCATCGGGCATCAGCAAATTATTGCTAATTACCATTGACAATGACTTCGACCATGAATAGGTGCAGGGCCATTATGGCGATGGCGATTTTTTTTTTCGTTGTTGTTTGGAAATTTTTTTGATTGGCCAATTAAAAAAAAAAAAAAGAAAAACGCATTATTGGCTGGCATGTGAGGGAAGGGAGGAAAGAATAAATGGTTAATTCGGAGAAAATTATAGAGGATTTTCAAAAATGTTTTTTGTCATAGAAGTTATTTTTGAAATAACTTCTGGGGAGAATATCCCAGACAAAAAACAAGGAAGCTGATGAGGATTGGTGGCTCTTTCCGAAACCTAAGTATTCCCTGCCTTACCCCCTGGTATACATTATCATCATTCTCCACTAATAAACAAACGTTGTTTTTATAAAAACAAAAAAAAAGGATAAAGCCTGACCATTTTGCAACAACGAAATACTACGGTATCCCGAACAAACAAGCCAACACTGTTCTATTTTCAAAAAAAAAATTGAAGTGCTTTAAAAATTTTTTTTGAAGCCAATGATACTATACGACGCGGAAACGTCACAAAAAGAAAAACACTCAATCGGCTGGCATTTGAAGAAAGGACAGCGAATAAATGGTAAATTAGGAGCAAATTTTACAAAATTTTCCAAAAAATTTTTTTTTTCAAAAGCTTCAAAAAATTATTTTCAGGTCAACGCAGAAAAACAAAACTTCGAAAGTGGCTCACGGTGGAATTTTTATACCCTCGACCATACACATCATGGAGGGTATATTAAGTTCGTCATTCTGTTTTTAACTCATCGAAATAATAATTTTAAACCTAAAAGAGAATATATATTCTTCATCACCGTAAAATTCTAAGACAATTTAGCCCTGTCCCTCCGTCAACCCGTCTGTTGTAATCACGCTAGAGTCAAAACGAATTAAGATAGGATGCTAAAATTTTACATCATTTAGTCTTTTGTCTGCAGGCAGGTCAAGTTCGAGCATGGGCCATATCGGTCCACGATAGTCCGCGTATAGCCCTCATTTAACGGTACTTCCCGATATTCGGTATTTGTATGATTTTAGCCACACTTTTCAATGAAATTATTTCAAATTTCGTATTTGAAGTTCCTAATGGGCACTTCAACGTATGACGGAAATTTTTCTAAACAGATTCACGTCTTCGTATAGACCCCACATAACGATACGTCCCGATATTGGGTATTTTGATTATTTTAGCGACACCTGATTCTTTCAAATTTCGTATTTGAAGTTCGGAATCGTTACAACAGCCTTTGACAAAATTCGTATAGCCACCATATATAAGTTTTCATTTGGACGGATTTTTTTAATTTTTTGAAGTTTCTTCTGAATGGTGGAGGGTATAAAAAGTTCAGTCCAGCCGAACTTAGCTTGTTTATTTTCATGATTCATTGTATTGTCCATCCATTTTTTGGTGGCTTAAAGTTTGGTGTCGTTCTTCTAAAAGCTATTTTTATACCCTCCACCATACTATGGGGGGTACATTAATTTTGTCATTCCGTTTGTAACTTCTCGAAATAATCATGTCAGACCCAACAAAGTATATATATTCTTGATCAGCGTAAAATTCTAAGTCGATTTAGCGATGTCCGTCCGTCTGTCTGTTGTAATCACGCTATCTTTCGAACCAATTGAGATAGAAGGCTAAAATTTTGCACACATGTTTATTTTTCCAGTAGGCAGGTTAAGTTTGTAAATGGGCCATGTAGGTCCACGGTTTCATATAGCCCCCATATAACGGTACCTCCCGATATTCGGTATTTTAATGATTTTAACGACATTATTCACCGGAATTGTTTTAAATTTGGTACTTGAAGTTCAATATGGATACTACACCCTACGACAGAAAATTGTCTGTGCAGGTCCACGTCTCCATATAGCCCCCATTTAACGGTACCTCACAATATTCGGTATTTTGATGATTTTAGCAACATTATTCACCGGAATTGTTTCAAATTACTTATTTAGAGTTCGTAATAAGAACTACAGTCTGTGAGAGAAAATTGTGTATGCAGGTCCAGGTCTTCGTATAGGCCCCATATATCAGTACCTCCCTATATTCGATATTTTGACAATTTTAGGTATAACACTCATCGAAATAGTTTGAGTTTGTCGTATTTGAAGTTCGTAATGGATGCTACAGCCTATGAAAGAATATTGTCTATACTGGTCCAGGTCTTCGCACAGCTCCGATATAACGGTACCTCCCTATATTTTGATGATTTCAGCTACATTATTCACCGTTTATTTCAAGTTTCGAATTTGAATATGGTAATGACTTATGACAAGCAATACCTATGTAGGTCCACGTCGTATAGAATAACGGCATTATTCGTTCTTTTTTTTCAAATTTTAACAGAATTTTTAACGGATTTTATTTTTGGAAAATTTCCAAATTCGTTCCAAATGGTGGAGGGTATTCAAAGTTCGGAACTTACTGCTTTCTAACTTGTTTTTGACTAAAAGTGAAATTTAATGAGATATTTTTTCCTCTTTGGTGTCATCCATCTAAAATTAATTTTTCCTAAACTCATATCAGGTACGGCTTTAACCCTAAAATTAGTTTTTAATACTTATAAATTCCGTGCGTTAAGGTTAAATTCAGAGCTTCGTTGAATTCCATGAATTATGCTACAATTTTATGACGAATAATTTTGCAAAATATTTTGACTAGCTATGACCCGCCTAAAAGGCCGTTTTAATTTACATTTTGACAAAAAGGATCAAAAAGACCCATTTTATGAGTCAAAAGTCCTGATTTTGTTATTAGTAATACAAGCTCTCCCATTGGCAATGGGAGACCTCAAGCTCTCTTACGAAAAATAGGAGACCTTCGAGCTCTGTCGATTGAGTAGGATTTTTACGGCTTTAAAGTGAATTTTTCAGAATACATTTTGGCCGCAGACCTTGGACATTCCAACAGGACAGGACAGGACGCGCCACCCAAGAATGGTTATTAAATGAGGTCCCTCGCAGAGCAACATTCGGGCAGTGTGTGACGGTTTCATTGGCCATTTGAAGACCATAATTCGTGCCAAAGGTGACCAATTCGAAGAAATCTAAACTTATTCTAAAAGTTGATGCTATTTCCGACATTTTTTGCTTTCATTCAATAAAATTTAAAAAATAAAATGTAAACATTATGGCGTTTGACTTTGTTGCAGTTTTTTTTATTTCACCCTGTACATTTTTTAAGAGACAAAGAATTGAGGATTTTTAAAAAATTAAAAAAATATTTTTAATTTTTTTAAGTAATTTTTTCAAGGATCAACCATAATAGATTAAAAAAGAGCGAGATCCGCACATTTTTTTTTTTTTTTGAAATTTTTTTTTTCAGGAATCTACAGGCCAATCCTCAGGGATTTTTACAACATTTTTTTCCAAAACCTATTAATTTTAATTTTTTAAAAATATCTTTCACGGATCAAAAGCCCAAATATCTTTCACGGATCCCATTCAAGGACCAACCCATGTTGGTATTTAACAGATTTTTTTTTTTTTTAAATATTAATAATGTATTTGTTTTTTTAAGACTTTTATGTTCATGGATGTTTTAAAAAACATTTTTAAAAGAACTTCTAGGTGATTAACAATCGTTGATTTTTTTTATCAAAAAATTCCTTCAAGGATATCCAGGTCAGCAATCTTGAATATTTGCAATAAAATATATTTTTTGAAGGATTTTTTTAAATATTTATTCAATGACAAGAACACAACTTTTTTAGGGATTTTTTGATTATCAAATACACACCTCCAGAAACCTGTAGACCAATCCTCAGATATGTTTTGCAATATTTTCCAAAACCATCAATTTTGTTTTTTTTTTATAAATATTCTTTGCCCAATAAATGTGGATTGTTTTCAAGGATAAAAAAAGGGTTATTTTTAAACAAACAAATCCATATTTTTTAAAAGTAAAAATCCTTTTCAAGGACCATCAAAGGTTGGGTTTTTAACAATGTAATAATAATAATAATAATAATAATAATAATAATAATAATAATAATAATAATAATAATAATAATAATAATAATAATAATAATAATAATACTAATAATAATAATAATAATAATAATAATAATAATAATAATAATAATAATAATAATAATAATAATAATAATAATAACAATAATAATAATAATAATAATAATAATAATAAAATAATAATAATAATAATAATCTAAAATAATAATTTAAATTTCTTTTCTAATACTCTTATGTCACCAATCGCCTTTTCTAGGATTTTCAGGACATTTTTCAAATATTCAATGACAAGGACGCAAAAAAAACATTGGATGTTTTATGAATATATTTTTTAAGGACTTTCTGAACCTCAAACGTAAATTTTGTACAAAAATCTTTTGAAGGATTTTTTACAAAAAAAAAAAAAAAAAACTTTCCGACCATTATTATTGGTTATGAAATTTTTTAAAAATGTTTTTTTTAAGAAATTCTGGCGGTTTATTTAGAAACTGTTTTAAAAGATTTTCCTCTCCTTTTTACAAACGTTTTCGAAGGAATTTCCGAACTCCAAACGGAGATTTAGAAGAAATTTTTTTTTTCTAAAATCCTCAGGACCATCGAAAGGATCAAGATTTGACTAAAAGGACTTTTATACCAATAACCATGGATTTAAAGGACTATTCGACCATCGAACGTAGATTGTTCTGAAAATGTTTCTTAAAAAATTTTTATACCAAAATTCGATGATTTAAAAAATGTGCTTTGCAGACTATTTTGAAACCAAAACCAAAGAAGATTTTCATAATTTTTGAAATATTTTCATTAAAGGGATTTTGAATGTTGGTATGGCAATTTTTCCAAAAAAATAAAAAATAAATAAATAAAAAATAATAATAATAATACTACTTTAATAATCAACATTTACTTTTTAATAATTGTCATAGATTGTAGTTTGAATTTTTTAAAAATTTTCCAAATTTACTAGAAAATATTTTTCCAATTTCTTAGCAAAAAAGGGTCAAAGGTTTCCTTTCTTATATTTTTTTTTTAAATTTTGCATTCATTTACTCACCTCAATGCCCGACTCAATTTATCGTAGTTCATATTCGGCTTGGATTTCCTTTCACCCCAACGACGGGCAACCTCATCGGGATCGGTTAATTTGAATTCACCATTTGTACCCTCCCAGGTTATGCAGCCGGCATTGCTGGAATCTGAGAGTAGCTCCAATAGAAATTGCCATAATTGGATTTGACCAGAACCTGCAAGGAAAATAATATACAAAAACAAAATAAATACAAGGCAACGGAATTGGAAAGGATTTCAAGGAAAACCAGATATAAAAAAAATATTTACATGAACCCAAAGTAAAAATGTGTCCTAATTGTTCTGCCAATTTCAAGCATCAACAGACAAACTCTAATTGGGAAGATATCAAAAAATAGTCCTCAAAAGTTGGGAAAAAATACGACATCTGTTGCAACCCGAAATATTTTGACAACAAGTGTCACAATTTTCCTCTTAAGGCCCAAAGACCTCCCATGGTTCGATTTACGTTTTATTATTTATTTTTTTCCTCACTTTGATTTGCAAAGCGTGACAAAAGCCCTTTGGCTAAACAACAACAACAAAAACACCCGAAGAGAATTCGTTGAAATCCTTTAACTCTTCAAGAAATTAAAAACAACCGCAAATAATTCTCGACAACTTGATGAGGCCATTATTCGATTCGTTAGGCACTTCAAACAATCAGCGACGAACATCATAAATCGTTTAATCATTTGGCAATTAGGTATTGTTCTCTATCTCTCTGTGTGTGTGTGGTGGGGTGGAAGGGAAAGGGGATGAAGCCAAAGGCATTTAAGGGATGATTTGTTGTCTGTGTTACTTTTTTTTATTCCCTCAACACAAAGTGAGTCAGTCAGATAAGCAACAACAACAGCAACAATCAAGTAATGACTTTTCGGATGAGTGACTAGCAAACTCGATGGATGAATGAATGAATAAAGGAATGAATGAATGAATTGTGTTAATTGCAAATCACAACCGCTAAGTGAAGCTTTAAGTCTTACACTCTTCTTCTTCTTCTCCTTGTTTTTTGGTTAGCTTCGAGGTTGGGGGGTGTTGAGTTAAAAGGTTAGGCCTAGCCACACGTGTTCCTTGCTAATGGATGTTAATGTTGCATCCAGCGGCAATTTTCCATGCCATTTGAAAAATGAAAATTTTTAACCTTTTTCTTTGGCAGTTTTGCACACAAAACATGTTAATATGTGTTAGTATGTGTGTGTGTGTGTGCACGCCTAAATGCCTTATAATTGTTTTGGCCGTTTTGTTGCGACATCCTCTCGTCGCCGCCATCAGGTTTTTTGCCACCGTGGTCTCAGTGGTCTCCATTTAAATTTTTCACCAACACTTGCACTAATTTTGATTTCCGTCATTTTCCCGCTGCAGCTACTGCCGCAGCTGCGTCGTCTTTTATGGCAACGATAACAACTTTTCCTTTGACTTTCTGGCCAAAGCTGAGCGGATAGTAATTTTAATTTAACAAAAAACGCATGTCGTTGCTAATATTTTAATTACCAACATGCAATGTTTTCTATGTTTTTTTTTTCGCTCTCAGATCCTATGAAGCAAGAATGAGGTTTGAGTCCTTAAATAACAGTTTTTGTTTAGGAAGCTAATCAACCACTATTTTTTTAAATAATTAATATTTTTAATTATTTTATTTATATTTTATTTCAAGGATTTTCATGGATTGAAACGTGAATTTCAATCTATAAAAATCCTTGAAATAAAATATATATAAAAAAAAATAAATAAAATAACTAAAAATATGACAAAGAGGCAAAAAAACGTGGAATTTTTGCAGATATTTTTTAAGAAGCAATAAAATTGGACATTATGATAATATTTTTTTAAGGACCAAAAATCGTAGATTTCAGCTCAAATATATTTTCACAAAAAAAAAAAATATTTTTAAACAAATATTGAACTAGTGTGGATTTTTTTTTAATATTTTCTTAGAAATATAGAAAAGTGGAGGTTTTGGTTCAGCTTCTTTTCCAAAGCCCAAGAACTTCGAAATTTTGTAATATTTTTGCAAGGTCCAATAAACATGAATTTTTTATAATGCAGAATATTTTTAAGATAAAAGTAGACATTTTTTTGAAGAATATAAAATTTGAATATAATTTTCATAAAAAAAACTATTGTATGCAGGTATATAATTTATCCTGAGATCTATAGTGAAATTTGGTGTTGAATATTTCTTCTTTTGTCACCTTTCGGCTAAAATGATTATTTTATGTTATTTATTTATTTATTTTTTTATATTTATTTATTTATTTTATTGTTTTTTTTTTTTTTTTTTTTGAACAGTGTTGGCTTGTTTGTTCGGGATATCATAGTATTTTGTTGTTGTAAAAACGTTAGGCTTAATCCCTTTATTGTTGTTTTTATAAAAACAACATTTGTTTATTAGTGGAGAACGATGGTAATGTTTACCAGGGGGATGGCAGGGATTGCCTAGGTTTAGGAAAGAGCCATAAACCCTCTTCAGTTCCCTTGTTGTTTTTTTTTTTTTTTTTTTTTTTTTTTTTTGAGAAAATTGAGGCAATTATTTGTTTGATAAGCAGTAAAAATCTTCATTTCTTTTCTGTGGAGACTTTCAGTAAAATTTAATGAAGAATATTTTTGTCTTTGACGTCATCCTTCCAAAATGGTGCTTTGTTGGAGATTTTTGAATAAATTCAAATGAAGTATGGGATTAACACAATAGGTTTTAATAATTTAGGTATTTCTGGCGTTAAGGCAAGATTTAGACTTTTGACGTCTTCTAGGACCTATTGTAGAATTTGTAGAAATATTTTTTTAGAATATTTGAACTTATTACGATCCCGTTTAAAGGGACTTTACAACCATATTTTAGAAAAAAAAGGACCAAATAGCAACATACAGGGCAAGATGAAAAAATTACAACCAAATTCAGACTGTTGTCATTTCTAAGCCACTAGTCCGACAGCTGTTAAAATAATTCCAATGACAGTTCATTATATTGTTTACAAGCGTACAAAAGCATTTTGGTGAGAACTTTCCAGAAAAAAGTTATTTGTGATGGAACTCTAGCGTTGAAGTGTGATTTCTTTATATTTGGCTGGAAAACCACAAATGGGTATCGTTAGAACACTCCAGCATTTAAATGTGAATAAATCTTTTGTGTCTCGTACCATCGCTCGTTATAGTGATTCTGGGTAGGCTACCGGGTAGCCCGACGTCAAAGAACTGGACGGAAGAAAACAGCAACATCTGCAGAAATGGTTCGAAAAGTAAAGAAGCGACTTGATCGAAACCCACGTCGCAGTGGCCCAAAAGATGAGCTGAACATAACAATATTTCATTCGGCAAATATTAAAAAACTAGCTCGGGGTAAAGCCATTTCAATTCCAAAAAGTGCAAGAAGTTACACAGCACCAGAAAGAAAATAGACTTAAAAGAGCTAAAGAGTTGCTTCGCTTGGGCGAAAGTGGTGAACTGCCGATTTTGGTTTTCTCCAACTCCGATAAGAAAACATTCATTGTCCAGCAGTTTGTAAACAAACAAAATGATCGTGTTTACTTGCCAAAGAGGTCAGCTGAAAATGTGCACCTTCGGTTGGCCACCAAAACTCAAGCGCCGGCCATGGTAATGGTGTGGGCCGCCATAACAGCCGAAGGTCGCTCTCCGCTCGTATTAATCGGCCGTGGCATCAGAATAAATACCGAATATTATCGCGAAAATATTCTGGAGGATGTATTAAAGCCTATGACACGCAAACATTTTGGCCGCAGACCTTGGAAATTCCAACAGGACTCAGCACCATCTCACTCAGCACGCACCACCCAAGAATGTTTATAAAATGAGGTTCCTCGCTTCATTTCCAGCGCACAGTGCCCACCAAAAATTTCCGGATACCAATCCGTTGGACTATTGTGTCTGGAGTATTTTGAAAAGCAAGGTTGGCAGTAAAAAATACCAAAGTGTCGGTCACATCAAGCAAGCGCTTCGCTGGGAATGGGCCAAAATATCACAGAGCAAAATTCGGGCAGCGTGTGACGGTTTCATTGGCCGTTTAAAGGCCATAATTCGTGCCAAACTTATTCTAAAATTTGATGCTATTTCCGACATTTTTTGCTTTCATTCAATAAAATTTAACAAAAAATCCAAAAATTATGGCGTTTGATTTTGTTGCAGTTTTTTATCTCACCCCGCATATATGAATTCATGACGTTTACGTAAGACTTACACTCTTAACTTCTTTGAGAGGTTGCGACCGGATTTTAAGACATCATTTAGCCAGGTATTGAAAAAAAAAAGCTTTTGTTGACTTTACGGGCTTCGAGGAATCTCAATCTAAAAATGTAGAAGAGGGGGGGGGGGGAGGAAACTTGTCCTCTCTATTCAGGTTACTTAACAATTTAATCTTTTATAGCGCCGATATTTTTAGCTCTACTTACATTATTTGCTGGATTTTTCTTTTAATTATTAAAAAATCTAATATTAGTGGAACCGAGATTTGTTAAATCATGTTTTTTTCAAGGACAAACTGACCAATAATCATATTTTTAAACATTTTTTATTTCTCTCTTCCTAAAGCAGCACTAAAACAAGTGTGTGCATTGGAAGCAATGTAGTTGTTGTGGACAAAAAATCCATCACTACAAAAAACAAAACGTTGCTGTGAAAAAAGATCTGCCAATAGAACTTGAGTCGAACCTGGAGAGTTTCTAGTGTATAATTCGCATATGCTAATTTGCAATAAGTTCGAAATATATACTACTTTCCAGAGAACGGCCCTTGTAAGCCATCATCCACATCAAATATGCCTGATGAGCCGCTTAACCAACGGCGAAACGCGTCGCATAGTGGTGAGTGTGTGATAGTGTCTATCTGGCTTTCCTTTTCACTGCAAATTTCAGATCATTAAGCTCGTCTCGAAAGAGAAAACAAACACTTAAATCATAAAACATATGATCTTCGCCTTAACAAGGCAAAACTCGAGAATTATTATTACTATTTATTTATTTATTTATTTTTTTTTTTTTTTGACTATACTTATTCTATCTTTTTTCTAAGGCCTTTCAACAAACTCCCAAAACTGTTGTCTGTTATAAAATATAAACATAGTCTCCATTTAACGGCCTTTATCATAAATATATAAATAACTATTTTCTTAAATATATCACCTTACCGGCAAATACAAAATATATAACATTTAAAATTATTGGCAACAACCTGACAAAAAAAACTTCGACTGGACTATAAAATAAAATGCCAAACTTTAAATGTTGAGAATAGTTTCAAGAGCCCAACAATGATTTATGACACCTTTAAGGTATACCAATGCCTCTCTCCTCTCTTTTTCCCCCCACCCCCTTCTCGTTAGCCACCAAAAAGTTATAACTTTCCTTAGCTGATTATTGCAAGGAATGTTGACCCTAATTCAAGAAATCAACCACCCACAGACAGTGGCAACAACTACAACAACAACAGCAACGAATTGGAAAAAGAAGTTAAAATAAATGTTAGAAAATAAAAAAAGAAAACAATGCCAAAGTTCGACAAAAAAAGCAAACCTCGGCACTAGTCAACCATTTCTACAGCTGTCTCATGTAAAGGCAATGAATGAATGGCCGCTTGTGAAATATTTTACTAAGCAGTTGGGTGTATTTATTTGTTGTAGTACGATTTTTTATGTTGTTGTATGTATTTTGTTGGCTACATCAACGAAGGTAAAACTCAACCGGAATTAGCATAAAACAGGCACACAATCGCCCACCATTTGGCGACGCGACATTTAAATGCTTTGTTTCACCCACAAAACAACAAATTCAAGAACAATACATAAAAATGAAAAAGACACAAAAAAAAGCAATATACATATATATTTACTGTACAAAAGGACAAGTGGAGGAAAACGGGTATGTTAGGGTGAGAAAAACAATTTTTGGAAAATATCAACAAAAAAAAATCATCAACTATGGTCCTTGATTTAAAGTAAAAAAATCCTAGATTATTGGTTGGAGAAACCTTTAAAATAATTATCAGAAAATCCATGATTATTTCTCAGCAGGCCTTTAAAAAATACAGTATTATTGGCCGCCATATACATATATATTCGCTGGAGAAGGAAAGGTGGGTATATTGAGAAAATGAAATTGGCTTGGTGGTCCTTATTTTTTTTTTTTTAACCAACTTGAAATTAAGTTACAAAACTCCTAGATTATTGACTAGATTGTGCTTTGAAGGAATTTTTAGGAAACTCATGATTTTGGCCAGCTGATCCTTGAAAATAATTGTAAAAAATCCGCATTTATAGGTTGAATGCATAGTTCTAGGAAAAACATTTTTCAGATGATTTTTAGAAAATTCTCTTAAAAATTAAAGACAATTGTCCGCTTAGCCATAAAAAAAAAAAATGCGGAGAATTGTGTTAAATTGAGATTTGAAAAATTGTTAAAAAATTCACGATTATTGTTGAAGGGAATTTTTAAAAAAAAAATTCTAAGATCTTCTACAAAACAATGCAATTTTTGTTTTAAGTATTTTAAAGAACGTTTTGACCAATAATCTTGGTCGCCTTTAGTTCTTCAAGGACCTTCTGTTTTATACTTGTGTAGTTCGATTTACGACTTAATTCATTAATTAAATTTCCAAGGTTCTTTAAAGAAATTCTTGAAACAAAGACTTTAATTAAACTAAGCGTTCTTGTATAAAATGTTGGTTGGTCTTCAGGTCCCTGAGAGACTAAAAAATCCAAGTTTAAAAAATTAAAAAAAAATTACATTAGTGAGCCTGAGGATCCTTGAAAATTTCTCTAGAAATCCACGTTGGTTAGAGTCATAGTCCTTGGGAAATTTATTTAAAGAAAACCTAGGTTGTTTGGCCTGGTATTGGCCCTTGGGAAAAAATTCTTTAAAAAAGAAATCATATTGGTACCTCAGAGGGCCCTGGGAAATTTTTCTTTAAAAAATCAAAATTGTTTGGTCCTAAGGACCTTGGAAAAATTTCTTAAAAAAATCCAAATTGTTTGGTCTGCAGATCCTTTGAAGAAAAGTATCTAAAAAATACACGTTGATTGATTGCTCTTATAACTTTTGAAAAAAAGGATGTTTATTTGACTTAAGATCCTCCGAAAAATATTTGTATAAAAATGGTAGTTGGGTTATCTAAAGATCCATGAAAAATTTCTTTAAAAAATCCAGGTAGGTTATAATAAATGCCCTTTGAAAGTGAAAAAATCATTAGAAAAATTCACGTTGTTTGGTCTGAAGGTCCTTGGAAAAATTCATTAAGAAGTCCACGTTATTTTGTCCGAAGGTCCTTTAACAAATAATATAAGAAATCAAAGCTCTCTAAGCTGTTTGGGCAAAAGGTCCTCTAAAAAATTATTAAAAAATCCAGGTTGTTTGAAATGTCCTTGGAAAAAATTCTGTAAAAACTACGCTGTTTGGTCTAAGATCCTTTGAATAATCCACGTTATTTGGTTTAAAGGTCCTTTAAAAAATTCATTACAAAAATCCACTTTATTTGACCTGAAGGTCTTTGGAAAAATCATAAAAAGTTCTTAGAATAAAATTCTTGAGGAATCTACGTGTCATAATCTTTGACAAACATGATTGCTGATCTGGCATGGATGTTTTTTTTATTACCCATGTTGGTTGGTCTAAGTCATTTAAAAAAAAAAATATTCAAAAAAATCCACGTAGTTTGTTCTGAAAAATAAAAATTATTTTAAAAAATCCACGCTGTTAGGAATCTCCTTGGAAAGAAATCTGTAAAAACCACGTTGTTTGGTCTAAGACCCGTTGAAAAATTCATTTGAAAAATCCTCATTATTTAGTTTGAAGGCCTTTAAAACTAATTCATAAAAACACATTGGTTGGGCTAAAGGTCCTTGAAAAAATTCATAAAAAGTTCTTAGAATAAAATTCTTTGAAAAACTACATCTCATAACATTTGACAAACATGATTCCTTGGAAGTTTATTCCACGTTGTTAGATCTAAGGTCCTTAAAAAAATTATTTGAAAAATTCCCGCTGTTTGGTCTGAATATCCTTGGAAAAAAATCTGTAAAAGAACGCTTCAAAGTTATTTTGTTTGAGGATCCTTTCAAACAGCTACGTTGGTTAACCTGAAGGTCCTTGCAAAAATTCATAAAAAAGTTCTTAGAATAAAATTCCTGAAAAATCTGGTTGGTCTTATAATCCGAGCTAATAAAAGATTCACGTTTGCATGTCAGATAGTCTTTGACAAACATGGTAGCTGATGTGACAGTCCTTAAATGTTTTTTTTTTTCCTTGCAAAAATTCTTAAAATTTCGCGACGATTTCCAGTATGGTCCATCATCTACTTCTTGAGAAAAAAAAATGTTTAAAAAAATCCACGCTGGTTTATCCAATATAGTCTTTGAATAAATCTCAAAAAAATATGAAAAGGATCTATAAAAAATGCATGTTGATTTATTTTTTAGTCCTTGAGAAAATTTTTCCAAAAAAGTCCTTATTGCTTGATCATTTTTGGAAATAAATTTAAAAAAAATTCGTTGTTGGTCTAAATATTCCTGGGAAAACTCTTTAAAAATATTCGAGTTGGTTGATAAAAGAGTCCTTGAATATATTCCTAAAAAATCACGTTGGTTGGTCTGCGGGCAAATTTCTAAAAAAAACCCTTTTTAAAAAATAAAAATTAGTTGTTTTTTTAAAGTCCTTGAAAAGAAATCCTTAAAAATCAATGTTTGTTGGTCGGAAAAAATATTTAAAAAAATCTCGTTGGGTTTTTAAATGCTTTTTAACCCAAAGTTGATGTATGAAAAAATGCTTAAATCCGTATTGGTCCAAGGATTTTTTTTAATTGACATTAGCTATTGGAAAAAATCTTTAAAAAATCCACATTGTCCTTGGAAAAAAGTTCTTTAGAATACCTGTAAACAACCCTTTAACAACCCTTAAACAATTTTAAACAAAAAAACATAAAAACATTTTTTTTAATTACTTTGAGGCTTTTAGAAAAATTTAATTGGTCCTTTAAAAAAATCTTCAAAGATTTTACCTTTGAAAATAAATTCTTAAAAATTTGGTATCTAAAAAAATATTTTTAAATTTTTGCCATTCTGTCCATTGTTGCTACCCACCCTATAATATTTAATGTTTCTGCTAAAGAATATAAAATCCCGTGGGTATTTCTTAGCCATGTTTTTTTCGCTACTAGCCACATTTATTCTTTAAAGAAAATAAATGACGTATACACCATTACAAGGGTTTACAAGAGTTGCGGTTCATGTAGTTACATGTAGCTGCTTTATAACTCCAAGTACCTCGTGTGGAAACTACTGTAATATGAATCCATAGAAAACACTCAACTCACTCCAACTATTTAGAAGAAATGAAAAAAGACTACAGCAAGGCACGCGAATTTTTATAGTTACGAATTTGGAAGAAAAGGGCAAGAGGAGGGCATATGTGGGAGTTCTGGTGATTGTATAAAAATCACCTCCAACTGTGATTCATACAACAACTACAAGACCACTTTCTCCTTACATCATAGAGTATGTATGTATGTATGCACGTCAGTGTGTCGGTGTGAGTGAGTTTCATGTTAAAACCCGTCTAGATGCGATGGTGGCAAAAATGCTGTTTTGATTAATTATAGCTTCCTCTAAACACGGAACCGCTTTGTTACTCCAAGTCCGGTGCAACAAT
This sequence comes from Musca domestica, assembly GCF_030504385.1. Lineage (NCBI taxonomy): Eukaryota > Metazoa > Arthropoda > Insecta > Diptera > Muscidae > Musca > Musca domestica. Next base: position 4,999,633 of record NW_026712207.1, on the reverse strand, counting down.
AACATCAGCAGCCATGGCAGCTACAACAATGATGACGACAATGGAAATAATGGCATTCTAAAGATTCAGTGAAAATTTAAATGTTCTTAGCATGCAACTTGTTGTAAGGATGGAATAAAGAAAGAGAGAGAGAGAGAGAGAGAAAGAGACAGTGAAAGGAACCTCAAGGAACAGGCAACATGCACTCGGACAACAGCAATTTATGGCCATCACTTAAAAAAAAAATGAAGTTAACTCTAAAAAATAATGGCAAAAGAAAGCTGAACAACAAAATATGTGGTTACTCCCATCTTAACAATGTCGAAGAAGACTTTTCTTCCTTTTTTCCCTCAACTTAAATAAGAAATTATCCAAGGAGAGAAAAAAAGTGGTTTTGGGAAAACTCAAGGATTTGTGATAATTTTTTTTGTATTGTTACATATATTTTTTTGAAATTTAATTAACATTGTTTGGTATGTTGTTTTTCCCCGGACATAACTTTTTGACATTCTGTAAAAATTATTTTTCGACTTCGCCTCTGGTGAGCTGCGGGCAAGAGTGATATGAAAATTACAAAAGTACAACCAAGTAATTATTTCCGCAAAATGGAAGCGAAATTAAATTAACATTCTTAAGGGACGATCAAAGGAGGAAATTTGTTTTTTGGAAGAGAAAGGGAAAAATGAAGAAAGAGAAAATATGTTATTCTTAACCACTTTTACCACCAATAAGCTCTCTATGTAACTCTAGGACTTATTCTTTCATATTCAAGTTCAATAAAAGATAAATAGATCTCAATACCAAATTTGAGGATTTAAGCACTATCCCTTCCCCCCAATATTCAAATTAGTACTTTTCGCAAAAATATAGTACACATTTCCAAAAAACCACATCTATTTCTTAACCACAGAGACCTACATTGACCTTAATCTCAAATTTCAGTATTTCAGCATTATTCATTTGTCCAATACCAAATTTAGTACTTCTCGTACAATTATAGTATACATTTCCAAAATAAATCTCCATATCTCAACCCCTTTAAAAACAGAGACCTCAACATAAAATTTCGGAATTTCAGCTCTAACCTTTTACCCAATACCAAATTTAGTACCATGTAGTACTTTTTATACAATTATAGTACACATTTTAAAAACCACCTCCATAACTCAATTCCAGATACCATCTGAGACTTCACTGTAAAATTTCGGGACTCCAGCTCTATTTCTACACCCAATACCAAATCTGGTACCATTTAGTACTTTTCAAACACATATGGTACACATTTCCAAGACCATCTCCATATCTCAATTCCAGATACCAACATCAAAGTTGGAGATTCCCAAATTTCCCAATACCAAATTTAGTACCACTTAGTACTCTTCGTACAAATATGGTGCGCATTTGCAAACCCGTTCCATATCTCTATCCTATCCTCAATCCAACAAAAATCTCAAGATCATATTACGGAATTTCAACTCTAACCCTTTACCCAATACCAAATTTAGAACCATTTAGTACTTTTCGTACAATTATAGTACACATTTCCAAAATAAACCTAAACCAGCTCCATTGGTTCACCTAAATGCAAAGTGTACTAAATTTAGTACCATTTAGTTCACATAAGTACAATTTTCCAAAACTATGTAATAGTAATCATATTTCCAATTTTCAGAATTTCAGCTCTATCGGTTCACCCAAATCGAAATTGTACCAAATTTGGTACCATTTGGTACTTTTCTTGCACATAAGTACCCATTTCGAAAACTTCCTCCATATCCCAAGGGTACACTCTGCCACTAATGGTAATTTCAAATTTTAGGATTCCAGCACCGTCCGTTCCTGCAAATTCAAATTGTACTAAATTTTGTACCCGTTAGTACTTTTCTTATACATGTGTACACACTTCCAAACCTACCTCTTTACATCGACTCTACTCCTCATCCTTGATTTACGATCCAATTTTCAAGTTTTTAGCTTTAACCGTTCACATGAAACAAAATAGTACCAAATGTAGTACATCTTAGTACTTTACGAATTTTTAAAAAACCCTTTGGTACATCTATCCTGCACTTAATCAATGACCTTCATTCCAAATTTGAAAACTGCACCTTCATCCGTTCATTCCAAACCAAACCGTTCCAAAATGAGTACCATTTAGTACAATTTCAATTTTTAGTACATTTTAGTACTTTTCGTACATTTTAAATACGAATTTCCAAAAACCCAGTCTTATAACTCTCCTACGCACCAAGATTGAACTGCAAAAATTCAAGATTCTAGCTTCAGCTGTTTCGCCCCGGGCGCTGATTCTCAGTCAGTTCGTCGGTAGATATCAGCAGTTTGGCCCATAAAATCAATGTCAGATGGTGCGAAAGTCCTTTAAAATAAAATTAGTTAAATTTTTTTTTTCATGTTCGAAAATGCCCTGAAAAATTATTCTATTCTTATTATATTCTACAACGACTGCTAATCCAGTTTTTTTCCAAAAAAAAACCTAATGACTTTCGAATTAACTCTTTTTCCCATGCCAGACATTGCTCTCTTGTGATTTATGATTGCTATTTTTGGGGAAATCACGCCCCTTATGGGCGTAGCCCACAGGATGATGAATAACAAATATTTCATACATTGTAACCCTTTTTCCCTTGTGCATTATGAATTTTTAATAAACTCCAACGAAAATGACGAAACAGAGAAAATCATTAACACCCGTGACTAGTGTGGAACATAACCCTTTCCCAAAAAAATTAAACGAAGAAAAAAACACCATTTGATCCTTAGCCAAAGATCGGCACGTGTAACATGGCACTCCTTGGCTTATTTCATATGCTCGGGCAATGAATAAGGATTTTTTTTCGTTGGCAATCTTTTAAAACGGTACATAAAAACACCCCACCAACAAAAGGGCTATACTTTTATTTTTTTGTTCCACCAAAAAACACCTTTTCCCTGTTTGCCTCACACCCCAATTTCTGCCACCATGAGTGCGTGTCGTTACAGACAATCAAAGGTGAAACTTAAGGGATAATTTTAATTTGATTTGTTAATAACAATAATAAATTTGTTGCATTTCAATGAACTCGGCACCAAAAGGTGGGGTGTAGGAGGTGTTGCCTTCCATTCACTTTCATTTCATGTTACCGATTGAAAAAGAGAAAAAGGGGGAAATCTCTCGTGGAAAAATTGCATGTAAAACGCAGATCACCGTAATATGCAAATATGGTCGGTCATATGAATTACAGAAAATTACAAAAACAACAACAATACTGAAAATAGTCAAAAAGTCGAACAAATGTAACACTGGAACACGTGCTGTTTTTGGATTCAAACTAAGGGCTGTAACTAATCTTAGCACCTGTATCTTTATGCCTTTTTGGAAAAATATTCGAAATTTAAATTGTCAAGTGTTGTGTAAAGGGGGGAAATTTTGAGGTCCTTAAGGCTATATTTTAATAGTACAAAGCATGTGGTTGTAAGGGATACTTACCAGAACTTGCTAGACGACTGCTGGTCGCTCCAAACATTTGATATGGATCTGAAAGGGAAAGAAAAAAAATAGAATCAATTAATTTCATTTTATTTATTTAATGTAAATAATTAATAATTAAAATAATAAATATAATAATAGCAATAACAATAATAATAATAATAATAATAATAATAATAAAAATAATAATAATAATTATAATAATAATAATAATAATAATAATAAAAATAATTATAATAGTAATAAAAATAATAATAATAATAATAATAATAATAATAATAATAATAATAATAATAACAAAAACAATTGTGTAATAAAAATTAATGAAAAATATTGATAATATAAAAATGAACAATAGAAATTGTTATACAATTTTTTTCTTCCTGTTAAATAAATTTCTTTGTTAGTGGTTTGAAACCCCTTAAAAAATAATAAAAATTATCCTCAATTTCTAGCTGGGAAACCCTTTACAAAAACCCCTAAAAATGAAAGGTTTTTTGTCCGAAAATAGTTTATAAAAAATTCTCAATTTAAATATTTAAGATCTTTAAAAAAAAAACAAGTATCCGACGATTCTACTATCAACGCTTCTCATTAATTTATTTCACAAAAATAAATAATACAACCAATATTAAAAAAAAAGAAAATAAAAAAACCCACACAAATCGTCATAAATAAAAAAAATCATTTACAAAAGTCCCGAAAAAAAATTTCAAAAGCCCAACATTTCGATTTAATTTTTTTTTTCGAAATCCATGTTTTGAAAGTCATTCAAAGTAATTTTTTTAAAATGAAATTTTTCTGTTTAATATTCCTTGAAAAAATTCTTAAAAATATTCACGGTTTCTAGTTTGAAAATTCTTCAAAAAATTAAAAAACACGGATTATACTTACTGAAAGTCCTTAGCAATATAATAAAAACAACGTTTGTTTATTAGTGAAGAACAATGGTACTGTTATAGGCAGGGAATACCTAGGTTTGGAAAAAAAACCACCAATCCTCATCAGTTCCCTTGTTTTTTGTCTGGAATATTCTCCCCAGGAGTTATTTTAAAAATAGCACCTCCATTTCCTTGGAAATTTTAGGATTTTTTTTGTACCCTACACCACATAGTGGTAAGGGTATTATATCTTTGTGCATTTCTTTGTAACATGGCGAAGAAAGCGAGATACACCCATAGTTACTCTTGAGGATCTTCATAGAATCACTTTCTGAGTCGATTTACGCATGTTAGTCCTTCTGTCCGACCGCCCATCTGTCTATGTATTTTTGTTAAAAAATTCAGGCTGCATTTATTATCCGATGGAGATGAAATTTTGCAAACAACATTTGTTTGGTCCAAGGACGAACCCTATTGAAATTGGTGAGAGTCGGTTCATATTTAGACATAGCTCCCGCATAAATCTTCAACCGATTTCGGGTTAATTGTGCACCAAATGGACAATATTTGTATATATTGCATTTTGGCACATCCGACCGAATTTAATGTAGAAGCAAGTACATCATCAGCAAATTTGGAGAAAATCGGTTCAGATATAGCTATAGCTCCCATATATATGTTTTATTCGATTTGGGATTTTAAGTCCGTCACATGTGTAATATGCTCTCCACAAGAGTGATATTCGGCACCAGATAACATATGGAGCTCAAAAATACCACTGTCAGAGTTTATCGAGATCGGACCAGATTAGGATATAGTTCCCATATATATACAGGGTGAGATGAAAAAACTGCAACCAACTTCAGACTGCTGTCATTTCTAAGAAACTCGTCCGACAGCTGTTAGAATTATTCCAATGACAGCTCATTATATTGTTGACCAGCGTGAAAAGCATTTTGGTGAGAATTTTCCAGAAAAAAGTTATTCGTGATGGAGTCACGCTTGATCTCCAGTGTGTGGCTGGAAAACCACAAGTGGCTATCATTAGAGCCCTACAGCATTTAAATGTGAATAAATCTTTTGTGTCTCGTACCATCGCTCGTTACCGTGTAACTGGTAGCGTAGCCCGTCGTCAAGGAAGTGGACGGAAGAAAACTGCAACATCAGCAGAAATGGTTCGAAAAGTAGAGAAGCGACTTGATCGAAACCTGCGTCGCATTGGCCGCAATATTCCATTCGGCAAATATTGAAAAATGAGCTCGGGGTAAAGCCATTGAAATTCCAAAAATTGCAAGAACTTACACCGCAACAGAGAGAAAATACTAAAGAATTGATTCGCTTGGCCGAAAGTGGTGAACCGAATTTGGTTTTCTCCAATGAGAAAACAACATTCCTTGTCCAGCTGTTTGTAAACAAGCAAAATAATCGTGTTTTCTTGCCAAAGAGGTCAGCTGGAAATCTGCACCTTCGGTTGGCCAGCAGAACTCAAGCGCCGGCCATGGTGATGGTGTGGACTGCCATAACTGCCAATGGTCGCTCTCCGCTCGTATTAATCGACTGTGGCATCAGAATAAAAGCCGAATATTATCGCGAAAATATTCTGCAGGGTGTATTAAAGTCTTGGGCACGCAAACATTTTGGCCGCAGACCTTGGACATTCCAACAGAACTCAGCACCATCGATCTCAGCACGCGCCACCCAAGGATGGTTACAAAATGAGGTTCCTCGCTTCATTTCCAGTGCACAATGGCCACCAAAATCTCCGGATACCAATCCGTTGGACTATTGGGTCTGGAGTATTTTAAAAAGCAAGGTTGGCACTAAAAACGAAGTGTCGAACACCCCAATCAAGCGCTTCGCCGGAAAGGGGCCAAAATACCGTAGAGAAATATTCGGGCAGAGTGTGACGGTTTCATTGGCCGTTTGAAGGCCATAATTCGTGCCAAAGGTGACCAATTCGAACAAATCTAAACTTATTCTTAAATTTGATGCCATTTCCGGTATTTTTTGGTTTCATCCAAATTTTTTTTGAAAAAAATGTAAAAATTATGGCGTTCGACTTTCTTGCAGTTTTTTATCTCACCCTGTATATGTATATATTTTTTTAAATTTCGAATTTATGCTCTGAAGGCCCTTGAAGAAATACTTATAAAAACCTTATGTATGTTAATCCCTTAATTGGTTTTTATGCATTTAAAAATAAAAATGCCAATATAAAAGTCCTTGAAAATGTATTGTTTTAGAATCCTGGCATAATGGCCTGAAAATTTATTAAAAAATATTATTAAAATCCAAATTGAAAAATATGTTGGTTCTGAAAAAAATAATCTTTTATAATCCGTAATTATAAATCTGTTAATCCTTAAGAAAATATTCCATAAAATACACTTTTAAAGTCTCTTCTCCATTGAAAATTGTCTTAAAAACCATATTTTTGTTGGTACTCAAAACAATCTAAAAATGTCCATGCTCAGTGATATGAAACTTCTTTAAAAAAAATATTTTAAAAATCCACATTTAAAATATCTGAAAGCCCTTGAAAGTACTCCTCAAATTTCCACGATTATTAAATTGTTAGTCATTATAAACATTTATTAAAAAATCAAATTCAAAAAAATATTCCTAAAAATTCCATGGCTATTGATCTGTGGCAGACAGATTGATGTGGTAGTCCTTAAAAATATTTTCCTAAGTATCCAGGTTCTTCGTATGTTGGTGATTGAAACAATATTCACAAAAATCCAGGTTTGTCGACATATTGGCTCTAAAAGAAAATATTCTTAAAAATCCACGATTTATGGTCCGTTAAACCTTGAAAAATATCCTTTAAGTATTCATGTCAATTGGTTCTTAGGAAATTTATTAAAAATTTGTAGAAGATGTTGGTCTATTGGTCCCTGATTTGTTTTTAAAAAAATGTAAGTCTATTAGTTTGCTGATCCTTGGTAAAATATTCTTAAAAATCTATGATTAGTTATTTTTTTGATCCTTGCAAGACTTTTAAAAATAGTAGTACAAATTCATTAACATTTCGGTTCTTAAAAATCTTTAAAAATTATGTTTGATAATCTTTTGATCCTCAATCGAACATATATTTAAAAAAAAACCTTTAAGGATTCATGTCAATTGGTTCTTTTTAAAAGATGTTGGTCTATTGGTACCTGATTTTTTTTAAATTAATTTTATTATTTTGCTAACCCTTGAAAAAATATTCCTAAAAATCTAGGATTATTAATTGTTGATCCTTGCAAGACTTTTGAAAAATGGTACCACAAATTCTTCGGTCTTTAAAAAATTCTCATTAAAATTAGGTTTGATAATCTTTCGATCCTTAATCAAAGATTCTCAAAGAAATATTTAAAAAAGTCCACTTTTCTTGCCCCTTTAGGTCTTCAAAAATATTTTGAAGGTTCCCCATGTTCATCCTGTTGATCCTTGTAATAATATCCCTCAAGAATTGTTGTGAATTGAAAAAAAAACTTGATATTCAGCTTCAAGTCTCCATATCAGACACATTTCTGAAATTGTTTGCATCTCACACCATCACATCAGCTTTTTTTGTCCAAATGGCAATTTCAAACAGCCGCTCACAAGTGGCACTTGAAAAGAAACAAATACGAGTACTTTAAATACCCATTCGTTGTGGTTGTTGTTCTTGGTATAGACGATGAAGACGACGACGACAACAACGACAGTGACTGTAAATACCATGACGAGGATAACAATTGAGGACGAACGACGCTGAGGACAATTCCAAAAACACTTGAAACGCATTTGCGGCAATGACACATTTAACCAAAAGCGAAAAGGAGTTTCAATTTTCAATTCCAACTCTCAGGGAACAGAAAAAAATATGGGAAGGAGTTCCATACGAAAGGGAAGGGTATATAAAAAAAACACTTCCAAAGTGGGAGATCTGCGTACAAAAAAATGAAAATACTTTCAACGCCAGGCCTGGCTATAAATGTCCTTGTTTTTTTTTTTTTTGGACGACTCGCAATGTAAACGTCAGTTCGGCTTGAATGCGTATTGAATTGTAATGAAATGAAATGGCAATTGAAATGAGTCCTACGTGTGCCGGGAGAGCGAGAGAGTGGTTGGGACTGCTATGTGTGTAGTAGTATTGGTGGTGTATTGTTATTGTTATGCTTTAGTGCCAACAAATAGTAATCCGCAATTAGAGTACTAGCAAATCTAGTTCACACAAAAATAGTAACAACAACAACAACAAAGAACAACAGGAATGTAGCAAAAGCAACAAAAAAAGAAAAAGAAAAACAACAAATAAATATCAGCTATTGTTGTTCCCTGACTTAATGTGATGTCGACCTGTCAAAAGTTGACGGTCACGAGCACCACTTTTTTCGGTTGGCTTTGGTTTGGGAAAACATTTTCACCAAAATAATCGATATGGAATTATTAAGCTTGTAATGCGGATTCGGTCACATGACCAAAAATAGTAATGCATGGTTGGGACTCTACTCTTTTTTTTCGGAACAATTCATTTGACTGGCAGTTCTATTCATAATTTGATGATTACCGTGAAAAAAACAGAAACAATAACAGATTAAGACGCGTGGCTTCATTCATAACTTGCTACGGTGTGTGTGTATGTTTGTTGTTTTTTCGCCAGATTTAAATACACACGCGACCGAAGAACTTCTGTTCTCTCCTGCAGCAATGTTTTGTCAACTCAACTTTCAAAATTTCATGTTTTTGCCAACGAAAACAATAGCTTCATCACTTGATTATAAAAGCCAACGATGGTTCCCCTTTCGACCTTTTCCACATCATTTTATTGTGTGCTTTAAAGTATATTTGCCACTTCTTCACTCCTCACCTCATCCTCCAAATTCCGTAATTATTTCGCCTCAAAATGTATTGTTGCAACGCAGTGTACTTCATCATATCAGAGTTGGGCCACAAATCATTTGTTTTGCAAGCCAACATGCAAATGTATGTGTATGTTTTGCAAACAAACTCTCTCACACATACAAACACATACTGGAGTTATAATATAATCAGTGGTCATACTATATACAAAAGGGTGGAAATCGGGTCTCAAGGTCCTGAAGAAATATCCTTGGAAATTCACTTTTGTTCATTACTGGTCCTTAATAAATTATTTCTAAACAAAGCACTTTGACCCTTGAATAAATATCCCTCAATTCGTCAGGGGCCCCTAAAACAGCACAATATTCCTTAAAAATAATTTTAAAACATTTAGATAGGTTCTCTAAAAGATAAGCTTAAAAAATAGAAGAATATTTTCTACAAATTTGTTTGAACAGTTTTATAGGTCCTCAATAAAAAAAAAACTAACAAATAGAGAAGCAGCTAAGCCGGGCCGAACTTTTAAGGAAGGAAATTGACAATTTTCAACAAATTCCGAAAAATACCTTTTATATGATCAACTTTATACGGGGCTATACGAAGGCGCGGACCTGTATAGGCTGTAGTACTCATTTGTCATAGGCTCTCCATTAAGATCTTCAAATACGAAATTTGAAACAATTCCGGTGAATAATGTCCATTAAATCATCAAAATACCGAATAAAGGAAAGTTCTGCCATATGTGGGCTATACGAAGATATGGACCTGCATACGAAATGTTTTTTTCATAGGCTGTACTACCCTTTACGAACTTTGAATGCGAAATATGAAACAATTCCGACGAATAATATCACTAAAATTATTAAAATACCAAATTCGGGACCGGTACCGTTATATCGAGGCTATACGAAGACCTGAAACTAGCATAGACAATTTTCCGTCACAGGATATAATACCCGTTAGAAACTTCAAATACGAAATTTAAAACAATTCGGATAAAAAATGTTGCTAAAATCATCAAAAAATCAAATATCGGTAGATACCGTTATATGGGGGCTGTACGAAGACGTGGACATGCATACGAAATTTTTAGGCATAGGCTGTGGTACCCATTACAAATTTCGAATACGAAATTTGAAACAATTCGGGTAAATTATGTCCTTAAAATCATCAATGGGGGCTATAAGAAAACGTGGACCGACATGGCCCATTTACGAAATTAAGCTTCCTACTGGCAAAATACAAATGTGTGCAAAATTTTAGCCTTCTATCTTAATTCGTCTGAGAGACAGTGTGATTACAACGATAGATAGACAGACAAACATCGCAAAATCGTTCTAGAATTTTATGCTAATCCAGAATATCAAGAATAAAAGAATCGTGGAGGGTATAAAAATGAAACAAGTCAAAAAATAACAGTCGGTTTTGCCCACGGATGTATACCCATATATTTGAGGGGGTTCCGAAGGAGTGGAACAATATTGTCCATTTAGTATCTGACCTAAATCTGATATGAATTAAAAAAAATAAATGTCCGTAAAAATTATATCTAGAATTTTGAAATTTTTGGCGAGGGTCACTCTTGCTTCGAAGTGGTCAGATAGGCTGGTTAATTTTGGAAATAAGTACTAGAACGTCACGAAAAGTATGAAAAGGTACTAAATATCATACCCTCTGTATCTGGGGAAATCTTAAAACCTTTTCAATTTGGAATGAGGGTCACTGATGGAGTGCATAGATAAAGGGTTTTTTTTTTGGAAATTCACACTATAAGTGTACGCAGAGTACTAAAATGTACTTCACTTGGTACAATTTCGTATCATGTGGACGCTTAAAGCTCAAAACTTGAAATTTGGAATGGTTGACAAGGTTGAGGAGTAGAGTCGATGTAAGGAGGTAACTTTGGAAGTGTGTACACATGTACAAGAAAAGTACTAAACCGGGATAAATTTAGTACAGTTTGAATTTTTAAGGAATAGATGGAGCTGGAATTCCAAAATTTGAAATTAACATTACTTATGAAGTGTAGGAATGGGAAGTTTTCAAAATTTGTACTTATGTGCACGAAAAGTACTAAATCGTACTAAATTTAGTACAATTTCGATTTGGCTGAACCGATAGAGTTAGAATTTTGAAATTTAGAAATAAGATTACGATTACATTCTAGGGCTGATGAATGTAGGCAGTATTGCAGATTCGTACTGATGTGTACTAAATTTGGTACAATTTAAATTTTTGGGAGAACCAATAGAGTTGGAACCCTGATACCAATAGAGCTGATATCCTGAAAATTGAAATGAAGATTACTGTCGGAGTGTAGAATAGGAATACGCAGGTAGTTTTGGAAATTTGTACTTGTATGTACTAAATTGTACTAAATTTGGTACAATTTAAGTGTTGAGTGACCCCTAGAGTTAGAACCCAAATATTGTGAAATAAGATTTAAAATGAAAATTAAATTTTGAAATTTTGTATTATGGTCCCTGTTGGTAGTAGGTCTTTGCATAAAGATGTGATTTTGGAAATCTGTACTACAAGTGCCCATAAAGTACTAAATAGTGTAATATTGCGTACAATTTGGTATTGGGTGAACATATAGGGCGTGAAACTGTAATTTGATATTGGGGTAGCTTTTCATGGGTAGACTGGTCATGTGGAGTTTGGTCCGGAAGTGTGTACTTTAATTGTACAAAAGTACTGAATGGTACTGTATTTGGTATTGGGTCAAGAGATAGACGCACAATTCTGAAGTTTTATTAGCTTACTGATGGTATCTGAGTTTGCGACTTAGAGGTGGTCTGGAAGTGTGTCCTATATGTGTACGAAAGGTACTTAATTTGGTATTGGGTGAAAAGATAGGGCTTGAAACCCGAAATTTGATATTGAGGTCTTTGTTGCAATATGGAATTTAGATATGTACCATAATTGTTCGAAAAGTACTAAATTGGGTGTAGAATAGAGGTGGAATCCCAAAATTTGGTACTGAGGTCTAAGTACTTTAATTGTTCAAAAGGACTAAGTTTTACGAAATTTGGTATTGGGTAAAGGGAAAGGAATATAATTCTGAAATTTGAAATTTAGAGTTGGCGGTGATTTGGCAATGTGTCCTGTAATTGTACGAAAAGTACTGAATGGTACTATATTTGGTATTAGGAGAAGGGATAAAGTAACATATCTGAAATTTGATATTGAGGTCACACCTGGTCTCATAAATGCAATTTTAATATTTTTTTAAATCCACCCTAATATACACAAATATTTTTATTCTTTATTTTTACAAAATATGTCCAAGTTCTTAATAAAGTACAATAAAATATTTTATAACTCTTTTGCTGTTTGTTGGCTGCTTGGCTGGCTGACAGACTGAATGCTATATTTGAGTGTGTGTTTGTGTTGTTGTTTCTGTTGTGGCTGTTCATTATTGCTTAATGGACACTTGAACATGCCTCTCAAGGTACCAGAAATGAAACTAACGTAACATTAAATACAACAACACAAAAACAATAAAGCAAACGCAATAAAGGATATGTGAATGGGCACACACAAACACACACACATAACCGCAAGCATTATGGGTTCTCTTATTCTGTTTTTCTCTCTCAGAGTGTGGGTTTGTGTGTCCGTAAGTGCCACGCCTTCAAAGACTCTTGACAAAATGTGCAAAAATTGTTCAAAAAAAAATAAAATAAAATAAAATATTTGGTATTTAGTTGTTGTATCCACTTTCCACTTGAGAATCCCTCTTCGTCTTCTTTATTTCCCATTATTTTTGAGGGGATTTCAAAAAACATTTGTTCAAAATGCAAATCCGCCAAACAATAAAAAACATTAACACAAATCATCATTTGGCATTATGAGTTTGGTATTTTTGTTGAAGTTTTGTTTTGAATGACGCGTGCCTCACTTTTGCCCTCTTCAGAGTTGCTAGCCACTTTTGAAGAGGTTCTCTTGCATTTGCACTCAGGCCAAGTTCTCCGGCCCATTTTGTAATGCATTTCCACACACCTACACCGCGTTTCAAGTGTTTGCTGCCATTCGTACCAGATGGACATTTGTTACAAATTGAATTTTCGTTACAAAAGAAGAACGGGATATTTGTTTTTGTTGAGGTAAAAACACTCACTTTATTTGAAATGAAAAAGAGTAAAGTTTCGGAAACGAAGGCGGATGTTTCGAACAATGGAGGTTTTAGTGAAAGCTCTTCAAGAGAGAGCATATATAAATAAGTTTTATATTTATTTTATAGTGAAGTGCATTAGTTTGGACTAAAAGCTTCCCATTTTGATAGGAACAATATATTTGCAAAAAATAAAAAATAATTATTATTAGAAATAAAATATTTTATATGATTTTTAAGACTTTTTCAAGGATCAATGGACTAATAATCTTTTATTTTGTCAAGGATATAGACGAAAGCCCGTGGATTTTTCGTAAAGCCCATAAAAAACTTGTTGGCTTTATAACTAAGTGCAGCGGGATTAACTAACAAAAAATTTTAAATTAAAAAAAAAAATAAGGACCTATTATCCTTGGGTTTTTAGAATATTTTTCAATACCCACGGTATGAATTTTGTTAGAACCAAAATATCAATAATCATAGATTCTGCTCTTTTTGGGGACCAATAATCGTGAATATTAAAGGATATCAAGAATGAATAATTTGAGGACTATTATAATTGAATTTTTCAAGGATCAAAAGAGATTAAGGATATTTTTTCAAGAATGTTTTTGCAAACGACAACCAACAGAATATTCTTTAAAAAAATTCCAAGGACTTTACCAACATAGATTTTTTTGAGAATATTTTCCAAGAACTTAACAAAGTGGATTTTTTTGTAGACCAGATTCTTCTGAACTGATTTTTTTTTTTTTTTTTTTGAAATATTTTCGAAGACATCCCGTTGTGGATCTTTTTTCAGAGAATTTTTAAGGCATCAACAACCGTAGATTCGTTGGCAAAATTTTCAAGACTTAACAACGGATTTTTAAATGTTTTTCCGAAAATTGTAGGTCAATTTTAAGAATATTTATTCAAGGACCAATAGGGCAACAATAGAGTTTCTTTAATTTTAAGATAATTTTTTGAATTTTATTATAGAACAGTATTGAATGTTTTTCCCAGAGGATTTTTATGATTAGGAACCGCAACACCAACATACGTCAACATTTAAGAAATATATTAATTAAGGATTTCTTAAAAAATGTCAAAGACCAAAAAATCTGGAATTTAAAAAATGACGGAACCAAGGACCAGCAGAGCAACAGATGTGCTATTTGTTATAAAAACAAGTAAAAAAGCTGTAAGTTCGTCTTGGCCGAACTTTGAATGCCCTCCAGAATTCGGAACGAATTTGGCAATTTTCAAAAAAATAAAATCCGTTAAGAATTCTGTTAAAATCTTAAAAATTCCGAATATAGCCATTATATTACTGTCTAAACGACGACGTGCGACCTGCGTATGCAACTTTTGTCATAAGCCATTACAATATTCAAATGCGAAACTTTAATAATGTAGCTAAAATCATCAAAGAACCGTATATGCATAGCTAATTTTCTGTCATAGGCTGAAATATAAATTACAAACTTCAAATACCAAATTTGAAACAATTCCGATGAATAATGTCGCTAAAATCATAATAATATCGGGAGGTATCATTATATGGGGTCTATACCAAAACGTGGACCTACATGGCTCATTTTTAATACCAAAAGACCTGCAGACATTATATACATTTGAGTAAAATTTTATCAAACTACTTCATTTCGTTCGGAAGCTAGAATGATTTCCATAGACGGACATCGCTTAATCGACATAGAATTTTATGCCGGTCAAGAATATATATATACTTTGTGGTGTCCAAAAACTATATTTCGAGGTGTTACAAACGGAATGATAAACTTAATATACACTCCATACTATGGTGGAGGATATAAAAACTGAAAGCATCAGCTGACCGAATAATTAGAATTTTTAGAAATATTTTATCGAGGACTAACATTCTAATAAAAGTTGACCTTCTTTTAAGGATCAACAAACTAAAAGACGTGGATTTTTTTTAATATTTTCCCAAGGACCAATAGATCAAAAATACTTTTTCAAGGATCGAAAAGGATTATCAGATTAATATACGTGGATTTTTAAAAATATTTTTTAGGGTCGACAAGAGTTAACAGACCATAAAACGTAAATTTTCAAACATATATTTTTAGAGATCGACAAAAATGAAGAAACCAATAAACGTGAATTTTCAAAAATATTTTTTTCAGGGACAAAAATACGTGGATTTTTATAAAATGTCTATTTTTTCAAGGATTAACGGACCACTAAATTTTTTTCTAATTTGTTTTCAAGAAACAATAAATTTGACTATTTTATTTTATTTTTTTATTCAAGGAACAACAGATTAAAAAAATGGATTTTTATAACCTTAGCCATATGGCTGCAGAAGGTATATATCATTTGATACGGCCAAAATGCCTTAAAAACCTAGGTCTTCTTTATCAACTTCGTTTCAGGACATTTGGAGTCGACCTAAGGGTGTCCGTCCGTCTATTTGGCTATAGAGTATAATAACTCTCAAAAGGAATATCCGATTTGGTTCAATGTGGGTACTTCGAAATATTATTGTCAAACTTAGATCTAATTCGGAGATGCGCAATATCTCTCCATTTCTTTAACAACATTTTCAAGAAAAAATTACCTTCTTCAACAAGAAAAGATTATATAATCCCAACATCGAATAAAAAGACCTTCTGGCACCTCCAACACAAATGGTAAAAATTTTGAATAACAAAATGGTCATAAAAACCAAGACAAGCATCTGATTATTTTAACATTTTACACATCCTAATATTTATACCAACAAAAGATCTGCCGGGAAGATGGGATGTATGGGACTACTCGGACGTTGATATTTAGGAATTTGAATAAAAAGGCAGCTCTTATCAATATCAATATTGCCTTTTAAGACCTTTTTTTTTTGTAGGCTAAAATTTGTCCTTTAAGCCTCTGATTATTTATTTTAATATTTTATGCAAAACAATTTCTGTACATAATTAACTTACCTGGCTGTCTTAAATGTGAATGTGGATCCAAGGATGATTTGCCAACACTGACTCCAACGCTGCTGAGGGCATTTGAACTGTATCCTGTAAAAACAAAAAATAAAACATTGTATGAGAAAAAAGTCCAAACTTTGACAAGCTGAAGGCCAGGGAGTCTCCATAGATGAGCTGAAGGCCAGGGAGTCTCTATAGACGAGCTGAAGGCCCAGGGAGTTTCTATAGACGAGGTGAAGTCCCAGGGAGTATCTATAGACGAGCTGAAGGCCCAGGGAGTCTCTATAGATGAGCTGAAGGCCCAGGGAGTATCTAAAGACGAGCTGAAGGCCCAGGGAGTCTCTATAGACGAGCTGAAGGTTCAGGGAGTCTCTATAGACGAGCTGTGAAGGCCAGGGAGTCTCTATAGACGAACTGAAGGCCCAGGGAGTCTCTATAGACGAGCTGAAGGCCCAGGAAGTCTCTATAAACGAGCTGTGAGGGCCAGTGAGTCTCTATAGACGAGCTGGTGGGCCAGATAATCTCTATAGACGAGCTGGTGGGCCAGAGAGTCTCTATAGACGAGCTGTGAAGGCCAGGGAGTCTCTATAGACGAGCTGTGAAGGCCAGGGAGTCTCTATAGACGAGCTGTGAAGGCCAGGGAGTCTCTATAGACGAGTCTTTATAGTTCAACATTCTCCTTTTTCCAATACCACCAAATATCTTCTTCTTCTGCTTGAATAAAATTGCCAAATTCCTTCTCTCTCCACCCCTCCACCCCACCCTCCTTTATTCGCCCTCATCATCACAATAACCTATCCTTGGGCAATTATGTTTATGATATGTGCAGTATATCAAGTCCTTTACACTAACATGATTTGTTTCACCAAAGTGTGTCCTTTGACACTCGCCTTTTGTCGCCTCAAAAAGAGAACAACAAAAAACTTTTCAAATTTAAAAATTTCTGCTTCGATGCGTTTTCAAGACTTCGGGGCAAAAATAACAATGGGGGCAAAAACACAACAATAGATGTTCACAGAAAAAAAATGAAAACCCCGAAAACCAAAATTCATATATGAGAAGTTTTGGAAGAAACCAGAGATAGAGAATGGGAGAGAACAAATTTTCGCCTCGCACAAGAGATAGTCCTTCTTTTGGGAAAAGATAACACAAGCATCGCCTTCTCATTGTTCATGTTTTACACGCTCAGTTGAGTTTTGCTTTTGTGTTGTTGGCATTGCTGTTTTCAAAGTGAATTTTCAAAAGAGTTTCAATTCTGTGTTTTTTTTTTTTTTTTTTTTTTTTGAAATGAGAACACAATTGCCGTTCATGGTGATGATGATGACGATGAAAATTTTATCACATCTTCAGGCTTTATCTTGTTTAGTCTTCTTGTAGAGCTTGTTTGTTGGCAGAGGATTGTGTGATGTGTTGCTATTTAACAGCTTTTATTGTTGGTTGGTTGGTTGTCACAAAAGAAGTGATAGCAAGGCAAAGCAAATACCTCCCACACCACACCTCTCTCTCTCACTGCTCGATAACAAACAACACCACCAAACAAAATCCAAACTCAATTCAACTGATTTCACACCATGAAGCCCTCAGGCTGTAATTTGTATTCTAGCACCATTTCTACTTCGCCGCAATGTGCGAATGTGCTTTTTCGGTCCACAGCCAAGGAGGTGGAGGGATGGCTCTTCTCTTGGCTGTGTGTCGTACGCCTGTGTTTTCAGACTCGAGGGCATAATTTTAAAATTGAATAAATAGCCATGGGCATTGTTTTGATTTCTTTGTAATCACAATTCATTAAAAATTCGAAAACAAGGAGGACTCTCGATAAAAGTATGCCCAGCAGTGAAGTAGTTATTCATACATGAGAAGACCCATAGCTCTTCAATGAGAATACTATGAGAAGAGTTAATTTTCTTCTATGAGAAAAGCTATTTATCTTCTGTGAAAAGAGTTGTTTCTCTTCTGAGAAAAGAACTGTTTCTCTTCTAATGGAAGAGGTTTTTCCTTTTTCATAGAAACAGCTCTTGTCTCTTCTATGAGAAGAGATATTTCTCTTCTATGAGAAGAGACATAGAAAAGAGCTATTTCTCTTCTATGAGAATATATATACAGCTCTTCTATTCGAAAAGCCATAGCTCTTCCATGAGAAGAGCTATTTCACTTCTTTTTCCTATGACTGCTCATTATATTGTTTACAAGTGTACAAAAGCATTTTGGTGAGAATTTTCCAGACAAAAAGTTCTTCGTGATGGAATTCAAGCGTGATAGTGTGATTTCTTTATATTTGGCTGGAAAACCACAAGTGGCTATGCCTAGAGCACTCCAGCATTTAAATGTGAATAAATCTTTTGTGTCTCGTACCATCGCTCTTTACCGTGACACTGGTAGCGTAGCTCGACGTCAAGAAAGTAGACGGAAGAAAACAGCAACATCAGCAGAAATGGTTCGAAAAGTAAAGAAGCGACTTGATCGAAACCCGCGTCGCAGTGGCCGAAAGATGGCTCGAGAGCTGAACATATCGCAATATTCCATTCGGCAAATATTGAAAAATGAGCTCGGGGTAAAGCCATTAGAATTCAAAAAAGTACATGAACTTATACCGCAACAGAAAGAAAATAGACTCAAAAGAGCTAAAGAGTTGCTTCGCTTGGCCGAAAGTGGTGAACTGCCGAATTTGGTTGTCTTCGATGAGAAAACATTCGTTGTCCAGCAGCTTGTAGACAAACAAAATGATCGTGTTTACTTGCCAAAGAGGTCAGCTGAAAATGTGCACCTTCGGTCGGTTGGCCACCAGAACTCAAGCGCCGGCCATAGTGATGGTGTGGGCCGCCATAACAGCCCATGCTCGCTCTCCACTCGTATTAATCGTCCATGGCCTCAGAATAAATGCCAAATATTATCGCGAAAATATTCTGGAGGGTGTATTATGAGCCTTGGGCACGCACACATTTTGCCCGCATACCTTGGACATTCCAACAGGACTCAGCAGCATCGCACTCAGCATGCGTCACCCAAGAATGGTTACAAAATGAGGTTCGTCGCTTCATTTCCATTACACAATGGCCACCAAAATCTGTGGATACCAATCCGTTGGACTATTGTGTCTGGAGTATTTTGGAAAGCAAGGTTGGAACTGAAAAATACCAAAATGTCGATCACCTCAAGTAAGCGCTTCGCCGGGAATGGGCCAAAATATTGCAGAGAAACATTCGGGCAGTGTGTGACGGTTTTATTGGCCGTTTGAAGGCCATAATTCGTGCCAAAGGTGACCAATTCGAACAAATCTAAACTTATTCTAAAATCTGATGCTATTTCCGACCTTTTTTGCTTTCATTCGAAAAAAAAATTAAAATTATGGCGTTTGAC
The DNA here is from genome assembly GCF_030504385.1 of Musca domestica. NCBI lineage: Eukaryota > Metazoa > Arthropoda > Insecta > Diptera > Muscidae > Musca > Musca domestica. The sequence goes on along the minus strand of NW_026712207.1, from coordinate 4,980,037 downwards.
TTTGTTTTTTTATCCCTGTAGACCCTGTACCCCATAGTTCTTCTATGAGAAGAAGACCTATAACTCTTCTATGAGAAGAAGACCTATAACTCTTCTATGAGAAGAAGACCTATAGCTTTTCTATGAGAAGAAGACCTATAGCTCTTCTATGAGAAGAAGATCTATAGCTCTTCTATGAGAAGAAGACCTATAGCTCTTCTATGAGAAGAAGACCTATAGCTCTTCTATGAGAAGAAGACCTATAGCTCTTCTATGAGAAGAAGACCTATAGCTCTTCTATGAGAAGAAGACCTATAGCTCTTCTATGAGAAGAAGACCTATAGCTCTTCTGTGAGAAGAAGACCTATTGCTCTTCTGTGAGAAGAAGACCTATAGCTCTTCTGTGAGAAGAAGACCTATAGCTCTTCTGTGAGAAGAAGACCTATAGCTCTTCTATGGGAAGACATTTAGCTCTTCTATGAGAAGAGACCTATAGCTCTTCTATGAGAAGAAGACATATAGCTCTTCTATGAGAAGAAGACATATAGCTCTTCTATGAGAAGAAGACATATAGCTCTTCTATGAGAAGAAGACCTATAGCTCTTCTGTGAGAAGAAGACCTATAGCTCTTCTATGAGAAGACCTATTGCTCTTCTATGAGAAGAAGACCTATAGCTCTTCTATGAGAAGACCTATAGCTCTTCTATGAGAAGACCTTTAGCTCTTCTGTGAGAAGAAGACCTATAGCTCTTCTATGAGAAGAGCCATAGCTCTTCTATGAGAAGAGCCATATCTCTTCTATGAGAAGAGCCATAGCTCTTCTATGAGAAGAGCCATAGCAATTCTATGAGAAGAGCCAATGCTCTTCTATGAGAACAGCCAATTCTCTTCTATGAGAAGAGCTAAGAGCCATTGCTGCGGCTCTTCTACTGAGAAGAGCTGTTGCAGCTCTTTCGTGAGTAGATTTAGACCATCCAGTGCTTTTTTAACAAGAAAAGAGGCTGCTCTTCCAGGGGAAGAACTCTTTTATGAACTCTTTTATGATCAGAGCTTCTGGATTTCTATGAGAAGACTTTCTTGTCTTCCCGGCTCCTTCCTGAGAACTTCTGCTCTTCTATTTGAAAACCAACTGTTGTTCTCTGAAAAGACCTTGTGGTCTTCTATAGCAATACTATTTTCTCTTCAATAAGAAGACCTTCCATTCTCCTCAGAGCAGATCTATTGCCCTTCTCGGAGAAATTTTGTGGATCTTCTTTGAGAAGATCTTCTGCTTTTTTATGAGAAAAGTTCTTGGTCATCTGTGATAACACCTTTTACTTCTCAACAAGAAGACTTTTTGATCTTCTCTAAAAAGGCCTTCTACACCTCTCTGAGAATTTCTGATCTTTTATTTGAAAACCAAGTATTTTTTCTTTGAGGGAACATTTTGGCCTTAAACTCTCCTCTGAGTAGTCCTTTCCTCAAACCTTTGCTCTTCTCTGAGAAGACCTTTAACTCTTTCTGGTAAGGCTTTCTGCTCTTTGCTGAGAAGAACTTCTGTACTCCTCTGATAATCTACCTACTTCGTGCACTTCCTCTGATAACCTACTGAACTCTTAAGACCTACTATAGTTCTAATAAATTCTCACAAGTGGCAATTTTCTGGTCTTCGTTTCTTTTGGGAAACATTCTGGCTTTCTACGGGATGTCCTTTTAGTTTTTATCAATACACCACTCTGCGTTCTTTAGGATGCAATTTTGGTCTTTAAACGGAACATCTTCTGGAATTTTTATAACAGCTTCTCATTGGTAATGTGGCTCATATTTCCATACAATCTAGATTTTTGGAATATATATTCTCCCCTCGTTCTCAGACAACAATTTCCTCCGCCTTCACCCCTTTGTAATGAAAATCAATTACCTCGAACTGTTGATCATAACTCATTAGGCAAACAATATGAACAACAATATAACAACAACAACAACAATAATGATATAAATAATCAATAACAGTAACATAACATATTCATACAAACATTCCTGCCATGCATAATAATGAACCCCCATCCACCCCTCGTCCCCTTCGCATGAGACCATAACTAACATAACCGTCAATTAAGGATATTCTGTCGCGCACCAAAACAACTGTAAACGTGTGTAAATTTGTGTGACAAACGATTTGTATCATCGTTGAAAGCCAAGCGCAAATAAAACATAACTTGTTATTGATTGATTGTCGATTATTGTTGAGTAAATATACGCTTGGGTGAATGCATTAAAAACCCTATCGAACTACAAAAAGCCACTACCAACCACCACCACCTGCAGCAACACCTTTTGACTTTATCACCCCCCACCACGAGAAGACCTCCGTTAAAAAGGTTGCTATCGGCTGATATTAGCACGTACTAATATTTGTTTTTGTGGGAGTTGGAACACCTTAACGGTGCGTGCATGTATGCGAATGTGCCACACATACACCACACCCTATGCCACACAACCTTCTCCACATTTTGTTCATTACCAACCAATGACTCCTGCCAAAAAAAAGCCAATCATACATTTTGACACCTTTCACGACGATTTTTGATTTTTCCATATTTCTTTCTGGTCCCTTGAATTTTCTTGCATTTTTTAGTGGCGATGTTGTTGTACTATGCATGTTGTATACGTGTTCGAATGTGTGTATGATTTGTTTGTCTCCCGGAAATGAAGACATTTTTGTGGGAGCGCTGTTTCTTTTTCTGCTTCGTTGTGTGCATAGGAAAATTGGGTGTGTTAATTTTTTTTCTGAGGAATCATGGGATTGAAATTTGTTTCGCCGAGAGTTTTAGCGTTGAAGAAATTGACTTTTAAGTAATTGGAAAGTGTTGTTTTTTTGGAACTTACCTTGTGACTGTGTTGAACCGTGGGATCCCCACGAGGATTTGTACGAAGAGTCTGCAATGAAAGAGAAAAAGTTGGATTATTAGTAACAATTTAAAAAATGGATATGAAATTCGCGCTGCATATTTTATGAGGTGTATTTTGGGAGAATAAACATCAAAACATGAATTTTTGGAACAATTTTAAACAAATAGAAAGACAAACTGATATGATAAAATGAATACTTCTTAAATTGTTGGGTTCGATCAAGTTCTCTGTGTTTTTATGAAATCTAAATTTTATTATTCTAACGAGAGGTAATGAAGGAATTTTTAACCATATTCAGCCTCAGCTCCACGACCAAAAAAAGTAACAGAAGTGACTCGCCGTCTTTCCCTTTCTCATAAAATTTTCTAATTATGGGCCCTCGATTTCTAAAGTGATAGTTTGGTTTGTAAACCATTTAAAATTTCGATTATCTTTCTAAGAAAAAGTTATAGCTCTTATTATAAAATATTTATATAAGCATATAAATACAATAAAATTCCACCTTCAATAAAATACCAATAATAGTTTTTTTTTCATTTTTTTCTCTGGCTGTGATCTACAGATACAAAAGCGTAAAAAATTAAAACAAATTGCCAACAACGATAATATAACCACTTCGGATCAAATAATACATCCCCCCTGTCCCAATAATGCTGAAGGCATTAAATATATTTTTATTATTATTATTATTATTATTATTATTATTATTATTATTATTAAATTAGTATTATTATTATTATTATTATTATTATTATTATTATTATTATTATTATTATTATTATTATTATTATTATTATATTATTATTATTATTATTATTATTATTATTATTATTATTATTATTATTATTATTATTATTATTATTATTATTATTATTATTATTATTATTATTATTATTATTATTATTATTATTATTATTATTATTATTATTATTATTGTTACTAATTTTATTATTGTTATATATTTTTTATTTATTTATTTTTATTTTATTATTATTTTTTTTTAATTTTTTTTATTTTAGAGGATTTTTCCCGCTGTTATTGTCGGACAATTTAGCTTAAGTCGGATTCTAAGTCAAAAAAAATATTTATTATATATGTATATCTATTTTTTATTAGTTTCTGGAATATAAATATATAATTACAACCACTAGGCTTTTACATTTTACCTAAGAGGGTTCCTAGTTTATGCGACTAGGACATTTACAATTACACCCATGGGAAAAGCTCATACATTTCTTGATTACAAATGGAATAAGAATTTGAAATATATGTTCTAAGCTGGAGGAGTTACAAAAAGAGATTGGCGATATTTATGTATAATTCCCACCCATTGAATAAAAATAGACTTTCCGAGACAAATTTGAATTTTAGATTGCCATTTATTAAAATGAGAAAGTTAAAATGCCGACAAACGCATACCCTCAGCCTATGTCGTTTTATTAATGTATGTCCGAATTAGTGGACCAATATAATCCACTTCTCATCTGAACTATTTTTGATTTATACATAACATCGTGCCCAATTTACTTCACTTTATATGAGATATTTGTACAAAATTTTAAGAAATGACCAATTTTTCGGTAATTACTGTTAATCATAATATTTAGCTTTTGTGGGCGAGGTACAAGAAGGAGTGAGCCGATAAATTCTATATTAACAAATCAGATATTTTATTGAGAAGAATATGTAGATATGCCAAGTTAAATAAGAATCGTCGACTTGTTCGTATATTATGACAGATATAAGTATTGCAAATCGTAAACCTTCGCGAGAGAAGTGCGAGAAAGGGTACGTCGATATCTGTAATTTTCACATTGGAACTTGTGTTAATAAAAATATTGAGATATTTGGAATTTGAAGAGAATCGAATGCTTATTTCTCAAATAATATAAGAGATGTAATTATTTAAAAGTTAGACCCTTTGTGGAGGAGGTACCAGAAGGAGTTGACCGACATTTTCCATCTTCACACCTGATCTTTTGTTAGTCTAACTACTGTGATGTGCGAAAATTGAAGAGAATCGAATGTTTATTTCGTATGTTATGATTTTATGACTCCAAATGTCCTCAAACGTATTTGATCCATAGGGACACATGGTATAAAACCGTTATTTCAATTAGGACCTTTTTGGATGTATCAAATTACCTTTTTGGACCTTTTTGGATGTATATATACACTCTTTAGCCATATGGCTGAGGGTATAAAATATTCTTTAAATAGGGTTTGTGAGTATATAACATAGGCATAGAGAATTTGAAGTAAAATACCATTTTAAATAAGTCAGATCTTAAAATTAAGAATTCAAAACTAAATTTTAAAATTATGATTCATGTGTATATATTGTTGTATCTCCGATTTCATACTTTTTCAGCCACTTTTATGTACTAGTGATTTCGTCGAAAACTGGAATTTCCGAATTAAACATTTTGACGCTTGAATGTAAGTTTAAAATGTATCACACCCGCTTAATGATGACCGTCCAAAATGCTAGGTTTCTGCCCTCTGCCCAATTCTAACCCTACAAAAAATTCGATATATTGTTACCTATAGATCTAGAATCTCAGAAAATGTTTTGTAATCACAGCAATATCCTTCCATATTCCTGAGGATAGGGCCATAATTGCGACCTGTGACGTAATAACCATAAACAAATGGACAAACAGGCGGACGGACACACATAGCTAGATGGGTGAGATAAGAAGATAGATACATAACATCGTGGATCTACGACGAATATTTCGAGATGTTACAAATTTTTTCGCCGAAGCAAACCTATAATGTTGAGGGACATTATAGGGAGCTTTGAAGCCTATAAAAATATGTACCAACTTTTTTAACATATAAGTGCATAACATTGAAATATGAAATATTTGAAATATATTTTAGTGTTTTATTATTTTTTTATTAAAAAGACGCGAACAAAAATGTGGATAGCAAGAGAAGACTTCGTGGTTAGAATGACCATTGTCATTCTCTTCGGCCATATTGAATTGACATTGAGTTTTTTTATTTGTATTTTTTTTAAATCAAAAATTTGAAAAACACAGTTGAAATGTGTTTCCCGTTTGAATTTAAATAATTCCAAATATAATTTGAATATTTTTTTAAATTATATTCTTTAGCAGAAAATTTGAAGTAAAATATTTTGATAACGATGGATTTGCAATAAAATATTTTACTAAAAATTGCATAAAAATTTATGAAAATTTGCAATCATAAAAAATGTTCAAAACATAAAGGAATTCACATTTTCGATGGGTCTTGAATTCATAAAAACCGCCCACATATCTTAATCCAAAATACCAACAGAGACCACAGTGTCAAATTTCAGACTTGTATCTCTATCCTTCAGCAAATACCCAAATTAGAAGCAATAGTACTTTTCGAACAGTTATAGTACAATTTTTTAAAAACTTCTCCATATTTCAATTCCAAAAATTCAAATTTGAGGATTCTAGTCCTATCCCTTCTTCAGCCAATATCAAAACTAATACCATTGAGTACTTTTCGTATAATTATATTACACATTTCCGAAACCACCTCCATACGTCCAGGCTAGACATGAACAGCGGTTCTAATTCAACTTTCAGATTTTAAGGACTTTCTGTTCAACCAGTACCAAATTATAACAAATATAGTACTATTTATTAATTTTCGTACACTTGTAGTACATATTTTCAAAACCTACTACCAACAGGGACTCCAAATTTAGTATGCATTTCCAAAAACAACTTCATATATAAGTTTGTTTTTCAAATTTTTAGCTCTATTCGTTCACCTAATAGCAAATTGTACAATTTTTGCAGTTTAGTACCATTTTAGAACTTTTCGTAACCTTGAAGTTTGAATTTCCAAAAAAATCTTTTAGTACATCTATCCCGCACTGCATCGGTGACTCTCATCCAAATTTCAGAACTCTAACTCATTTTATTTGTCCAATACAAAATATTCAATTTTAAGTACATTTCATTACTTTTCGTACCCACACGCCAGCCTTTATATGGGCGCTATTTCAAAACATTGACCGTCATTGAAAATTTTCTACAGGGATTTTGCCTGCCCCAAGATGCCAAAACAACGGCCAAAACAATTGAAAAATATGGCTAAGACTCTGGACGTAGCTGAAATCAGGGGATACCTTCATTATATAGTTATACCAGAACATGTAACCCATAGGCCTGTAAAAACTCTATCCTAAATTTTGCAAAGTAAATTATTTGAGGGTTTTTGTGTATGGTCAAAAGTGTACAGGGTCCACTTGGAATTTTCCACAGCCCAGGCTGGCTCTTGGACAGAGAAATACTCTGTTTGATGGTAGGAGACGAAAAAAATAAGGTTGTATGTATATAGGTACACATTACATTTTTATGTATGTAACAATTGAATATTCAAATTTCTTTTGTTCTGAGACCCCCAATAAAATTTGATGTGGAATAATTCTTCCTTTAACACTTTCTGCAAAAAATGTGGCTTAAAAGGAGATTTTGATTCGGATTGGATATGTGTTAAACTTACTGTAATATAAAGCAGTACATAAATTTCGAATGCAATTTTCTTTAAAAAATATCGAACTTAGATATATGATTTATTACTGGATATATAAGGAATTTTTGTGTAGAATATTTCTTCTTTTGACATTTTTTGCAAAAAACGAAATTTTATGTCACTTTCAGGTGTCAATTCGAAAAAAGGCAGAGGAAAATTTGCTAAAAAAAAAATAATGAAATATTTTCGAGTTTTTCGAAATCTTTAATGCAACTTTTTTTTAATATCTAGTGGAATTAGAGATTCCCTGTATTTGGTGACTTATAGTAAAATTTAATAAAGAATATTTTTGTCTTTGAGATTATCCTTCAAAAATGATGTTTTGTAGGAGATTTTTTCATAAATTCATAGTAATAGGGAAATGTTTACATCACTTTGTTTTATTTTATCAATATTTTATTTAATTTCACACATTTCCCATTCTCGGATCCACAAAATGTTTTTATAAAAAAAAAAGTTGTCCATCTTACCTGCGAATAACATTGAAAAATTGCTAAAGCTTCCGGTCGAACGGGATAAATAATCAGCGGATGGTTTAATATCGAGCATGTTGTGTGGCACAAGAAAGGACTAACGACGGTACGGTTTGGTGGCCGCTTTTGCAAAGCCGCCGACGGAAAAAAAACTCGTCTTGCGATATGCGTTGGTCAAATACTGATACTTGATTTTCAGAATAAGAACACAAACACAAATCAAAGAATACAAAATTGTTTAAATTTATTTTCGAAACTGATTTTATTTAATATTCAAAAATTGAGCACGGCATTGTTGGTGTCAGCTTCACTTGGTTTTTGTTTTGTCGGTGGTCAATGAAATGGCGACAAATTATTGGTAATAATTTTTTTCTATTCTGTTTTTTGATTTAGTTTTAGTTTAGCTGAATTATTTTTTTTTTCCGCTAATATTGTTGTTGTTATGTATTTCACTTTCACGTTTTGTTGTTTTTTTTTTTTTTTTCTCCTTTTTTCTTTTTTTTGTTAAAAAAGGGCTAAACTGTTCCAATGTCTGTTTGCTTCGATTGGCTGTTTGTTGCTGTTCAATGTCAAAAGCGGAACAGGAAAAGGAACGGGAAAAGTAACGATCGGAACCGGTTACCGTTACCGGACACCTCGACTTCCGGACAACTTTGGTAGGCGAAAATAAATATATATATGTGTGTGTGCGAAGCTCTCTGTGCGACTGGATGTGAGAGTTGGATACGCGCTTCTAAATTTCGCTTGGCAAAAATTACTCTATTAGCCTTGGCTAATTTCGGTTTTTTTATTTTTTGGAATATTGTTTTTTTTTCGATTTTTTATAAATTATTTTTTCCTTTGAAGTCCTGGTAGGCTTTGTGGCGGAAAAAAATTACGTCAAAACACTTTTTATTTTGTTGTGAAGTTGCGTTTTTTTTTTTTTTCTTCTTTCGAGGCTCAGTTCAATATTCATGGGCTGTAAACTGCAATGGTTTTGTTGGCTGGTTCGGTTGGTTTGTTCGATGGTTGTGTGACACCGGATTGCGACTGATCTGTGGCACGGTAACGTAACAATTGATTTCATTCCGTCGTCAAATCGCACATATCCTGCCAGCTACCGGCGCGTAGTAGTGATTTCATTTTTGCAACCCCCTCGACATGGTGTGTGTGTGTGTTTGTGTGTGCGGCGCTGTGGCTTGAACACTTTTTTTTTGGGAATTTTTCCCTCCCATACTGAGACAGGGATTTACAAAAGTTTTCAAATTATTTGTCCAAACCTAGCAGGGTATATGTGTATGTGTGTGTGAGTGTGTTTGAATAGACATCAATCTCTGAACTTGTTGTCTCTACAATTCCCTCTACATGGGGGTGGGTGGGCTGTGTTGTTATTGTAAAACAACAACAATAATGTGAGGGGTGAAATAAGCTCGCCCTGTGGTTGGGTGGTGAGTGGGTGGTTGGTTGGTTGTCGGGTTGCTTGCTGGCTGGCTCCTTCACACAAAACTGCGCCTGTGTATGTCTCAGCAGCACTCACACACACAATAGCCTCCATGTCTATGAAACCAACTAAAAGCAAGAGAGTGAGTGAGAGCTGGCTGGCTGGATGGCTGACAGCGCTGCCGGCGCGTGCCACACAATGTGGCACCGGCAGTACTTACATTTATAATCCGCAACCAACACCCGTTTTCCGTTCAAACACCAATCAGGGCTAAGGCAAGGTGTGGCTTGTTGGCTTTACAGAGCCAGAGCCAGAGCCATTGCCAGCCAGCCAGCCATAAGGGAAGCTTGCACAACATTTCAAAATTCATTTTTGTTACCCCCTCCAACCCATCCCCCCCCCCCTCTCCCTGGAAAATGCCAAACAAAAAGGCTGTCATGTCATGTAATTAAAAGCTTTTCTGATTTTCCACACACAGAACGCTTCAGCGAATTCGTTAATATACTTGAAGCCCATACCCCTCCACCCCCCTCTCTCCCACTCCCTCCACCACCCCCCCTCCACAATCTTAAATCATCGTCATAATCAAAAAAATGCAAAAAACAGCACATAGTGGGAGCATTAAAACAAACATTGAAACGCTTAAAGCAAACCAGCAGAACAAAACAAAAAAATTTATTCATACAGCTCAGCGAACATCAGCGGATATTTTTTGTCAAATTGCTACCTCTCTAAGGAAGAGAGGGATTTTACAGTTTACAACACCTACACTACTAGAAAATTTGTTTACATTTTCTTTTGGGCAGGGGGGGGGTCCTAACTGACCCTTCTCGCCGCTGACTTTAAGGAATGGGAAATAAATATCAACAAATTCGTGGTCAAAATGACAATATTCATATATTCATGGCGAACAATTGTGGCTAGTTTGGTGATATTTTTTTGGTGGGAATAAAGTGAAGCTGAAGCGATTTAGGTAAATTTCGAACAATATTTGCATATTTGGAAGTATTTCGTAAATCGATTTTATTTTATACTCTCCACCATACCATGGAGGGTATATAAGTTTGTCATTCCGTTTGTAATACCCCGAAATAGGCAAAGTATATATATATTCTTGATTAGCATAGAATTCTATGTCGATTTAACGATGACCATCCGTCAATATGCCCGCCCGTCTGTAGAAATCACTCTAGTTTCCGAACGAATTGAAGTAGGTTAATAAAATTTTATTCAAATGTGTGTTTCGTCTGCAGGACTTTTGGTATTGAAAATGAGACCACATTTAGTTATGGCCCCCATATAACAGGTACCTCCCCATATTTGGTACTTCGATGATTTTACCGACATTGTTCAGCGGAATCGTTTCAAATTTCGTATTTGAACATGGAAATGTCATATGACAATAAAAATTGTCTATGCAGGTCCAGGTCTCCGAATAGCCCCCATATATGTGTACATCTCTATATTCGGCATTTTGATGATTTTAGTGGCATCGGAATGGTTTCAAATTTCGTATTTGAAGATCCTAATGTGTACTACAGAATATGACAGAAAATTGTCTCTGCAGGTCCAGGTCTCCAAATAGCCTCCATATATGTGTACCCTCTATATTCGGCATTTTGACGATTTTAGAGGCATTGGTATGATTTCAAATGTCGTATTTTAAGTTCCTAATGGGCACTACAGTATATGACAAAAAATTGTCTATGCATGTTCAGATCTTCGTATAGCCCCTAAACATCGGTACCTCCCTATATTCGGCATTTTGATGTTTTTTGCGACATTATTCACCGGAATTGTTTCAAGTTTCGTATTTAAATATTGAAATGACAGGCATTTGAATATTGAAATATAACGGCTACATTCGGTAATTTTAAGATTTTAGCAAAACTTTTACCCTAACACGAACTGTTTAGATTAACTTTCTTCAAAAATATTCAACATAGATATAACCCTCATATTACAGAGCCAACGATTTTAGCGCAGCGAATAAAAACAATTTAGCTCCAAGAAAGAAAAAAACTTAAAAATACGGGTTCTGTTCAAAAAATCAATAGACAATATTTTCTTAAAAAATTCTACATTTTTTGCCTGGAGGTCATTGAAAAATGTTTTAGATTTTTTCCAGGTAGTCCTTAATTTTTTTTATCAGGAAAGCCTTAAAAAGTGAACAATTGTATGAGATTCCATAAATATTTCTTCAATTATAGGAAGGGTAAGGAAGAGAATTATAGGGTAACCGAATGTGCTCTGGAGTTCATTGAAATAAATAGTTTTAAACACCACAATTTTAAACAAATCCTAAAATTTCACAGTTCTTTTTTATCAGAAAATCTTAAAAAATCCAAAAATTTTGAAAAAAAGGTTCTTTAAAGCCGATTTCTTGCCAGGACGTCCCTGAAAAATGTTATTAAAACCACTCGAATGTTTTTTTTTTTTTTTTTTGTCGGGAACGGTTTAAAAACTTAGATGTTTTGGGACTCTTAATATTTTCCGTTAGTTACCGATTTTGACAAATGACCTCTAAGGCCATTTGAAATTAGCTTGCTTTCTTCAAAAAATCCTTAATTTTATGAGAATTCTAATTATATTCTTCAATTTTAGGAATTTTTGAGGGTAACCGCATTTGATTATTTTGCTCTGAAGGCCATTTAAACCATTTCACTATTAAAAAATTTAAAAAAAAAATAATTAAAAAACAACGTTTTTTATTAGAAAATCCTTGAAATTTTTTTCTTAAAAAATCCAGGTTTGTCTAAAAGGAACTCCTTGATTTTTTTTTTTTTTTTGGTAGGAAACATGTCCTTAAAACATCCCAATATTTTTTTTTTTTATTTATTTTCAAGCCCTCATAAAATATCCACCAATTTTAAAAATATTCTTTAATATTAGGAAATTTTAGGTTATACAATTTTGCATTGGAAGTAATTATAAATATTTAAAAAATCCATGAATTTGAAAAAAAATATATAAAAATTGATAATTTTGAATAAAAAAAAATACTTGCAAAAACGGAAGTTGTTAAAAAAAAGTCCAGGATTTTAAGAACATTGTCTTAAAAATCCATGATTTTTGGATTGGAGTTCCAAAAGCTATTTTTCTGAAACTATGATTGATTCTTGTTCAAGAAAAACTTAAAAAATCCAAAATTTTTGTTCCATATTTTTTTCGAGGGTGCTTTTATGTAGCTGGATTTAATCTATGATTTTTGGTTAGGAGTTTTTAAAAAAAAAATCTAACTATTAACTACTTTTGGTTTATAAAAATTGTTTTTGTTTAAAACCTATATTTCTCAACTTTACATAAGAACCAGTATTAGTTGTAAAATGGCAGAAGACGATGTTTAACCTAGGAATAATTCCGCAGTCTCTGAAAATTATGATTATATTTTATACCCTCAGCATTTGATTCGGCCAAAACGTGCCTTACAAAATAAGGATTCTTCAAAAAAAAAGAAAAAAAACTTACTACACAGAAATAGATAGAATAATACAACTTTGCAAATCCTAAAATTTACTGCATTGCTAGGTCAGCCGCGAAAATGGACAATATCGGTCCACTCCATCAAATTTACCTCCCCCACAAAGTGTCAAAATTTTGAATAATTATAATTCTTATAAAAATGAGATGTAAGAGTCCGATTGTCTTCAAATTATACAAATCACAATACTTGTATTAGGCCAAGGTCTCGTGTGAAGATGGAATATATCGGTCAAGTCCTTCCGGAATATATCGGTCTCCTTCCTCCCCCACAAAAGGCTCAACATTGTCAATATCCATGAAGCTTATAAAACGCGAAATTAACATCCGATTCCATTTAGACTTGGTACATCTCAATAACTCTTTCCACACAACGGATCTAAGTTTGAATAAAAACGATTATAAAATCCGAAATAAGCATACGGTTCTCTTCATATTTCACAAATCCCATTACTGATGTGAATGTGGGATATATCGGCCTATTCCTTCTGGTACCTCCCCACAAAAGGGTCAACATTGTCAATATCCATGAAGCTCTTAAAACGCGAAATTAACATCCGATTCCATTTAGACTTGACAAAACTCAATATTTTCATCAACACAAAAGCAGTTATAAAGATGATAAAGATCGGATCATATCTTCTGGTACCTCTCTCAAGATTTTGAAAAACAAAACGCTCAAAGAAAGCGAAATAAGCATCCAACTCACTTTCAAATTGCTAATACAAGCTCTGTTGTGAAGATGATATATATGTGCTAACCTCTTCTGGTACCTCACCCACAAAGGGTCGCAAATTTCATTTTTTTCTCACCTATGTTGAGAAACTTGAGATTAATTTGAAATTTATGATTTTGCATAAAATTCGATATATATGTTCGATTTTCTTGTAATTTTGACCATACCAATATTTTATCTGTATTAGATGTACAGGGCAAGAGAAAAAAACTGCCCCAAATTCAAACGCCATACTTTTATTAATTTTTTTAATTTTATTGAATGAAAGTAAAAATGTCGGAAATAGCTTCAAATTTTAGAATAAGTTTAGATTCGTTTGAATTGGTCACCTTTGGCACGAATTTTGGCCTTAAAACAGCCCGAATGTTGCTCTACGGTAATTTCGCCCATACCCGGCGAAGCGCTTAGTTGAAGAGATCGACACTTTGGTATTTTTTAGTGGCAACCTTGCTTTCCAAAATACTCCAGACACAATAGTACAACGGATTGGTATCCGGATATTTTAGTGGACACTGTGCGCTGGAAATGAAGCGAGGAACCTCATTTTGTAACCATTCTTGGGTGGCGCGTGCTGAGTGTGATGGTGCTGAGTCCTGTTAGAATGTTCAAGGTCTGCGGAAAAAATGCTTGCATGCCCAAGGCTTTAATATACCCTCCAGAATATTTTTGGACCATCGGATGTTATGGCGGCCCACACCATCACTATGGCCGGCGCTTGAGTTCAGGTGGCCAACCGAAGGTGGACATTTTCAGCTGACCTCTTTGGCAAGTAAACACGATCATTTTGTTTGTTTAAAACTGCTGGACAACGAAGGTTTTCCCATTGGAGACGGAGAAAACCAAATTCGGCAGTTCGCCACTTTCGGCCAAGCGAAGCAACTCTTTAGCTCTTTTGAGTCTATTTTCTTCCTGTTGCGGTATAAGGTCTTGCACTTTTTGGAATTTCAATGGCTTTACCCCGAGCTCATTTTTTTAATATTTGCCGAATGGAAATATTGCAATATGTTCAGCTCACGAGCCATTTTGCGGCCACTGCGACGCGGGTTTCGATCAAGTCGCTTCTTTACTTTTCGAACTATTTCTGCTGGTGTTGCTGTTTTCTTCCGTCCACTTCCTTGACGTCGGGCAACGCTACCCGGTATCACGGTAACGAGCGATGGTACGAGGCACAAAATATTTATTCCCTTTTAAATGCTGGATTTCTCTAACGATAGCCACTTGTGCTTTTCCAGCCAAATATAAAGAAATCACAGCATATCACGCTTGAATTCCATCACGATTAACTTTTGTGTCTGGAAAATTCTCACCAAAATGCTTTTGTATGCTTGTGAACAATATAATGAGCTGTCACTGGAATAATTTTAACAGCTGTAGGATGAGTTGCTTGGCAATGACAGCAATCTGAAGTTGGTTGCAGTTTTTTTCGTCTCATCCTGTAAATGTTCGATTTTTTTTTAATTTTGTCCATAGCAATATTTTTGTTTGCATTAGTTGAAGTATGAAAATGGAATACTTCCGTCGACTATATCGGATACCTCACATCTTACCAATTTCTAACAATTAAAAATTAAAAATTTCAATTTAAAAATTTTCCAATTATAGAGTGAAGGAAGTTGTCGATTAGTTCAAACCTGGCACTTCGTAATATTCATATCATATTTATTTAAGTCCGATACGAAATAAACAAATATTCCTTCGAAACCTACTCCATAGAGGGTCAACGGTTTAAAAAATCATT
Organism: Musca domestica; assembly: GCF_030504385.1. Lineage (NCBI taxonomy): Eukaryota > Metazoa > Arthropoda > Insecta > Diptera > Muscidae > Musca > Musca domestica. The sequence continues at coordinate 4,964,774 of NW_026712207.1, read as the reverse complement.
ACACAAGTCGAAATATGTTAAAATAACCGAACATTGCCTGAGGGTATACATCTGTGTTTTTAACTTGTTTTTTTGTAAAAAAATGTTTTTTATAGAAATTCACAAAAAAGGGAGGTTTTAGCAGATCAGATTTTTTTACATTATATAAAGATCCGTATAATATTTCAAAACTTTAGCCCTCAATAATTATTAAACAGGGCTGATTTTTTACAGATTATTAACCTAAAAAAACTTTTGTCCTACAATCTAACATCGAGACTAAGTTTGGACAAGTTTTTCCTTACAAAGTCTAGAACTTGCCTCACTGTGGCACTTGGTACAAATTTCCAACAGGGATTAAGTAAAAGCTTCCGCATACAACAGCGTAACATATCCTTTTCTTTTGCTCACCAAGTCATGCCTTCCCTTTCGTACACACACAATGGCATAAAAGAGCTTTTCTCCAGCTAGTACTAGTACATTTGTATGAGTGTGAGAGAGTGTGAGGATACGATTTCCAAACCAACAAATATGGAGGATGTAACAGTTTTCATCGGAGTTTAAAACTCTCGAACAACCACAATTTTGGCTGAGAACGTGAAAAGCGGGCACATACGTACTTGTGTGTGTGTGAGTGGCTGTGAGAATTTCTCTCTCACGTAATTGCATGAGAAAATAATAATGTGCTGCTCCTGCTTATGACTTTGGCTTTAGTGAATGTATCATTTTCCACACACACTCGCACTCACACAACGGCCACTCAAACTCACCAGAAGTCTTGTTTAGTGGGTGACACGAAGCAACAAGGACGGATGTATTATCCACTTCCTTTTTCCTTCCACCAAACACAAGGATATTACCGTTTCGTCGTCGTTTTATGAATACGACAGTAGCAACAGCAAACACCAACAACCGAAGCGACAGCAGTAGTGGCAGAGTCCAACCAGCAAAAAATCCGGTAGTTGGAGATCATGCTCTAGCTCCACCTGCCTAGCCCCACACCGCACCGCACCTCAATGACCCTCTAGGGTTTTTGCACTTGGAAGTTAGGTAGCTGCTGCTGCTGCTAGCACTCCAGTGCCAAGTACTCGAATAAAATCGGAGAATAACCGGCTCCCTGTGAATACAGACCAGTTACGAAGTGTGGAAAACCCGAAAAAAAACAAATGCTGTAGAATAGAGTTTCTGTTGTGTGGAGCTAAATGACAGCCAGTTGTTGATAATACTCACATACAATTAAAGGCACACACACACACACATGTTCGTACACACCTCTACTCCCACACACCACAATACTTACGACGATGATGATGATGACTGCTGCTATTACCACAGATACACAGAACGTGTTTTGGAGACAGCTTATGACGAGGGGGAGAGTGTGTGTGTGTGTGTGTGTGGGGAAGGTTTTCATAAAGTTGAGGTGCTAAAATATTCCTCCCCTCTACCCAGCCCTCCACTTTTCTCTTACACCCGCCAATCGCACAATGAAATGTATGTAAAGGATACTCTGCCTAGTTAATGGCTGATGACAGAGGAAGGAACGAACGCTTAAGTGTTGCACACTCTTGCCACCAATTCCTGCCGATTGTCGTTCTGGGCTCGTCGGCTGGGGGTACTCTTTCATGTTTAGCAACGCCTGTAAAATTATGAGACGCACAGATGCCTACATCGCACTCATACCCGACCCACCGGCAGACCCACCATCACCGTCATCATCATCACATCCGCCAGTTATCCTGCTATCGTAGACAAAATGACACATAATACTTATGTAAGTGTATGAAATTTTGAGAAGGGGCTGTGTGTGTGTGTGTGTGTGAAGTGTAGCTGTGTGGGTGTGTGTAAGTGTGAACACTTCTCGTTGAGGATATTAGTATGTGGCGGTGCTTCATGGTCTTGTTCTTCATCTCTGCTGGGACTTAATTAATTTTTGATATCAACGCCAAAATCGCTAGAGGGGAGGAGGTGGGGAGCCGCCTTGTCTCTACTGGCTGTTCCAAAGTTATCAAAAAGCTTCTTGAAATGAACAAATTTACATTGGAATTTTGTTTTTTTTTTCGAGCTGTAAGCGTAACGACATGGCAAAGAGATTTTGTTCATAGCCTCTGGGTTGAGGAACAAACGTAAATGTGAAGAAAAAATAATATTTAAAATATGACAAATCTTTAATGGGAGGACAGAGATTCAGCCCTGACCCTGAACCTTTTTTTTATCAAAAATATTAATTTTTGTTTCGAAAAAAATAGTTCATGCCATGAAAACTTTTATTTTAAAAATTTTATATTTACAGTCCCTAAAAAGTCTCTCATAATATTTTTCAGGAAAAAAAAATAATTAATTTCCCTTGACAAATCTGCAAGGACCCAATTATATAGATACATCTTCAATAAGGCTTCAAATTTTTATCTCCATTAATAAGAGTTTATTCAGTGAACTATTCACTGACTGACTGATTTATCAATGGAATGTTGGCAGAATGAAGAATCTTGTAATTTTGGGTGAGGGTCAACCTTGAGCCGGAGATTCAAGATAAAGTTGGTCTTTTTTCGAAATTCGTACTATAAGGGTAGGAAAAGTACAAAGAGGTACTAATTATGGTGTCGTCAATGTCGAACGATGTCCGAGCTCTTGTAATTTTGGGTGAGGGTCAACCTTGAGGCAGAGATTCAAGATAAAGTTGGTCTTTTTTCGAAATTCGTACTATAAGGGTAGGAAAAGTACAAAGAGGTACTAATTATGGTGTCGTCAATGTCGAACGATGTCCAAGCTCTGAATTTTTGTATGTAGGTTTGTCTGTATGTTAAACAAAAAAAAAGGCACGCGGAATGTATGATGTAGGGCTGGCTTACAAATATTAACACCCTCAGCCATATGGCTACTATATACCCTTCTGTAGGGTGAGATAAAAAAAACTGCAACAAAAATCAAACGCCATAATTTTTAATTTTTTTTTTTTTAAATTTTATTGAATGAAAGGCAAAAATGTCGAAAATAACATCACATTTTAGAATAAGTTTAGATTTGTTCGAATTGATCACCATTGGCACGAATTATGGCCTTCAAACGGCCAATGTAACCGTCACACACTGCCCGAATGTTGTTTTGCGGTATTTTGGCCCATTACCGGCGAAGCGCTTGTTTGAGGTGATCGACACTTTGGTATTTTTAGTGCCAACCTTGCTTTCCAAAATTTTCGAGACACAATAGTCCAACGCATTGGTAACCGGAGATTTTGATGGCCAATATGCGCTGGAAATGAAGTGAAGAACCTCATTTTGTAACCATTCTTGGGAGTGTGATGGTGCTGAGTCCTGTTGGAATGTCCAAGGTCTGCGGCCAAAATGTTTGCATGCCGAAGGCTTTAATACACCCTCCAGAATATTTTCGCGATAATATTCGGCATTTATTCTGATGCCATGGTCAATTAATACAAGCGGAGAGCGACCATCGGTTATTATGGCGGCCCACACCATTACCATGGCCGGGGCTTGAGTTCTGGGGGCCAACTGAAGGTGAATATTTTCAGCTAACCTCTTTGGCAAGAAAACATGATCATTTTGTTTGTTTACAAACTGCAGCGAAGGTTTTCTCATTGGAGACGGAGAAAACCAAATTCGGCAGTTCACCCCTTTCGGCCAAGCAAAGCAACTCTTCAGCTCTTTCGAGTCTATTTTCTTTCTGTTGCAGTGTAAGTTATTGCACTTTATGGAATTTCAATGGCTTTACCGCGAGTTCATTTCTCAATATTTGCCGAATGGAATATTGCGATATGTTCAGCTCACGAGCCATTTTTCGGCCACTGCAAAGCGGGTTTCGATCAAGTCGCTTCTTTAATTTTCGAACCATTTCTGATGATGTTGCTGTTTTCTTCCGTCCCCTTCTTTGACGTCGGGCTACGCTACCAGTATCACGGAAACGAGCAATGGTATGAGACACAAAAAATGTATTCACATTTAAATGCTGGAGTGCTCTAACGATAGCCACTTGTGGGTTTCCAGCAAAATATAAAGAAATCACACCATCACGCTTGAATTTCCATCACGATTAACTTTTGTGGCTGGAAAATTCTCATTAAAATGCTTTTGCACGCTTGTAAACAATATAATGAGCTGTCACTGGAATAATTTTAAAAACAGCTTTCGAACGAGTGGCTTAGAATTTTTTTTTTTGCGGACCCTTAATAAAAAAATCCCTACAAATCGCATGTAAAATTAAGAAACTATACAATTTATAGAAAAACATAATTTTGTGGTCTTTTATTCCAGAAGCTTTAGATCAGTTGACTCAAAATATTGTGTTAGTTAGTTAGAAAACTGAAATTAAATTAAATTAAAAAAAAAAAAAAAACAAATAAATAATGAATGAAAAAATAAAATAAATAATGAAAATGAGTAGTGTCAAAACTCCATACCCACCTCCACCCAGCATGAGGCAAAGTATACAAATTAGAAAAGTTCTCTCTATTCACATTTCATTTTAATGACATCGAAAAGCAATTCAATGTTTCTCCAACTCGAGCATTCATTTGCGTCGAGCGTAACAAACACCGTCAACGTCAATGGGAATTGTGTTGTAACATCTTCCAGCGATGAAGAATGGATGATGAAACTTAAATTCTAGCAACTAGTATATAATTCATACAAATGCTATCAGCATTTGGAATACAGTTAAAGGGCATATTTTAATTGATGTGAATTTTTATTTACGTTTTAAAAACGTAAATGTTGATATTTCGAATTTACCTAGCTAAGATAACTGAAAAATTAAATTCGGTCGATAAATTTAAATTTTAGTATTTTTGCTTGGGTAATCATTTTTAATAAAGTAGATAAAGCGAAAAAGGAAGATGGACCTTAAACAGTATCTTTTCTTTCTCATCATCACTTTCTTCTAAGCTGCGAAAAGGAAAGAATCTCCACCTTCGAATGATTGAGTTAAACTGAGGCAAATACAAAGTATATTCCCTCAAACTCGAACTTGGAAACGGTAAGGCAAATGTTCTGCAAAATCCTGGAGATTGCAAAAAAAAAGCATAGGGTTGCCGACATTAACACGAAGTGCCGACATTATAGGGAAGAAATTCGAAATTCAGTGATCGACACCAACAGTAATTGTTGCGAACAAATGAACTCGAGAATAAATTTTTTTTTTTTTTTTTTTTTTTTAACTATAACCATGTGAAAAATTTACTCATCGAAGGTAGAACCCATTATGATCTACAAAGGCTAATTTTTAGACAAATTCGTGAAAAAAAAAATGTGGCAAAAATCATTAAAATACCGAATATCGGGAGGTACCGATATATGGGTGCTAAACGAAAACGAAAACAATGTTTCGCCACCGGAGCTAAAACCCATTATGAACTATAAATACCAATTTTTAGACAAATCCGTGAAAAATGTGACAATAATCATCAAAATACCGAATGTCGGGGGGGATCCACCACCGGAGGTAGAACACATTACGAACTACAAATACCAATTTTTAGACAAATCCGTGAAAAAATGTGGCAAAAATCATCAAAATACCCAATATCGGAAGGTACCGTTTTATGTGGGCTACACCAACAAAACATGGACTTATACATACAATATTTCGCCACCGAAGCTAGAACCCATTACGAACTACAAATGCCAATTTTTAGACAAATTCGTACAAAAATGTGGCAAAAATCATCAAAATACCGAATATCTAGAGGTACCATTATATGGGGGCTATACGAAAACGTGGACCCATACATACAATGTTCAGCCCCCGGATCTAGAAACCATTAAGAACTAAAGATGCCAATTTTTATACAAACACGTGGGAAAATATCAGGAGGTACCATTGTATAGGGACTATACCAAAACGTCGACCAATATATGTCATTTTCAATACCAACCATCCTAGACACAATACAAACTGTTCTGCCAACTTTTTTAGCTCTACGTCAATTAATGTGGTCTATATCGTGATTTCAACAGACAGACGGACAGAGAAACAGACGGACATCGTTAAATCGACTTAGAATTTTATGCTGATTATGAGTATATGTAAATACTTTATGGGGTCTACGAAGAATATTTAGGGATGTAACAAACGGAATAACAAAGTTAATATGCCCTCTTTCCAAGGTGGAGGGTATAAAAAGTTCGGTTAGGCTGCTAAAATCATAAAAAAATACCGAATATGAGGAGTTACCGTTATATTAGACCTATACGAAGACGAGGACCTCTAAAAATGAAATTTTCGTCATAGGCTATTACGATATGAATACGAAACTTGAAACAATCCTGGTGAATAATGTCGCTAAAATAATCAAAATACCGAATATAGGGAGGTATCATTATATGGGGAGACTACTAAGACCTGGACCTGCATATGCAATTTTCCCTTCGTAGGCTCTAATTTAAACTTTAAATTGCAAATTTGAAGCATTTCCGGTGAACGTGTGAAACAAATCATTAAAATATCGAATATCCCGACGTACAATTATATGAGGACTATATCAAAATAGGTTTATATTTTGATATAGTCCTCATATAATTGTACGTCGGGATGTTCGATATTTTAATGATTTGTTTCACACATTCACCGGAAATGCTTCAAATTTGCAAAAAAAATGAAATGAAAAAACTGCAACCAACATCAGACTGTTGTCATTTCTAAGCCACTCGTCCGACAGCTGTTAAAATTATTCCAGTGACAGCTCATTCTTTTGTTTACAAGCATACAAAAGCATTTTGGTAAGTATTTTCCAGAAAAAAAAGTTATTCGTGATAGAATTCAAGCGTGATAGTGTGATTTCTTTATATTTGGCTGGAAAACCACAAGATGCTATCGTTAGAGCACTCCAGCATTCAAATGTGAATAAAAATGGCTCGCTATATTCCATTCGGCAAAAATTGAAAAATGAGCTCGGGTAAAGTTATTGAAATTCCAAAAAGTGCAAGAACTTAAAATGCAGCAGGAAAGAAAATAGACTCAAAAAAACGAAAGAGTTGTTTCGCTTGGCCGAAAGTGGTTAACTGCCGATGAGAAAACATTCGTTGTCCAGCAGTTTGTAAACAAACAAAATGATCGTGTTTACTTGCCAAAGAATTCAGCTGAAAATGTGCACCTTCGGTTGGCCACCAGAACTCAAGCGCCGGCCATGGTCATGGTGTGGGCCGCCATAACAGCCGATGGTCGCTCTCCACTCGTATTAATTGACCGTGGCATTAGAATGAATGCCGAATATTATCGCTAAAATATTCTGGAGGGTGTACTAAAGCCTTTGGCACGCAAACATTTTGGCTGCAGACTTTGGACAATCCAACAGGACTCAGCACGCGTCACCCAAGAATGGTGGCACAATGGCCACCAAAATCTCCGGATACCAATCCATTGGACTATTGTGTTTGGAGTATTTAGGAAAGCAAGGTTGGCACTAAAAAATACCAAAGTGTCGATCACATCAAGCAAGCGCTTCGCCAGGAATGGACCAAAATACCGCACAGTAACATTCGGGCAGCGTGTGACGGATTCTTTGGCCGTTTGAAGGCCATAATTCGTGCCAAAGTTAACCAATTCGAACAAATCGAAAGTTATTCTAAAATTGGATGCTATTTCCGAAATTTTTTGCTTTCATTCAATAACATTAAAAAAAGAATTGTAAAAATGATGGCGTTTGACTTTGTTGCAGTTTTTTTATCTCACCCTGTATACCCTCTCTAGCCATAAGGGCATAAAAAGGCCTCTGGGAGAATTTCTATCGAATACGCGCGGCAGCTTCAAAATATACATTTTCTTAAGAGTCTCCTTTAAATCAGACATCCTCTTAAAGAGCTTCGTTACAGTTGAAGGTCTTTCGAAAGTCTTCTTTAGAATGAGAGACTTGTTAAGAGGTTTCAATACCAAATAAGACCTCGAAAGGGATTTTCATTAAAACATAAATCATCTTAAGGATCTTTTATGATCTTTTATATGAGGTATTTTAAAGGACTTCTTTAATACATGTCCCAGGAGGCCTAAGAAAAATTTTTAGAAAATATTTTCAACATTATTTTGAAAAAAATATGAAACCCATCCTTATTATAATTTATTTCAGTACCAAAGTTTCAACTTAAATGGTCTCTCATTCAAACATCAGGATCAAGATTGGCATTTCTAGAAATCAACATGGAAAAAAACTGCCATGAAGAAAGATTGAATGAATGAATGAACGAAACGCACTACCAAAACGACACGTGTCATTCGCGTGTTACGTCATTCATACGTCATTAGGCGGCACGTGTGTGTGTCTCTCCTCTATAAATACATGAAAATAAAAATAACAACAGCACGCCAAGTACACACACACAGAGACAGAAACATACTTGCCAAAAAGTCAGTCAGCCAATATAAAAAAGCTAGCAAAGCAATGTCTTAGCCATTTCGTGGATACAACCGAACGATCAACCAACCGACGCTAAAGAAATCAAAGGACATCAAACTTACAGTTGATATTATTAGCCTTGTGCCAGTGTCAATGTTGCCGTTGTAGTGGTGGTAGTAATAACATTTGTTGTTGCTGTACACATTTAACTTTTTCTTGTATTTGGAGTGTGTTGATGTATGCTTGAGAGTGTGTGTGAGGGTCCTGTCTTATAACAACAAATCGCCGTTTGATTGAGTCGCAAGATTGCGACTAAAAGCAGCGTAAAAATCATAAGTTTTGCGTTCGAAATGTTTGCCCAGCCATCAGCGAAACAAAAACACAATTCAGCGTCAATGTAAACTTGACTTGATTTCTGTTTTGTTATTGTTTTTTTTTGTCGTCTTTTTCTTTTCGCCATTTGTGTTATCAAATATATGTCGATCTATGTTTGGGTTTTTTTTGCTGTTTTTCTTAGACGTCTTGTATTACATATGAGTGTTATTGTTGGTGGCTTGTCGATGTTGTTGTTTTTGTTGTTATTGTCATCCACATAACACGGCATATTTCATATCTGTAGGCAATATGTTTTGTGTCATTCATCGCACTATCGCTATCACGTCGTCACATCACATCACACCACACCACGCCGCAAACGTTGCTCGGTGGCGGATACTTGATTAAATTTATCCAGGCGTTTACTATCCTGTTTATTAGTCGGAATATTGCATAGCATGATTTGTTTTGTATGTGTGAGTAGTAATGCCAATGTTATTGTGGTTATGCTCAGATAGATCTTGGAAAAATAAAATCTAGAGATTAGAGACGGTTGAAAGAATCCACAACAAAGTCTGCCCTGTTTATTTATTCATTTAATATAACCTCCACCACAGTATGGAGGGTATATTAAGTTTGTCATTTCGTTTGTAACACCTCGAAATATACATTTTAGACCCCAAAAAATGTATATATATTTTTGATCAGCCTAAAATTCTATATCGATTTAGCCGTCTATGGAAATCACTCTAGCTTCCGAACGAATTGAAGTAAATTGATAAAATTTTGCTCAAATGTATATTATGTCTGCCGGACTTTTGGTATTGAAAATGGGTCATGTAGGTCAACGTTTTGGTATAGCCCCCATATAACAATACCTCCCGATATTCGGAATTTTGATGATTTTAGCGACATTATTCACCGGAATTGTTTCAAATTTGGTATTTGAAGTTCGTAATGGATATTACAGCCTATGACAGAAGATTGTCTGTGCAGGTCCACGTCTTCGTATAGCCCCCATATAACGGTACCTCCCTATATTCGGTATTTTGATGATTTTAGCGACATTATTCACCGGAATTGTTTCAAATGTGTCAGGTGCGAAAACGGTCAATATCGGTTTACTCTATCAAGTACATCCCCCACAAAGGGTAAATATTTAGAATAAATATAACTCATTTAAATGTGATGTAAGAGTCGGATTGTCTTCAATTACACATATCAAAAATATTTTCAATAACCCAAGGTCTGGCGTGAAATTGGGATATATTGGTTGACTCCTTCTGTTACCTCCCCCACATAGTCAATAGGTCAAAGGTTTAAATATCCATGAATCTCAAAAAAAAAAGGTGAAATTAACATCCGATTCCATTCAGACTTTTCACATTCCAATATTCCTATCAGCACAAGATTTGTTATAAAGATGGTGGAGATCGGACCATTTCTTCCGGTACCTCCCCTACAAAGGGTCGAAACGACCATAAAATAAGCACCCGGTTCTCTTCAAATTACACACATCAAACTACTTTTATTAACCCAAGGTCTGGCGTGAAATCGGAATATATTGGTCCACTCCTTCTGTTACCTCCCCTACAAAGGGTCAACATTTAGAATATCCATGAAGCTCATAAAACGCGAAATTACCATCCGATTCCATTTAGACTTGGTACATATTAATATTTCTATCAACACAAGGTCTGTTATAAAGATGGTATAGATCGGACTGATACCTCCCCACAAATGGTTAACATTTAACAATAACCAAAATAATCATCAAATTCGAAATTAGCATCCAGTTCTCTTCAAATTTCACACATGCCATTATTTTTACTAACACATCTCTTGTGAAAATGGGATATAACGGTCCACTCAATCAAGTACCTCCCCCAAAAAGGGTCAACATTTTGAAAATCTAAAAAAAATAATATTCGATTAAATTTAGACTTAGCAGACCTCAATATTTCCATTATAAAGATGGCAGAGATCGGACCATTTCTTCTGGTACCTCCCCCGCAAAGGGTTCAGAAAACGCTCAAAGAAAGCGAAATAAGCATCCAATTCCATACAGGGTCACACTACCCAATACTAATATCTGTCATAACTTGCGAAACAAGTCGGTGATTCTCTGCAACTTGTTATATCTAAATATTTCTCTCAACCAGAAACCTAGTACGAATATGGAAGTTATCGGAGTTTATGATTTCGCATAAAATTTGATATAAATGTTCGATTTTCTTGTAATTTTGCCCATACCATATTCTTGGGTGGCGCGTGCTGAGTGTGATGGTGCTGAGTTCAGTTGGAATGTCCAAGGTCTGCGGCCAAAATGTTTGCGTGCCCAAGGCTTAAATACACCCTCCAGAATATTTTCGTGATAATATTCGGCATTTAGTCTGCTGCCACGGTCTATTAATACGAGCAGAGAACGACCATGGGCTGTTATGGCGGCCCACACCATCATCATGGCTGGCGCTTGAGTTCTGGTGGCCAACCGAAGGTGCACATTTTCAGCTGACCTCTTTGGCAAGTAAACAAGATCATTTCGTTCTTGTTTGTTTACAAACTGCTGGACAACGAATGTTTTCTCATCAGAGACGGAGAAAACCAAATTTGGCAGTTCACTAATTTCGACCAAGCGAAGCAACTCTCTTTTGAGTCTATTTTCTTTCCGATGCGGTGTAAGTTTTTGCACTTTTTGGCTTTACCCCGAGCTTATTTTTCAATATTTACCGAATGGAATATTGCGATATGTTCAGCTAACGACCCATTTTTCGGCCACTACGGCGGGGGTTTCGAACAAGTCGTTTCTTTACTTTTCGAACCATTTCTGCTGATGTTGCCGTTTTCTTCCCTCCACTTCCTTGACGTCGGGCTACGCTACCAGTATCACGGTAACGAGCGATGGTTTGAGACACAAAAGATTAATTCACATTTAAATGCTGGAGTGCTCTAACGATAGCCACTTGTGGTTTTCCAGCCAAATATAAAGAAATCACAACATATCACGCTTGAATTCCATCACGAATAACTTTTTTCTGAAAAATTCTCATCAAAATCCTTTGGAACGCTTGTAAAAAATATAATGAGCTGTCACAGGAATAATTTTAACAGCTGTCGGACGAGTGGCTTTGGAATGACAGCAGTCTGAAGTTGGTTGCAGTTTTTTCAGTTTTCAGTGCAGTTTTAAAACAATACCAAAGTGTCGATCACCTCAAGCAAGCGCTTCGCCGGGAATGAGCCAAAATAGCGCAGAACAACATTTGGGCAGCGTGTGACGGCTTCATTGGCCGTTTCAAAGTCATAATTTGTGCCAAAGGTGACCAATTCGAACAAATCTAAACTTATTCTAAAATTTGATGCTATTTTCGACATTTTTTGCTTTCATTCAAAAAAATTAAAAAAATATATAAAATTTTGGCGTTTGACTTTGTTGCAGTTTTTTTTTTATCTCACCCTGTACGTGTCTTCTATTTTTATACCCTCCACCATACATAGTATGAAGAGTATATTAAATTCGTCATTCCGTTTGTAACTCATCGATTCTTTATCAGCGTAAAATTCTATGACGATTTAGCCCTGTCTGTCCCGTCTGTTCGTCTGTCCGTCTCTTGTAATCACGCCAGTGTCAAACGGTACCGCCGATATTTGTTATTTTGACGATTTTAGCCACATTTTTTAAAGGAATTGTCTCAAAACTCACAAAAGAAGTTGCTTCTGAGTACTTTACCTTTACTTTAAAGTTTGAAAATTTTCAACAACCTTCCGAACTTAGCTGCTTTGTTAGCTCTACTTCAATAATCTTCTGAATTAGTGGATGATTCTTGTAATTTTATTATATTTATTTATTTATTTTTTATACCCTACACCACAAGATGGTCAGGGTATTATGTCTTTGTGCATTTGTTTGTAACAGGCAAAAGGAAACGAGATAGACCCATATTTCCTTTTGATGATCTGCATAGAATCACATTCTGAGTCGATTTATGCATGTCCGTCCGTCCGTCTGTCCATGTACAGTTCATATTTATTGCCCGATCCAGATGAAATTTCGCATAAATCATTTGTTTTGCCCAAGGACGAACCCTATTGAAATTGGAGATAATCGGTAAAAATGTAGATATAGCTCCCATATATATATATTCGTCCGATTTGCCTTTTATTGTGCACCAAACGTGTAATATCAGCCCGAATAGTATGAAATTTTGCACATACAACCAAATTAGGCCTGAAAATAAGTATGCCAAATTTGATCGAAATCGGTTCAGATATAGCTATAGCTCTCATATAGACTGTTCAACTGATTTGTTATTTTTGACCTCCGCCGCCGTAATATGCACTCTGTAACAACAATATTTGGGGAAATATATCAAATGCAGCTCAGAAATACCTTTGTTAAATTTTATCGAGATCGGTTCAGATTTGGATATAGCTCCCATATATAACTTCGTCCGATTTATCTTTTATTGTGCACCAAACGTCTAATATTTGCCCAAATGGGATGGAATTTGGCACATACGACCGAATTGAGTAGAAGGTAGTATGCTAAATTTGGTGAAGATCGGTTCAGATATAGCTATAGCTCCCATATATATTGTTCATCCGATTTGTTGTATTTGTTACCCACAGCCGTAATATGCACTCCGTAACAACGATATTCAGGGAAATATATCAAATACAGTTCAGAAATATCTTTGCCAAATTTTATCGAGATCGGTTCAGATTTGGATTTAGCTCCCATATATATCTTTATTCGATTTCAAATTAATTGTGCACCAAATGGGCAATACAAGTCCGAATTTAAAAGATACAAATTCTTCGGCGTATTTAGTCCTTTAAATTTTAAATTATAATTATAATCACAGGGTGTATGATTGAATTCTCCCATAAAAACTTTTACTTGTTATGTGGAGCTCAACTAAATTAGCAAAGTGTTGTAGGGTATCATAAACTCGGCCCCGCCCGACTTTAGGACTTTCTTTACTGGTTTTTTTATTTTATTTATTTATTTATTTATTTATTTATTTATTATTATTATTTTTTTTTTTTTTTTTTTTTTTGTATAAGCACCTTGAATTTGAATTTCTTGAATTTCTATATGGAGAAACAAATACAATTTGATTGTCTTTTGATATGGGAACTACAAATTAACAAACATTCGTTCCCCCAAACTTCATCACCACTATTCCTTCAACACCTCTTTCCCTTTGACTGAAATAACTAATTATCTACCAGCAGGGTGAAACCATCTACGCCCTCACAGTCTAATCCCTTTCTCGTTAATATTTTTGACAACATAATCCTCCTCTACAACAAAATGTTGCTTTCAGTCTCCAAAAGTAAATCCAAGCCAACTTATGACACTCATCGTCATCCATAGCCCAAACCTTTTAATGAAAAGCGTGTCAGCCATGGTTACGCTTTTAGCCCATCAGTGGTGGGCGCGTCACTTACTCACATTTTCAAATTCATTACCATCATCAAATCTCCGAAAATATGTAACGCACGTAACGTCTGCTGCAAAAACAATTTAATTTGATTATCATCACGCTGTTGTGTCATAATTGCTGCTGGTCCATGGAGAGAAATTAGAAGAAAAAATCTTGTCTTTAAATGAATGAATGGATGCTGGCTAGGCCTTTGGGGTCTTTGAATGGAAGATAGAAAGGCAGACAGACAGCTGTTGTCATCTTTAACACAAGTGTTAATTTCATTCATGCCCTGAATGCCGGGGGAAAATACAAACAACAGCCAGATTTACGCATTACCCAAAATGATTTGATAATTGTTTTTGGTGGGTGAAGGAGGGGGACAGGCTTGAAAATAATAAATTGTTTTTCCAACATTGGCAGGAGTTCAAGAAAAATAAAAATTTGGTTCATATTTTGCGGACTAACGCTTTTAGGGTTTTCTTTCATCCAAAGAATTTTGAAAGAAAGTGATGGTCTCTCTCCTCTCTTTGCCCCTCTCATGGATTTCAGGACTTTAAGAAATTTTTAAATTTTCCTTTCCCTCTCACCCCCTGGAAACCAAGAATTTTTTGGCTTTCGGCAACCAGCCAAAAAAGTGCATGAATTGAATTGAATTTTCCTATTGAAATGATTTACGAGCTGCCAGTTTAGAAAAAAAAAAAAAAAAAAAACACAAACACAACAGCAATAGGACAATGGGAAATCCTAAATAGTCTTGTGTTTAGATTTGGTTATTGGTTTATTTGCTGTTGTTGGTATTTGAAAATTTATGGCAAAAAGAAGGCCGGTCCACTCGATTCGATTTCAAGTGCATTTTCAACTAGTCAGAAAACTGAAAATTCTTCCCCAACAACAACAAGCAACAACAACAACAAAATAAACAATCCATAAATAAGACCATTTTGGCACGCTGACCCAACCGGAAACGGAATCCAGCCGGAGGTAACGGTGTCCAATCGTCTCCGGCCGAGAAGCCGCAAACGTAAGCTTTATAAAAATATTTTCAATATTCACACACACATACATACACACTTGGGGTTATACGGAATTGGTGAACATAACCAAAAGGTTGTGCCTTGTGGTGTGAGTTGTCGTTTGGAAGTGGTCAGGTCGAGACCAAATTAAAGAGAAAAACTCTCAAAATGAATACTCTTCTTGGTTTTTGCAAAAAAAAAAATATAAAAATGATTGGTCTTTGATTTTTTTTTTTATAAAAATCCTCTTTATTTTTTTTTAAATTCCGAGTTGGTCCTAGAAAAATAATTTTATGAAAATCATCCTTAAAAATAATTTAAAAAAAATCAGAATTGGCCTACTCTAAAGTAGATGGACCAAGTTGCCATCTACCAACGGATATATGGCCCAAGTTGTCATCTACTGTAGAGTAGATGGACCCAGGTGCCATTCACTGTATAGTAGATGGGCCCAGGTGCCATCTACCGTAGAGAAAATTGTCCAGATACCATATAATTTAGAGAAGATGGGCCAAGATACAATCTTCTACAAAGTAGATGGGCCCAGATATCAACTACTGGCCCAGGTGTCATCTACTGTAGTGTAGATGGGCCCAAGTGCCATCTACTGTAGAGTAGATGGGCCCAGGTGCCATCTACTGTAGAGTAGATGGGCCCAGGTGCCATCTACTGTAGAGTAGATGGCCCCAGATGACCTCTACTGCAGAGTAGATGGCCCCAGATGACCTCTACTGCAGAGTAGGTGGGTCTAGATGCCACTTTAGGTCCAAGAAAAATTATACTGAGGCCATTTTGATCCTTGAAAAAATATTTTTTAAAAATCCACGTTTGAGATATTTTTGGTCCTTGAAAAATTATCCTGAGGCCTTTTTCAAAATGATTCTTTAAAAATCCACGTTGGAGGACTTCATGGCCCTTGAAAAATTATTCTTCAAAAACCAAGGACCTTTTTGGTCCTTGAAAAATAATTCTTCAAAAACCAAGGACCTTTATGGTCCTTGAAAAATTATTCTTCAGAAACCAAGAACCGTTTTGGTCCTTGATCCTTGGAAAAATATTTTTTAAAAATCCACGTTTGAGATATTTTTGGTCCTTAAAAATTATCCTGAGGCCTTTTTCAAAATGATTCTTTAAAAATCCACGTTGGAGGACTTCATGGCCCTTGAAAAATTATTCTTCAAAAACCAAGGACCTTTTTGGTCCTTGAAAAATTATTCTTCAAAAACCAAAGACCTTTTTGGTCTTAGAAAAATAATTCTTCAAAAACCAAGGACCTTTAGGGTCCTTGAAAAATTATTCTTCAGAAACCAAGGACCAAAAAGGTCCTTGAAAAATTATTCTTTAATAACCAAGGACCTTTTTGGTGCTTGAAAAATTATTCTTCAAAAACCAAGGACCTTTTTGGTCCTTGAAAAATTATTCTTCAATAACCAAGGACCTTTTTGGTCCTTGAAAAATTATTCTTCAAAAACCAAGGACCTTTTTGGTCCTTGAAAAATTATTCTTCAAAAACCAAGGACTTTTTTGGTCCTTGAAAAATTATTCTTCAAAAACCAAGGACCGTTTTGGTCCATGAAATATTATTCTTCAAAAACCAAGGACTTTTTTGGTCCTTGAAAAATTTTTCTTCAAAAACCAAGGACCTTTTTGGTCCTTGAAAAATTATTCTTCAAAAACCAACGACCTTTTTGGTCCTTGAAAAATAATTCTTTACCCCTGAAAAAATATTCTTTAAAAAATCCACGTTTGTTGATCCTTGAAAAAAATATTCTTTAAAAAATCCACGTTTGTTGATCCTTGAAAAAAATATTCTTTAAAAAATCCACGTCTGTTGATCCTTGAAAAAAATATTTTTTAAAAATTCCACTCCTGTTGATCCTTGAAAAAAAATGTTCTTTAAAAAATCCACCTTTGTTGATCCTTGAAAAAAATATTCTTTAAAAACCCACGTTTGTTGATCCTTGAAAAAAATATTCTGTTAAAAATCCATGTTTGTTGATCCTTGAAAAAAATATTCTTTAAAAAATCCACGTTTGTTGATCCTTGAAAAAAATATTCCTTAAAAAATCCACGCCTATTGGTCCTTGAAAAAAATATTCTTTAAAAAATCCACGTTTGATGATCCTTGAAAAAAAAATATTCTTTAAAAAATCCACGTTTGTTGATCCTTGAAAAAATATTCCTTAAAAAATCCACGTTTGTTGATCCTTGAAAAAATATATATTTTTAAAAAAAAACTACGTTTGTTGATCCTTGAAAAAAATATTCTTTAAAAAATCCACGTTTGTTTATCCTTGAAAAAAAAATATTCTTTAAAAAATCCCCGTTTGTTGATCCTTGAAAAAAATATTCTTTAAAAAATCCACGTTTGTTTATCCTTGAAAAAAAAATATTCTTCAAAAAAATCCACGTTTGTTGATCCTTGAAAAAAATATTCTTTAAAAAATCCACGTTTGTTGATCCTTGAAAAAAATATTCTTTCAAAAATCCACGTTTGTTGATCCTTGAAAAAAATATTCTTTAAAAAATCCACGTTTGTTGATCCTTGAAAAAAATATTCTTTAAAAAATCCACGTTTGTTGATTCTTGAAAAAAATATTCTTTAAAAAATCCACGTTTGTTGATCCTTGAAAAAAAAAATATTCTTTAAAAAATCCACGTTTGTTGATGCTTGAAAAAAATATTCTTTAAAAAAATCCACGTTTTTTGATCCTTGAAAAAATATTCTTTTAAAATCCACGTTTGTTGATGCTTGAAAAAAATATTCTTTAAAAAAATCCACGTTTTTTGATCCTTGAAAAAATATTCTTTAAAAAATCCAAGTTTGTTGATCCTTGAAAAAAATATTCTTTAAAAAAATCCACGTTTGTTGATCCTTGAAAAAATATTCTTTAAAAACTCCACGTTTGTTGATCCTTGAAAAAAATATTCTTTAAATCTCAACCTGGCCACTTCATTTAACCCCACTTTTGGATTTTCTTCCCTGGCCATCCAGCTAGGAAGGGGTTTTGTATATTTACCGGTCAAACGATTGGCTACAATTAACTTGTCATTGGAATTTATGTGTCTGTCTAGCGGCCACCCTGACTGCCTGCCAGCACTTAGCTACCACTCTGCTGTCAATGAGAGAAATATTGCATTAATTGGCCAGCAAACGAATATAGACAAATCTCAGGCGTTCTCACACACATACACACACCACGAAGTGCTCCTCATGGTGCGGAAAAAACAGCAAAAAACATTTTAACTAACGTTCAACTACCGTGTGTATGGGTGTGCGCGACTATCTTCTAATGACACCCTCCGGCAGAAGTCATCAATAACATCTCAAGAGCCACTTATAATTCGCAACCCGGGACATGCAACATATTGTCACAAGGACGAAATGACAAACGGTGATTTAGACATTAACACCGTCAGTCGGGAAAGCTTATCCCCCCAGAGAAATAGCGTGGGAAGTTTTGAAGTTAATGTGTTTGTGTTTGCAATTCTCATTCAGGGGGGTGGTACTCCGTCACCCAACCACACCATAATTTATGGCCGTTCGAAACAACCTAAAAAAGAGGAAAACAAACAAACAATTGCAATAAAGCAGGACAAATGCACATCAACTGGTTGGTGGATTGTGTGTGTGACGTTCGTACACACAAGTTCTCATAACCTGATATGCACTGCTTCGGGAGGTTACCAGGTACGTGCGGTATTTCGCATTCGAATTCGTGTTAATTGTTTGTTTGTTGTCATTGCCACTTAAGTGTTTTCGGGGTGGGTTTGAGGTTGAGTTCGTTGGTTGGTTGGTCTTTTTGTGTGACACTTCATAACCATTTTTGGGAAATGTTGCGTGGCACAGTGTGGCAGATACAGTCGATCGAAGTATTTCATTTTCATACTTCATCTAATACAGAAAAAAAATAGATATGGGCAAAATTATTGGGGGAGGTACGAGAAGGAATGGTCCGATCTCTACCATCTTTGTAACAAAACTTGTGTTGATAGAAAAATTGAGATGTACGAAGTCTGAATGGAATCGGATGATAATTTTGTGGTGTATGAGCTTCATGGATATTCAAAATGTTGACCCCTTGTGGGGGAGGTACCAGAAGGAGTGGACCAAAATATCCCATCCTCACAGCATGTCTTGTGGTAGTAGAAATAATGGGATGTGTGAGATATTAAGAAAACCGGATGCTTATTTCGGATTTTATAATCGTTTTGGTTATTCAAAACTCTGACCCTTTGTGGGGGAGGTACTAGAAGGAATGTTCCGATCTCTGCCATCCTTAAAACAGATCTTGTGTTGATAGAAATATTGAGCTGTGCCAAGTCTGAATGGAATCGGATGATAATTTCGCGTTTTATGAGCTTCATGGATATTCAAAATTTTGACCCCTTGTGGGGAAGGTACCAGAAGGTGTGGACCGATATTTACCATCTTCACAGCAGATCTTGTGTTAGTATAAATAATGTGATGTGTGTAATTTTAAGACAATCGGACTCCTACTTCTTCTTTTATAAGAGTTATAATTCTTCCAAATTTTAACCCTTTGGGGGGAGGTTCTTGATAGAGAGGACTGATGCAGTAGGGGTAGGAGTACTGATGGAAACATTAGGATTTCCAAAGTTGGAGCCACATCGGATTATTCTTTCTCTTTCTGTGCAGTAAAATATTTTCTTGCTAATTTCGACTTTTTGTGGGGAGGTCTTCTGGTACATGAGCCGATTTTACCCATCTCCGAACTCGATCTAAGTTTGATAAGAATATTACGATTTACCAAATTTGGACCAAATCGGGTACTCCCTTCTAGAGTTATCGTGCGCACAAGCGAGACACACGGACGGACGGACATCGTTAGAAATGAATTTGAGCCATAGAGACCTAGAGTCTAAAACCATTATTTCGATGATACATGTTTTGGCCGTATCAAATGATATATACCCTCTTTAGCCATATGACTGAGGGTATAACTAGTCACATGGATGAGGGTACAAGTAGCCATATGGCTGATGGTATAAAAATAACCCAAATAGCGAAACCCATATTATCATCTAATTAAGTTGGAAATGGTGGCAAAGGCCTTCAAAATAACGAAAATCTTGAAGTATCGTTTAATGGGGGGCCTATACCTATTAGTGGACCTGAATCGAACATTTTCCCCAAGAAGAGAACATGTATACCGAGAACTCAAATTATCAAGTTTCAGCTGTTTTAGTTGGAAATTGTTGCAGAAAGCTTCAAAATACCGATAATCGGGAGCCATTGTTATATGGGGTCTATACCCATTAGTGGACGTAAATCGAATACTTCCGCAAAAAGGGAACATATCTACCAAGAGCCCCAAATTTCAAGTTTCAGCTACTTTGATTAGCAATTGTGGCATAAGCCCTTAAAGCTACCGAATTTCGGGAGGTACCCTTTAATGGGGGCTATACCAATTAGGGGACCTGTAGCGAAGGTTTTTGAAAAGAGAGAACAAGAGACCCAAATGTAAAGACTCAGTTTTTTGGTTGAAAATTATGGCAGAAACCCTCAAACTACCGAAAATCTTGAGGTACCGTTATGCCTCAACGTGGACCCATGTAGCCCATTTTCAATACAAATCAGCCTTCATAGAATATAAACCTTCATGACATATTTCAAAGCTCTAGATTAAATAATTTAGGCACTATCGTGATTTCAACAGACAGACAGACAGACGGACATCGCTGAATCGAATTTCGAGGTATTGCAAACTGAGTGACTTCAGGAAAAACAAATAAAAAGGCATTAAGTTTGGCCGGGTCAGAATACCCTCCACCAAATGGAACGCATTTTTAAATTTTCAAAAAAAAAAAAACAATCCGCTAACAATTCTGTTAAAATCTTAAGAATGCAGAATATATGGAGTTGCCGTTATATTGGGGTCCATACGAATACCGAATATATGGAGGTACCGATACATGGGGGCTATACGAAGACCTGGACCTGGGTAGGCAATTTTCTGTCTCAGGCCTATTAGGAACTTCAAATACCAAATTTGATACAATTCCGGTGAATAATGTCGCAAAAACGTGGACCTGCATAGGTAATTTTTTGTCACAAGTTGTACTCGTCACGAAGTGCAAATATGTAATCTGAAACCATTCCTGTGAGTAATGTATGTAAAATCATCAAAATACCGAATATAGGAAGGTACCGATATATGGGGGCTATACGAAGACGTGGACCTGCATAAGCAATTTTATGTCACAGGCTTTAGTACCCATTACTTAGTGCAAATACCAAATTTGAAATCATTCCGGTAAATGATGTAGCCGAAATCGTCAAAATACCTAATATAGGGAGGTCCGTTATATGGGGGCTATATCAAGACCTGGACTCACTTAGGCAATTTTCTGTCACAGGTCGAAGTTTACATTACTTATTGCAAATACCAAATTTGAAATCATTCCGGTGAACAATGTCGCTGAAATAAGTAAAATACCGAATATAGGGAGGTACCATTATATGGGGGCTATACGAAGACTTGGATCTGCATAGATAATTTTCTGTCGCAGGCTGTAGTAGCCATAAGGAACTTAAAATACGAAATTTAAAACAATTCCGGTAAAAAATGTAGCTAAAATCGTCAAAATACCGGATACAGGTATGTACAGTTATATGAGCGCTATACGAACAACTGGACCTTCATAGGCAAGTTTCTGTCACAGGCTGAAGTACCCATTACTTAGCGCAAACACCCCATTTGAAATCATTCCGGTTAACAATGTCGCTGAAATAAGTAAAATACCGAATATAGGGAGGTACTGTTATATGGGGGCTATACGACGACCTGGACTCGCATAGGCAATTTTCTGTCACAGGTTGAAGTACCCATTACTTAGTGCAAATACCAAATTTGAAATCAATCCAGTGAATAATGTCGCTAATATCATCAAAATACCGAATATAGGGAGGTACCGATATATGGGGGCTATACGAAGATGTGGACCTGCATAGACAATTTTCTGTCACAGGTTGAAGTACCCATTACTTAGTGCAAATACCAAATTTGAAATCAATCCGGTGAACAATGTCGCTGAAATAAGCTAAATACCGAATATATAGGGAGGTACTGTTATATGGGGGTTATGCGAACACTTGAGCCTGCACAGACAATTTTCTGTCGTAGACTGTAGTACCCATAAGGAACTTCAAATACGAAATTTAAAACAATTCCGCTGAATAATGTCGCTAATATCATCAAAATACGGAATATAGGGAGGTACCGATATATGGGGGCTATACCTAAACGTGGACCTATATAGCCCATTTTTAATACGAAAAGTCCTACAGACCAGGCACACATTTGAGTAAGATTTTATCAACCTACTTCAATTCGTTCGGAAGCTAGAGTGATTTCCACAGACGGATGGATGGATAGACGGACAGACAGACAGCCGGATGGACGTCGCTAAATCGATATAGAATTTTAAGGTGATCAATTGGGTCTAAAATATATATTTCGAGGTGTTACAACTATGGTGGAGGGTATACAAATTCTAATAAAATAAAAAACCAGTAAAGAAAGTCTTAAAGTCGGGCGGACCGATTTTATGATACCCTACACCACTTTGCTAATTTAGTAGAGCTCCACATAACAAAAGTTTTTTTTGGGAGAATTCAACCATGCACGTTATGATTTAAAGTTCAAAGGACTAAATATGCCGAAGCATTTGTATTTTTAAATTCGGACTTGTATTGCCCATTTGGTGCACAATTAATGTGAAATCGGATAAAGATATAAATAGGAGCTATATCCAAATCTGAACCGATCTCAATAAAATTTGGCAAAGATATTTCTAAGCTGTATTTGATATATTTCCCTGAATATCGTTTTTACCGAGTGCATATTACGGCTGTGGTTAACAAATATAACAAATCGGATGAACAGTATATATATGGGAGCTATAGTTATATCTGAACCGATCTTCACCAAATTTGTCATACTAGCTTCTAGACTCAATTCGGTCGTAAGTGCCAAATTCCATCCCATTTGGGCAAATATTAGACGTTTGGTGCACAATCAAAGGTTAATCGGACGATGTTATATATGGGAGCTATATCCAAATCTGAACCGATCTCGATAAAATTTGGCAAAGGTATTTCTGAGCTGTAGTTGATATATTTCCCCAAATATTGTTGTTACAGAGTGCATATTACGGCTGCGGAGGACAAAAATAACAAATCGGATGAAAAATCTATATGAGAGCTATAGCTATATCTGAACCGATTTCGATCAAATTTGGCATACTTATTTCCAGACTTAATTTGGTTGTATATGCAAAATTTCATACTATTCGGGCTGATATTACACTTTTGGTGCACAATAAAAGGCAAATCGGACGAAGATATATATGAGAGCTATATTTAAATTTTTACCGATTATCTCCAATTACAATAGGGTTCGTCCTTAGGCCAAACAAATGTTTTGTGCAAAATTTCATCTCAATCGGATAATAAATGTGAACTGTACTTTGTTTAGAAAAATACATGGACAGACGGACAGACTGACGGACAAGCATAAGTCGGACTCAGAATGAGATTCTATGCAGATCATCAGAAGGAACTATGGCTCTATCTGGTTTCCTTTTGCCTGTTACATACAAATGCACAAAGACACAATACCCTGACCACCTTGTGGTGTAGGGTATAAAAATAATATAAATAAAATTCTAATAGATATAAATTTCGTACACCTCCAGTTCGAGTTTCTAAAATCTGACTTCAGTCGTTTTTTCTGAGTATCTGGCAGTCTTGACTCGTTTATACATTGATTTCGATTTCGTAACATTACATTAACATATAGTACAGGTAATATCCCTTGGGTGCTATCTAGCGACATTCCCCTTTTTTTATCACAGATAGGGTGACGTCGTTGCACGGGTTAGTTGCAAAGCGGCAATTAGAAGTTGCATTGTTTGTTTGTCTTGTGGGTCGTTTGTTATTTTGCGTTGAGTTGTTGTTGCCGCTGTTGTTGTTTTCATTTGGCCTCTAAGTTAGACAATGTCAATATGTTTATGGTCTACGCCTGACTGTCTGTTGGAGATTGTTTAACATTTTTGATAATTTTGTTGTTTTTTTTTTTATGTTTCAGGTTTTTTCCCTGGTTGTTGGTGGGAGAATTGCTGCTGGGTGACATATTTTCAGTGTCAGCAATAATTGTGGGAAAAAGTCCTTTTTGTAATTGAATATGAAAATAAATTTGATTTGTGACTTGTGAATGTTATGTGTAAGTGGGAATTATGGGAAAGAGAGGTATAGGTCCTGACTCTAGTTTAGTAAAAACTTAATTTTTTTCCAAAGATTGGTATTTATATCCTGATTTCAGGAAAGTATTTTGTTCTTGGGAGACGGATCCGGATTTCCGGATATTTTATGCGAAAGTACGTGTATGATAACACATATCCAACAAGTGGTCACAACATGGGGTTATTAAAATGGTACGAGAGTTGTATCAAAATTATTGAATTTTTTGGACCCGGATTTTTAAAAAAATCTACCCAAAATTTTGAAAAAGGTCCCATTTTTGGAGTTCTCAAAATTCATGCTAAATTATAGTTGGCACTATAACCTTTCCTAAATGCAACAATACCTGTTATCTTTCTTAGATCCATAGATATGGATCTTTGAACCCGGAAGGCCCGATTATGTTTCAAATTATATATTGTTAATATCGGCTTAGAAGGTCCGGGTTTAAGCCGGTTCTTGGACTCGAAACTTTGGGTAAAATATCCGGGCATCCAGGTAAGTCACCTAAGAAAAAAACGCTTTCCCGAAATGAGGGTGCAAATACCTACCTTTGGAAAAAAATTCGAAAAAAATCCTAGAGTTTTTATTAAACTTGAGTTGCTCTTATGGCATGGAGGCATGTAATGTCCAGCCCGACCGAACATACAATAGTTTATTATACAATCAGCCATATGGCTAGAGGGGGTATATATCATTTGATACTGCCAAAACGTGCCTCATCGAAATAACGGTTCTAGACCCTAGGTCTCTTTGTACCAAATCCGTTTCAGGACATTTGGTGACGATCTAGCGATGTCCGTCCGTCTGTCTGGCTGGTACCCGATTTGGTCCAAACTTGATAAATCGTAATGTTAATTAATTATTAATTAATTAATTTTAATTAATTAATTAATTTTAATTTATTCAATTTAATAATTAATTTTAATTTATTTTTTTAACTTATTAATTAATTTTTTTTATTTTTTAATTTTATTAATTAATTTTAATTAATTATTAATTTTATTATCAAACTTAGATCGAGTTCGAAGATGGGCAATATCGGTTCACTCCTTCTGGTACCTCCCCCAAAAAATAATAAAATTTTGAAAGAAAATAATTTACTGCACAGAAAGGGAGAGAGAGAAAGGATAATCCGATTTTGCTCCAACTTTACAAATTTTAATATTTGCATAATTGCCACTATAGGTGCAAAAATGGACAACATCGGTCCACTCCATCAAGTACCTACCCCACAAAGGGTCAAATTACACACATCACATTATTTTCATAAGCCCAAGGTCTGGTGTGAAGGTGGAATGTATCGGTCCTTCCCTCCTCCTCCTTTTGGTACCTCCCCCACAAAGGGTCAAAATTTTGAATATCCATGAAGCTCATAAAATGTGAAATTAATATCCGATTCCATTCAGACTTGGTACATCTCAATATTTTCATCAACACAAGATCTCTTATAAAAATTTTAGAGATTAGAGTATTCCTTCAGGTACCTCCCCCACAAAGGGTCAAAGTTTTGAATAACCAAAACGTTCGTAAAATCCGAAATAAGCACCCGGTTCTCTTCAAATTACACACATCACAATATTTTTTATCAACCCAAGGTCTGATGCGAAGATGGAATATATCGGTCAACTACTTCTGATACCTCGCCCACAAAGGGTCAAAATTTTGAATATCCATGAAGTTCCCAATACGCGCGATTAACATCCGATTCCATTCAGACTTGGTACATCTCAATATTTCCATCAAGACAAACCCTGTTATAAAGATGGTAGAGATCGGACCATTTCGTCTGGTATCTCCCCTACATAGGGTTCAAGATTTTTAAAAAACAAACCGCTCAAAGAAGACGAAATAAGGATCCAACTCTCTTCAAATTTCAGACGTACAAATATTTTTGATAACGCAATATCTGTTGTGAAGATGATATATATCTGCCAACCCCTTCTGTCCACAAAAGGGTCACAATTTCCAATACTTATATTTGTCATAAATTGCGAAAAAAAAGTCGGCGATTCTTTACCATAAAATTGGATATAAATGTTCGATTTTCTTGTAATTTTGTCAATACCAAAATTTGTATCATTTGTAGATGAAGTATGAAAATGGAATACTTCGGTCCGCAATATCTATTACCTCACACATATTTCAACATTTTCCAAAAATTTGAAAATATTTCATATAAACTATAGTAATTAGTCGATATAGCCCAAATCTGGCACTTTGTAATATTTATATCAGTCTTAGGTGAGATACGAATTGGCCAACTGTTTCGGAACCTCCAGTTTGAATAATCATAACTCAAGACTGGGGGTATACGTCTATCGGCAAAACCGTCTGATACTTTATAATTTGTTTTCAATCTATCCGGCCCATAGAAATGTCTTGAATGGAGGGCATGCAATGTCCAGCCAAACGGAACATAAAGTCCTTAAGTTTTTGAAAATTCTATTCAATTTACTTTCTTTTTTGGTATGAAACCAATTTTCCTGTGGCGCCCAACGTGGTGTTTATGGTGGAAATTTTAAAACGTTAAATGGAAAACCTCCCATTTAAGACTAACAATCTCCTATAATGGGCAATTTAAAGGCCCTGCCTCCATTTATCAACGGAATGGACTACGGTTCAGAAATTTTGCACGTAATAAAGTATATATCCCAAGCTTAAATTTTTTAGCAATGTAAAATTTAACAAAAATGTCAAAAAGTGAACTTTTGGAATTGGTCTCAGACCCCAAGGCCACCACCCTTCTGGCATCTCCGATGGAGGCCATGCAATATTCGGCCAGATCGAAATTTAAGCCATTTACTTCTTTTTTTTTAAGAATTGCATACAATTTAGGGGATATCTCAATAAAACATATTTTCTTTACTCTGTATAGGTTAAACCAGTTTGCTTATGGCGCCCAACGTGGGATTTATGGTGGAAAGTTAAAATTCTAAAACATAAAACGGAAAACCTCCCTTTTAACGGCAACCCTCTCCTTTAAAAAGCATTTTGAAGGCCCTGCCTCCATTTATCGACTAAATGGACTACGGTTCAGAAATTTTGGACGTAATAATATATATCCTAGGCTGCAAATTGTTAGAAATTTAAAGAAAATTACTTAAGTTATTACGTAATGACCGATCATAGAAGTACACAGAAATGCCTTTCGACACCATCTCGAGGGGCTCACTTAGTGAAAAAATTAACCTTTCAATGAAAAATATACCAAAAATATCTGAAAAATACACTTTTCGAAGAGGACTCAGGCTGCCCAAGGCCACCACTCTTCGGACATCTCTGATGGAGGCCATGCAATATTCGGCCAGATCGAACTTAAAGCCATTTTGTTTTTTTTTTTTTTTTTTGGAATTGCATACAATTTAGGCGATATCTAAATGAAACATATTTACCTACTCTGTATGGGTTAAACCAATTTGCTTGTGGCGCCCAACGCGGGGTTTATGGTGGAAAAATAAAATTTTAAAACATAAAACGCAAAACCTCCCTTTTAACGGTAACCATCTCCTATAATAGGCATTTTGAAGGCCCTGCCTCCAATTATCAACTGAATGGGTTACAAATCAGAATTTTTGCACATAATAAAGTGTATATCCCAAATTGTTAGAAATTTAAAGAAAATTACTTAAGTTATTACATAATGACCGGGCAGGGATGTAGACAGAGGGGTATGTCTTTCGAAACAATTTCGAGGGGCCCATTTACAAAAAATTAACCTTTCCATTTAAAATGTACCAAAAATGTCTAAAAAGTAAACTTTTCTAAAAGGTCTCAGGCTCCGGGTCCTTCACCCATCGTACATCTCAAAAGGAGGACATGCAATGTTCGGCCACATCGAACTTAAAACCGTTTAGTTTTTGAAATTTGCATACAATTCTCTTAATGAAATAGCCTTTCCTAACTTGTCATTGGGCTTAAACAATTTTGCTTGTGGCGCCCAACGTGGGGTTTATCGTGGATAATGATAATTACGAAATATTTAACTGACGTTTTTAAATTTTAAAATCAAGGGCGATTGCACCTCTATACCTATTTGGGCCCTCTTATTACATATTTTTATACCCTACACCACAAGGTGGTCAGGTTATTATGTCTTTGTGCACAGGCAAAAGGAAACGAGATAGACCCATAGTTCCTTTTGATGATCTGCATAGAATCACATTCTGAGTCGATTTATGCATGTCCGTCCGTCTTCTGTCCGTTCGCCCGTCTGCCATGTATTTTTGTAAACAAAGTACAGTTCGCATTTATTATCCGATTGAGATGAAATTTTGCACAAATCATTTGTTTGGCCCAAGGACGAACCCTATTGAAATTGGAGATAATCGGTCAAAATTTAGATATAGCTCCCATATATATCTTCGTCCGATTTGCCTTTTATTGTAAACCAAACGTGTAATATTTGCCCAAATGGGATGAAATTTGGCACATACAACCAAATTAGACCTGAAATTAAGTATGCTAAATTTGATCGAAATCGGTTCAGATATAGCTATAACTCCCATATATATATATATTGTTCATTCGATTTGTTATTTTGGTCCTCCGCAGCAGTAATATGCACTCTGTAACAACAATATTTGGGAAAATATATCAAATGCAGCTCAGAAATACATTTGCTAAATTTTATTGAGATCGCTTCAGAATTGGATATAGCTCCCATATATAACTTCGTCCGATTTACCTTTGATCGTGCACCAAACGTCTAATATTTGCCCAAATTGGATGAAATTTGGCACTTACGACCGAATTGAGTCTAGAAGCTAGTATGTCAAATTTGGTGAAGATCGGTTCAGATATAGCTATAGCTCCCATATATATTGTTCATCCGATTTGTTATTTTTGTCCTCCGCAGCCGTAATATGCACTCCGTAACAACCATATTCAGGGAAATATATCAAATACAGCTCAGAAATATGTTTATTTTATCGAGATCGGTTCCGATTTGGATATAGCTCCCATATATATCTTTACCTGATTTCAAATTAATTTTGGACCAAATGGGCAATACAAGATACAAATGCTTCGGCATATTTATGATTGAATTCTCCCATAAAAACTTGTAATTGTTATGCGCAGCTCTACTAAATTAGCAAAGTGGTATAGGGTTTCATAAAGTCGGCCCTGCCCGACTTTAGATCTTTCTTTACTGGTTAAATTTGAAATCAAAGGCGATTGCACCTCTATACCTATTTAGGCCCTCTTATTACATATTTTATAAACTTGGTATTAAGAAGTTGATAAAATGAGAAAATCGGAAACATAATTTTAAAATTTCAATATCCCTTTTTTTCTTTACAAAATGTTCCAAAAAGTCAAATGAAGTCCTCATAGTTCTCACAGACAATAAATATTTCTAAGCCATTCTAATTACACAATTAATTCAAAAGCATAAGTTCCCATAGTTCTCTGACCCCATTACGTTTATCTCCCAAAATTACTTTATCAGCAGCGTCATCATCATCATAGTCGGCATCGTCGTCCTTGTTGTTGTCCCAATAATCGACACAAATGATTAATGATAAAATTGTGTGAGCAATTTTCAACCAAAAATCACGCACCACGCTCAGGGCACGAGGCAACAGTGACTTTAATGGACTACCACCCGACTGCCATTCGGGGGATGGAGTCCCTGGCCCTGGCATACAGCAGCATGACAATGACTTTTCATGATTGTTGTTATTATTGTTATTATTATTGTTGCTGGTAACATTTGACAATA
The DNA here is from genome assembly GCF_030504385.1 of Musca domestica. Lineage (NCBI taxonomy): Eukaryota > Metazoa > Arthropoda > Insecta > Diptera > Muscidae > Musca > Musca domestica. The sequence continues at coordinate 4,934,707 of NW_026712207.1, read as the reverse complement.
GTGTTATTGTTGCTGTCGTCATTGTTATTATTACTGCTATTGGCATAGGGTATATAAAAGTACACACATAGATCAGCGGCTAAGTGAACTGCGTAAGAGGGCCATGAATGAAAATATTTACAGCAAATATTATCCCAGGCGAAAAAGGACGACAGGACATTGCTCGAGTCTCCTCCAAAAACATAGTTTGGCCAAGATGTAAGTGTGCGTGTGTGTGTGAGTCTGTGAGACTACGTTTGCTGTGAAAATACATTAAAGTTTTTCCTTTCATCCAGTCAGTCAGTCATTCTATTTGGCTGACTGACCTCAGCGTGGCGTTTAGAGAGTGGGAATGCCGTCTATTGACTTTATGCGTTCTACCATACCAAAAGTTCTTCATGGTCACGAGAATGGCCAGTAGCTCGCACTTTGCGCTTGGCTGCAGTTGATTGCTAGTCCCACCAACACTATTCCGTAAGTCAGACAGTTAGTCACCCTTGTAAAGTCCGATAGGGGATTTTGTTTTTTCTTAACATTTTTTTTGGGTTTTAATGACCGAAATGTGAGAAAATTATATTTACAAATTCATTTTATTTGGGTAAGGGGTGTCAGAGCCTTTCTCTTAGGTCAGGTTAGGTTATGTTTGTTTTGGGTAGTTATTATTTGGGTTTGTAGGTGGGTTAATAAAGTTGAACTTTAAGTTCGAAGTTTAAAGTTTTTTTTTTTTTTTGTTTGATAAAGGTGATATTATTGGGATAACTTCCACCTGGTGAACTAAAATCTGATTAAGGGATATTAACTTTACGAGTTAATAGTAAAAAATGCTAAATATTCACCTTGTGGCGCCCAACAAGGGGATTATGCTGAAAAATGATTTTAAAGGAATATTTATTGTATGAAGATATTTGCGGGAATATATCGGATTTTAAATTCGATACTATTAGAATAGGGTCTTTAGAGTACCCCTCATAAAAGAACACAAATTTATCTAACAGAAGACCATACCACAGAAGATAACAAGGTCTTTTCGCAGAACCGTGTGGCCTGGCACACCACAAGGTCTTCTCATACAAGGCTTTCTCACAAAACGCCAGCAGGTCTTCTCATAGAAGACCTTCTGGTCTTTTCATAGAAGAACAGAAGGTCCTCTTATAGATGACTCATAGAAGAAGAGAAGAACGTTCTTTATTCTCAAAGAAGACCACCAGGTTTTCTCATAGAAGCCCAAAAGGTTGAGAGAAAATAAAAGGCCAGGTTATGAGAAAATAAAAGGCCAGGAGAAGGATTTAAATAATAAATATCTTAACTTCAGGCTTATAGAAATAAAGATTTTAGGTTTCCTTAGGATATCGATGAAGTACAAAGTTTTGAAGAGGGTACAATATTTGAGTATGTTCATGCATTAATAGTAATAAACTTTAGATTCAGAATTTTAATTTTATTTTTTCTAAATGACATTTGTGCATTTGTTAAGAGGGGGAGGCATTATAGTGATAACTTCCATCTGATGAAATAAAATCTGTTTAAGAGGTTAGTTAAAGAGAAAATACGAAATATTCACATTGTGGCGCCCAACGAGAGCATTTCTTTGATAAAGATGTGTACTTTATAAAAAAAAAATAAAAAAAAATACAATAATTTGCAGTGAGGCGAATTTGACTCTGGCGCCCAACGTGGGGAACATAGTGAAAAATATTAAATATAAAAATGTATCTGAATTGTGTGAACATATTTCTCCCAGACCAGAAAATTTTTAGCATGAGGAATATAATAAAAAGTATTATTTTTAAAGGTGAACATGTGATTCCCAGATACAGCCCAGAAATTTTTGACTCATATTTACGAATATAAATATAAACTTCGCAAAAATGATTTTCGCCTAGCCACTAAAATAACATCTAATATGCCTAACGAGCCGCTTTGGCAACGGCGAAACGCGTCGTATGCCGGTCGATGCGTAGGATTTCGCTCGATTCCAATTTTCAATGTCATCTCCTTAGGCCATTAAAAGCTCAACTCAAAAGAGAAATTTTTCAAATGTCCATCAACATATGACCTTCGCCTTAGTAAGGCATAGATGTCAAATAAAAACAAATAAAAAATCATTAAATTCGACCGGGCCGAACTTTTAATACCCCCCACATTTGGGTAAAGAAAATATTTTTATATTCTGAATTCAAACGTGTTCCGCTTTAAACTACACATACCAGTAAGATCGTTTGGATAATGCTGTTAAATTTTTCAAAAAACCATCAAGTGGATGAGGTCATACCAAAACAGGAAACCTCCATAGACAATTTTATACGTCAAGGATCAAGGATCATCTACCAAATCTTTCTAAATACCAAATTTAAAACATTTTCATGGGTAAATGTTATTAGCACTATCAAAATCCCGAAAATCGGTGGGTATCGTTATATATCCGCTGTAGGGAAATGTGGACCTAAATTTAAAATTTTCTACGCCGGAGCTAGAACCCATTATGAACTACAAATATCAATTTTAAGTCAAATCCGTGCAAAAATGATAATACCGAATGTCCGGAGGTACCATTTTGTCACACATTATTAAAAAATTTAACAGAAATGATTTATAGGAATTAATAGAGAAATTTTGTGTCGAATATTTCTTCTTTTGACAATTTCTCTCTAAAACGAAATTTTACATTACTTTCATGCATTAATTCGAAAAAAAGACCGATGAAAAATTGATCAAAATAAATTATGAAATATTTTTGCTGTTCAACATTGATATAAATATTTTTTTGATATGAAATTTAATTAGAGATTTTGTTTCCTTGGTGACATATAGTGTCATTTAATGAAGAATAATTTGGTTTCTGACGTCATCCTTCTAAAATGATGTAGGAGAATTTAGCATAAAGTCACATAAAGTTCGACCTATATATAATAATGTAGAAGATTTAATTAAACAAAATTGATGCTATTTTTATTGTAAATATTAGCTAAACTAAGTTTGTTTTTGTTCAGAGACTCACAATGAAATTCGATCTAGAATATTTCTTCCTTTGAAACTTTCCCCAAAAATTAAAGTATTAGAGGAGATTTTGACTTGGAATGGAAACGTGTTAAATTGGAGTAAAAAAAAGGTAAACCTCAAATCTTCACTTGTAATATCAAATTTCGAATTTTATTTTCTTAAAAACTATTATAGCTACATATAAATTTTATTCTGAGACCTTTAGTGAAATTTGTGTAGAATATTTCCTCTTTTGACAAGTTCTGTCTAAAACGACAATTTATATAACTTTCAGACGTCAGCTCGAAAAACGTCCGAGGGAAAATTTATCAAAAAAGTAAATATTTTTTTTTTTTTTTTGGACATTGATGCAAATATTTTTTGGATATGCAGTGGAAATAGAGATTTATTTTCCTTGATGACGATTTTTGTCTTTGACGTCACCCTTCTGAAATGATTTTTTGTAAAAGAATTTTGCCTAGATTCAATTAAAGCACAATTATAACCTTGAAATATATTTATATTTATTTTTCTTTTTTTAATATTGAAAAAAATTTATTTTGTCGCACAGTGTAATCTACCGGATTTTTTTCGGTAATTATTTTTTGCACAGTGTTTTCAAGACACTTACGTTTTTTTTTTTTTTTTTTGATTATCCCCATACTTCCCTATAAAGCATATCAACCCATTATCTCTCCCAGATCTCAACTAATATCAATATTGTTATAGAAATCTTAATGTAGCCATCAAAAATCGCTGATAAATTAATTCCCAATCCCAATTTATTAGGTTTACTTTTATCCATCTCATGTTTACAACGATAATCCTTTGTGATTATAATTCGTTAATTTGAGTCCTGATTATATCAGCCATTGGCTGTGACGTGGTTGACTGTAACCCCAAAAAAAAGAGGGAAAATATTGAAAACCAGTACCAGATTTCATCCCCTAACACCAAATTGCAGTGGCACGTTCCATGTGTGGTCGGTTGACTGGTCGTCTGTCCCTTCGTTCCTCTCTTTTTGGTCCTGTGTGTGATAATTCAATTGAAAATTTATTGCTGCTGCTGTTGCCACTGGTTTTGGTATAAAATTCTCACGCACACTTGAGTTGATCACTTTATGATCTGATGATGCCAGGCGAGGCGTGATGACGACTTCATTGAAAACAATGAAGATGATTAGCATTATTTTTGAGCGAGCAACAGACACACTCAGTTTTAGTCGGGGGGATGAGGAGGTTAGCAGCTCATCCTTTGTAAGTCCTAGGAAATTCCCAGGCATCTCGTTACATTGGCCAACAAACGATTGACTTGAGGAGTGTGTTGTGAGCTGGTATGAAGTTACTACTTTTTTTGCTTTTGTTTTTGTTGCTTTTCATTATTTAAATGTTTGTTGTGATTGTCTTTTTTGGTGTTGCCTCTTCAATTCCAGACCACCCTCCCCCTCCTTGGCTCTCAGCTATAATTCACTATAGATTGGCCAATGGGGTGGTTATGGTTATGGTTGTCGTCATCATCACAAACGACACGGCCATTAGAACATCCATTGAGAGTTGGAACGTATGTTGTGACGCTTTAATAGGATTAACGCTCTGAAGAGCACTTATGAGCAGTCAACTGATTACATCCGTGTAGTGTTTGCATTCGTATGATATTCTCTTGACATTGGCGAACAACATTTATGTTGTTATGATTGTCCCCTTTGTTTTTGGTCGTTATGTCTGTGTGTGTGAACGGGTATTTCAATAATCCTGACAATTGTTTGCAAACATTTTTCCCACCCAAATGTCCCGCTGTTTATGGCGAGAATCGCCAAAGTTTGACATATGAAATTGTTTCAGAATTAAAATTTCATGATTAATATTGATTAGTCACGGCAAAGTACTTGTCCTAGATTTATGAACACTTTGCCACGCCAAATGGGATTAATGGATATGGAATTGTTTGTTATCATGGGAACTGTTTTTTTTTTTTTTTTTTTTTTTTTTTCAATTTTTATGGGAAGTTAAAAAGATTTGTTTATAGCTTCTGCCTAATGGCTACAGAGGGTCTGATGAAGACATCGAAAATAACAGTTTTAGACCTTAGGTCTCTTTGAACAATATCCGTTACAGGTCATATGGAATCGATCTAGCCAGCCGATTATCTTCAAATTTTTCACATCCCACATTTTTGTCTACGTTAGAGCAGAAGGGAAAAAATCAATACATCAAGGCCCTCTTTCTCCAATTTCCCATAAAAATAAAAAAAAAAATGAAAAAATAACAAAGATATTAAAATTTAAAAGTTTGAAGATAATATAGCTTTTTAATTGCAGATCAGATGCATCAGATTTTTTTTGAAGAGTATGAAAAATTAGGAAAAATATATTTTTGTGTGAGGGTATTAAATTAGTCGTGCGATACTCATTTAGTTTAAAAAATATATATATATTATTATGCGCAAACTTTGAAGAATACGGGAGATCGTCGAACCTTGGTGGATACACGTCGGCCGATATTGTACATTCTTATACCCTCCACCATTAAATTTGCCGTTTCTACGGAGACCCAATAAATATTTATGTATATTTTTAATCAGATTACAAGTCTATATTGATGTCAACGTTTAGATATAACCACAATTTAATAGGTAACTCTTGCTATTTTTAAGTTTTCGGCCCCAATTTCCCCAGTTTCAGGCGGACACCGCTAGATTTACTCCAAAATGTTCTGAAACGAATTTGGTCCAAAGAGACCTAGGGTCTAAAGCCGTTAGTAAGATGTCTGGCACGTTTTGTCTGTATCAAATGATAAATACCCTCTGTAGCCATATGGCTGAGGGTAAAAAAAATCTTAAATACTCCTGAAAATCTACGAGATCTTGAAAACAACATTTCTAAAAATACACGAATCTTTTAAAATGATTTAAAAAAAACCTAAGAGACCTTCAAAATATTTTTAAAACATTCCCTATTCCTTAAAAAATATTTTAAAAATTCCAAGAGTCCTTAAAAATCCAATAGTCCTTACCAAATATTAAAAAAAAATACGAGTCCTTAAAAAATATTTAAAAATCTACGGGTTCTTAAAAATATTAAACAATTTTACGAGTCCATAAAAAATGTTTAAAAAATCCACAAATCCTTAAAAATATCTAATAAAACATCCACGAGACCTTAAAAACTCCTCTGGTCCTCAAAAAACCATAAGTCCTTAAAAAATATTTTAAAATATTCATGGGTCTTTAAAAATATTAATAAAAATACACGAGTCCTTAAAAAATATTTTTAAAAAATCCACAAGTCGCTAAAAAATATTTACAAAATATACAGGTCCTTAAAGAATATAAAAAATCGAGTTATTAAAAAGATGTTTAAAAAATCTACAAGTCCTTAAAAAATTAAAACACCCTTAAAAATATTGGAAAAATCCACGAGCAGTTGGAAAATAATTTTTAAAAGCCCCACCAGTCCTTAAAAGATATTTTCAAAAATAAACAAGTCATTAAAAAATAAAAAAAATATATATAAATCCATAAAAAATACTTAAAAATACACGAGTCCTTGAAGAAAACTGATTTTTAAGAAACCCATGAGACCAAAAAAATATTTCCAAAAATCAAAGAGCCAACAAAATATGTATCCTTAAGAAATATGTTAAAAATCTACAAGTCCCTTGAAACTATTTGAAAAAATCCACAAGTCCCTTAAGACTATTTGAAAAAATCCACGAGGCTTGAAAAAATGTTTTAAAAACCCCAAGAGTCCTTTAAAATTCAATAGTCCTTACCAAATATTAAAAAAAAAATTACGAGTCCTTAAAAAATATTTAAGACAATACACAAGTCCTTCGAAAATATTTGAAAAAATTCGCGAGTCCCTAAAAAATATTTAAGACAATCCACGAGTCCTTAAAAAAAGTATTTAAAACAAGCCACGGATCCTTAAAATTAAAAATACCACGAGTCATTAAAAAATATTTAAACAATAAACGAATCCTTAAAAAATATTTCAAAAGTCGTTCAAAACTATTTGAAAAAATCCTCGAGTCCTTTAAAATAGGTTTAAAAATTCCAACAGAAAAAAATTCGAAAATATTAATAATCCTCAATTAAGGCTCTCATTCTGTTAAGGCTCTCATTCTGTTAAGGCCCTCATTCTGCAAATATTAAAAAAACATAAAAGTCTTTGAAAAACAATTTCTACGAAATCTATGATGACCCTTGAAAAAAATATTTTTAAAATTCGTCATTTCAAGCTTTTGTAATTTTTGAAATATTATTTTTTAAACAACCGCGTTTGAGTGTCTGTTATTAATTAATTCCTTTTTATTGAATAATGTACGTAAAAGTAAAGACTTTATTAATGCTTGAAAAAAATATTTTAAAAAAGTTAACTTTTAATTAATAAACTTTTTTTAAAAAATGTTTAAGACTATTTTTCAAAAACCATGTTCTAGACTCTGAGAGTCTTTAAAATTATTTTTAAAAAAATCGACGTTTAAAGCTTTAAAAAATATATTTAAAACATCCACTTTTAAGGCCCATGTAGCTCTTGATAAAATTGTATTTAAAAACCAAACTTATTAGCCTGAAAGTCCATAACAATATATATGTTTTAAAAATACTCGTTCAGCGCCCTGTTGGTCTTTCCAAAAATATTGTTAGAAAATCCACCATTAAGGGTCTGAAGGTCCTTAAAAAATAGTTTTAACAAAATCCCCGATTAGTCCTTGAACAACATTTTTTAGGAACCCATTTGATAGACCTAAAAATATATTCATCTTCAATAATCCATGCATCAGACGTTATATGGACGTCCTTGAAAAAATATTATCAAAAAAATCCACGATTAATAGTCATCCATTGTTGGGTCTCAAAAGTCCTTAATTAACAAATTTTCGTTTGTGGATTCAAAATATATTTAAGTTATTTAAAAAAAATAATTTTAAAAATCTACTACCTTAAAAAAATATTTTTTAAATTCCCCATTTATCCTTGAAAAAATCAAGATTAAGAGGAAATATTTTTATTTTAAGAAACTTTAGGATTTTGGCCCTGATAGTCACTCATATATAATAAATCCGCGTATATGTTCCTAATGGATCCTTGGATGTTTTTTTTTTTTTTTTAATTCAACGATAATGTCCATAAAAGTATCCTTCAAAAATCGTAATGAGTTCACGATTTTGTTCCCGAGTTAGATATAAAAAAAACACTTGAAAATATTTTAAAATATTCACGATTTAGATTTGAAAAATAATTTTCAATATTATTTTAAAATAAATTTAAATCGATACTTCCCCATAAACATTTGGAAATATTTTCAACTCTTAATAGTTAAAAAATACGCTTGAAAAATTCACTCGTCTCACTTTCTCTCCCTCTCTCTCATTCCCTCTTACATGACAAACAATGCCATCTACAGTTTATGATATGCACACATACACCGTTAAGCTCCTGGTGTATGTCTATGATACGCTATAAATAAGCTCTAAAGGACATTTTGCCCAACAAAGGCGAAGGGAACAGTAAAAGTTTGTATCCTTTCTACCCTCCACAAACAACAAAACTTACCTGATAAACATTTGGCCGAGCTACGATGGTTGTCGTTGTTGGCATTATTATTACTATGGTTGTTGTTATTATTGCCGGCATTGTTATTGTTGTTGCTGTTGTGATGGGAATTTGACGACGATGCCGAGGATGAAGAACACACCACGGATGATGATTTATCTGAAAAAGGCAAAGAGCAGAGAGAAAAAAACGAAAAACGATTAAAAAAATAAGAAATTGCATCTTGTGTCTCGGCTGAGTGATTTTCAACAAAAAGGATAGCAAAACAGAAAAAGAGAAAAGTATGGCTCCTTTGATATCCTTTCAACTGTATATCCGTTTGACGACATTATCAACATCATTTCGTTGGAGGATACTCTCAAAAAGTATTTGCCAGTCAATTATTTTTATACATGACATCTTTATTTAATTGGCTTTTATGAGAGAGCGTATTAAGAACACGCTTCTGTGCAAATGATGATGAGGAGGACAATTCATGGCAAATCCAGGACAATTGTCACATTAAAATTTGTTACACTTGGTGTAGGGTTTCAAGTGGTTCCCACATGACTAGAAATGGAACTACAACAAAACGCTCTTAGATAAAGCACAAAATAATAATCTCTTTGGATACGCAAATTTATGATGACATGTTCCGATGGCAGGCGGAGAGGACAACATGCCACCGGAACTGAGTAACGCACCGCACAGCCAGCCATGGATAATCAATGATTTTAGACGACCTTTCAGCGAAGCAATAAGCCAGCCAAATAAGAGTGAAACACTGGGGAGGAGGAGTAGGAGGTCGAGTTAATTTAAGGGGTGGAGCGTTACGCATATGATCCATATCATAACATATCGATGGGAATTCGGAAAGCAAAAAAAAAATGGTACAACAAAAGCCGTTGGCCCATAAAAAAGAAGCACTCAATTTCACCCCCTCCCCCTACCTTCCAACCACAAATCGTATGGTATGGACAACTCGCAGAAGGAGGACATGCTGAATTTGTTTGCAAAACAAAACTTACCAGCCATTGAATTTTTATGGCTTTTATGAATCGCTTTTCTGTGCAGCTTTGATGGCTCGCACAGGGCATCATTATCATCATCGTCATCTTTGTGAACACAAAAAAAAGATATTTAATGGAAAATGAAAGCGGCGCAAACAACAGAAAATGACAAAGCATTCATTCGCTGGCAAATGCAGCAGCAGTAGCAACAGTCGAGCATGAGCCACAAATAAATTCGAACGACAAAGGGAACAAAAGAAAACGTGCATCGGCACATGCCTGCCGAAAGGATATTCGTACATTTATGCTGTTGTTGTCAGCAGGATTGAAAACTCGCTTGTGATTTATGTTTGTTGTGGGTCCAATAGCTTTGTGGGCACATCAAACATCTAGTAGTAAAAAATCCATGTTTATGGCCCTGAGAGTCCTTAAAAAATATATACTGTCAAAAAATCCACCAATAAAGCCCAGATGTTTCTTAAAAATTCTCGTATAAGGCCTCTAGAGTAATTAAAAATAAATATTTTAAAAATAAGTATTTTTAAAAATTAAGCAATAGGGCACACGAAGGTCCATAAAAAATGTACGTTTAAAGTCCTGATGGTCCTAAAAATATATTTAAAAAAAAATTTTTTTTTTTGAAAATTTACCATTAGGAACCTAAGAGTCCATTAAAAATCCAAGTTTACACTCCTGAAAGTTCTTAAAAATATATTTAAAAAAAATGAATCAATAAGGCCCTAAGAGTCCTTAAAAAATCCACAATTAAGCAACTGAGAGTCCTTAAAAATATATTTCTAATCATTTACCAATAGTGCTCTGGGAAAAAAATCCACGTTTAAAGTTCTGATAGTCCTTGAGAAATATATGTTTAAATAATCCACGTTATAGGTCCTGGTAGTCCTTTGAAATATATGTTTAAATAATCTACGTTTTAGGTCCTGATAGTCCTTGAAAATATATATTTGTACAATACATGTTTTAAGTAATGATTGTCCTCAAAAATATATTTAAAAAAAAACACTGAAAGTCCTTAAAAATATATTTAAAAAAATCCACGATAAAAGTCATTAAAAAATATATTTTTAAGAAAACCAGAAATAAGGCCTTACTAGCTCTTAAAAAATTCACATTGAAGCCCCTAAGAGTCCCTAAAAAATTATATTTTTTTGAAAGTTTACCAATATGGACCTGATATGGTCCTTTAAAAATATATTTTTAAACATTTATCAATAGGGCCCTGGGAGTCCTTAAAAAAATCTACGTTGAAACTCCTGATAGTCCTTAAAAATATATATTTAAATAATCCACGTTTTGAGACCTGATAGTCCTTAAAAATATATATTTAAATAATCCACGTTTTGAGACCTGATAGTCCTTAAAAATATATATTTAAATAATCCACGTTTTGAGACCTGATAGTCCTTAAAAATATATATTTAAATAATCCACGTTTTGAGACCTGATAGTCCTTAAAAATATATATTTAAATAATCCACGTTTTGAGACCTGAAAGTCCTTAATAATATATATTTAAATAATCCACGTTTTGAGACCTGATAGTCCATAATAATATATATTTAAATGATCCACGTTTTGAGACCTGATAATCCTTAAAAATATATATTTAAATAATCCACGTTTTGAGACCTGATAGTCCTTAAAATATATATTTAAATATTCCACGTTTTGAGACCTGATAGTCCTTAAAAATATATATTTAAATAATCCACGTTTTGAGACCTGATAGTCCTTAAAAATATATATTTAAATAATCCACGTTTTGAGACCTGATAGTCCTTAAAAATATATATTTAAATAATCCACGTTTTGAGACCTGATAGTCCTTAAAAATATATATTTAAATAATCCACCTTTTGAGACCTGATAGTCCTTAAAAATATATATTTAAATAATCCACGTTTTGAGACCTGATAGTCCTTAAAAATATATATTTAAATAATCCACGTTTTGAGACCTGATAGTCCTTAAAAATATATATTTAAATAATCCACGTTTTGAGACCAGATAGTCCTTAAAAATATATATTTAAATAATCCACGTTTTGAGACCTGATAGTCCTTAAAAATATATATTTAAATAATCCACGTTTTGAGACCTGATAGTCCTTAAAAATATATATTTAAATAATCCACGTTTTGAGACCAGATAGTCCTTAAAAATATATATTTAAATAATCCACGTTTTGAGACCTGATAGTCCTTAAAAATATATATTTAAATAATCCACGTTTTGAGACCTGATAGTCCTTAAAAATATATATTTAAATAATCCACGTTTTGAGACCTGATAGTCCTTAAAAATATATATTTAAATAATCCACGTTTTGAGACCTGATAGTCCTTAAAAATATATATTTAAATAATCCACGTTTTGAGACCTGATAGTCCTTAAAAATATATATTTAAATAATCCACGTTTTGAGACCTGATAGTCCTTAAAATATATATTTAAATAATCCACGTTTTGAGACCAGATAGTCCTTAAAAATATATATTTAAATAATCCACGTTTTGAGACCTGATAGTCCTTAAAAATATATATTTAAATAATCCACGTTTTGAGACCTGATAGTCCTTAAAAATATATATTTAAATAATCCACGTTTTGAGACCTGATAGTCCTTAAAAATATATATTTAAATAATCCACGTTTTGAGACCTGATAGTCCTTAAAAATATATATTTAAATAATCCACGTTTTGAGACCTGATAGTCCTTAAAAATATATATTTAAATAATCCACGTTTTGAGACCAGATAGTCCTTAAAAATATATATTTAAATAATCCACGTTTTGAGACCTGATAGTCCTTAAAAATATATATTTAAATAATCCACGTTTTGAGACCTGATAGTCCTTAAAAATATATATTTAAATAATCCACGTTTTGAGACCTGATAGTCCTTAAAAATATATATTTAAATAATCCACGTTTTGAGACCTGATAGTCCTTAAAATATATATTTAAATAATCCACGTTTTGAGACCTGATAGTCCTTAAAAATATATATTTAAATAATCCACGTTTTGAGACCAGATAGTCCTTAAAAATATATATTTAAATAATCCACGTTTTGAGACCTGATAGTCCTTAAAAATATATATTTAAATAATCCACGTTTTGAGACCTGATAGTCCTTAAAAATATATATTTAAATAATCCACGTTTTGAGACCTGATAGTCCTTAAAAATATATATTTAAATAATCCACGTTTTGAGACCTGAAAGTCCTTAAAAATATATATTTTTAAAAAATCCACGTTTAAAGCCCTTAGAAAATATATTTTTAAAAAATCCACGTTTAAAGCCCTGAAAGTCCTTAGAAAATATATTTTTAAAAAATAAGGTCCTACTAGTCCATAAAAATTTCATATTTAAGCCCCTGAGAGCCTTTAAAAAAATAAAAATAAACATATTTTTAAAAAGTTGCTAATAGGTACCTGAGTTTCAAATCGAGATAGTCATTAAAAATATATTTTTAAAAATCCATCGATAAGGCCCCGAGAGTCCTTAAAATAAAAATTTTTAAACATTTACCAATGGGGCCCTGGAAGTCCATAAAAATTCACGTTTATAGACCTGATTGTTCTTAAAAATGTATGCTTCAGTAATCCGTAATTTAGGTCCTGATAGTCCTTAAAAATATATTTTTATACATTTACCCAATAGGGCATTGAGCAAAATCTACGTTTAGAGTCTTAATAATCCTTCAAATAACTCAAATTATACAAGTTTTAGGTCCTAATAGTACTTAAAAGAATATATATTTTTAAAAAATACTTGATGGAGTAGACCGATATTGTCCATTTTCGAACCTTACTTAGCACTGACGCAAATATTAGGATTTGCAAAGTTGAAGCAGAATCGTATTATCATTTCTCTTTCTGTGCAGAAAAGTTATTTTTTGGAAATTTCGACCTTTTGTAGGGAGTTACCAGAAAGAGCGGACCGATATATTCCATCTTAACACCAGACCTTGGGTTGACAAAAATATTAGGATGTGTGAAATTTGTTGTAATTATAAAATTTTGATTAAATAAAAAAGCTAAATCTAGGCTATCCAGTTGATCGACTTGACCCATTTTAAAGCAATAATTCTTGAAGCAATCCAATGCAATATTAAATGTTGCGAAATATATGTCAATATTTTGAGATCCCTGTATATATGGACGACTCTATAAAGGTCTTATAAGAGGTTGACCTAAGGATCCAAAACTTTTTATGGTTCCAATCTACAAAATTCTTTTACAAAACATAATTCGGAAAAGTGCTAAATTTTTCGAAAATAAAGAATGGGTTTTTTTGATATATGATGATGATATATGGCTTATTATAAAATTCATAGTAAAATGTTGTGTAGAATATTTCTTCTTTCGACACTTTTTTATTTTCATACATCGAATAATTTAGCTGTTTTTAGATTTTTGAAAGCATCTATTTTTTCTAAATCTATTACTGTTTGTCAGGAGGTCCTTGAAATTATTATCTTAAAGACATTTCTGTAAAAATCACAATAGTCAGCAAGTTCTTGAAACATTTTAAAAGCACACGATTTTGGTTGTCAAAAGGTCTTTCAAACAATTTCCTTTAAAATTCCCCGAATTTTCGTCAGAAGGACCTTATTTAAAAAATCATAAAAAATCCAAGATTCTTCAGATGGTCTAAAAATATATTTTCTTAAAAATTTATAATTGTTTTAAAGGATCCTCGAAACAATTTTTGTTATAAATAACAAAATTATTAGGTAGCAGGTCCCATAAACATTTTTTAACCAACTATTTTTTCTCAAAATCCTTGTTGAAACAATTTTCTTTAAAAATTCACTATTGTTGGCTGGAGGTCCTAAAATAAATTTCCAAAAAATCCAGTATTGTTGATCAGTAGGTCATTTAAACAACTTTCTTAAAAATTCATGTTTTTTGGTGGTCAATTATTGGCCAAGAGACTGTTTTCTTAAAAAAATAAATAAATAATTTTTTAAAAAACCCACGAAGAGGTCCTTAATCCAATTTTCTTAAAAATCAATGATTTTTTGGTGATTGAAATAAAATTCCTAAAATATTCAGGGTTTTTGTTTAGGATGTTCTTGAAAAAATATACAATTATTGGCCAGGAGGTCCTTCATGAAAAACTCGAAATTGTTTCTTAATAAATCAGTAATTTTTGATAAGAAGGCGGAAAGTTGTAGAACATATTTTTTTAATGTCCACAATTATTATAATGCCTGCGTTCAGGATGATTTAAGATCTATATTTCTAAAATCTATGAAGACCTTGAAAACATTTTTTTTCATGAAAAAGAGGATTTTATTCTGGAGATTATTTTATATTATATTAGTTAAAAAATCTCAATTTTCTGCCAACTTTCTTAAAAATAAAAAAATTAATATTTACAATTTATTTTCAGCCGTGAATCCTTTGAAAATATATATTTTTTTAATTCACGATAAATAATCAAAAAATAACAAATCAGGAAATAAAAAAAAAGAAACTGGACCTAAATTATATAAAAAAAGTTAAAAAGCAGTAAGTTCGGCTGGGCCGAACCTCCACCATTTGGAACAAATTTGGAAATTTTCAAAAAATAAAATCCGTAAAAAATACTGTTGAAATCTTAAAAATACCGAATATATCCGTTATATTGGGGTCTATACGACGTGGACATGCATAGGCATGGTTTGTTATAAGCCATTACCATATTCAAATGAGAAACTTGAAATAAACGGTGAATAATGTAGCTAAAAACATCAAAATACCGTATATAGGGATGTACGTTATATGGGAGGTATACGAAGACCTGGACCTGCATAGACAATTATCTGTCACAGGCTTTAGCATCCATTAAGAACTTCAAAAACGACATCTCAAACAATTTCTGTGGGTATTGTACCTAAAATCGTCAAAATACCGGATATAGGGAGATACTGATATATGGGGCCTATACGAAGATCTGGACCTGCATAGACAATTTTCTGTCACAGACTGTAGTTCCCATTACGAACTCTTAATACGTAATTTGAAACTACTCCAATGAATAATGTCGCTAAAATCATCAAAATACCGAATATTGGTAAGAATTGCACATACAATTTTCTGCCTTAGGCTGTAGTATCCATTTCAAACACCAAATACCAAATTTGAAACAATTCCGGGGAATAATGTCGTTAAAATCATCAAAATACCGAATATCGGGAGGTGCCGTTATATGGGGGCTATATGAAAATGTGGTCCTACATTTACGAACTTAACATGACTACTAGCATAATAAACATATGGGCAAAGTTTTAGCCTTCTATCTCAATTCGTTCGAAAGCGTGATTACAACAGACAGACGGACATCGCTAAATCGACTTAGAATTTTACGCTGATCAAGAATATATATACTTTGTTGGGTCTGACATGAGTATTTCGAGGAGGGTATAATAAAATGACAGCAGACCCATATGGATTTGAGGATTTTTTAAAATTGTAGTCGTTTGATGTACAGGTACAGGTACTTACTTTGGAACAATTTGGGGTATTACATCCGGTGCCGGAATCAAACATTTTTACTTAAGTCTGATAGACGGGATTCAGAAAATAAGCGTAGCATTTATTAGTTTCTTACCCGTTTTTATGCTGTTGAAAAAGGTCCGAGAAATCCTTTATTTAAGTTCATAAAATTCTGATTTATAATATTCGATATCATATCTATTAATTTATGGATAAATTCAAACCTTTCCTTACAACTTTTCAATTTAAATTGGTCTCATTAAATTCCAAAAAAAAAAAAGTTATCGCAAAGCTAAAACAAATACCCTCACACATATACACATGTACCTACAAATGAACATGTATTTGTGTACTCTCATTTCATATAATGATCCCCCGAGGGAGCCTTAAAATCTCCGCAACTCTTGTTTTATGTTTATGTTTCTTTTATGACTGTTGTTGTAATCCTCTTCTTCTTCTCCTTTTTTCTCATTTCGCAAACTTTGGCTGCTTTTGTAAGCGATTTCAGTGCAATTATTTTCATTTTGTTATTGTCTTCCATGGATGCTTTTGCGTCTCAAAGGATAACAAACGAAAGACAAAAACTAATGAGTTACGCATGAAAGAATTTGCTTTTCTAAGGAAAATCTCATGCCACAATGCCGTATGCCGTAATATATACAAGAATACACACACAGACATGCATACGTAGATACAAACTTACGAACATTAATGCCAAAGAACAAAAGGATTCATTTCTGGTCGTAGAACACGCAAATTTGTTCCATTTTCTTGCCTTTGCTCAGTTGTCAGTGTGGCTCTTAGCCACAGATAAAAGTTTGTGAATTCTTCCTGACTGCCTCCTTTGCTGTGGCACGCTTCGTTGATGCTGGCATTTGAAGCAGGACAAATGTTCTTGGGAGACACAGATTTTTCGTTGTGGCTCTGAGGACGATGTTGAGAAGAAACCTTTAACAGGCACACAAACCAACAATCACTTGATGTTGAAGAAAAAAAAAAAAAAAAAACGAAAATGAAAAGCGTTTCTTAATGGCGGCTGATGGAGACGCCCCATCACTAAAGATGGCCGGGTGGCTGATGAGCGTGTAACGCATGGGCGCATTTCAAAGCAATAATGGTTCTTATAAAACTAAACCAACATTTCAAATTGCTCGCTATCCTTATCCAACGTATTAGATATCAAAATAATCTGAAAAAGGTCCACAAATATTGGTCAGTGAGTCCTTAGAAAAATATTCTCAAAATATCTCTGCTAGTCCTTGGAAAAATATTAAAAAAAAGTCAGTGGAACTATTCACTGATTAACAGACAACTTGAGAAATTATTTTTCCAAACTCTACGTTTATCGGAATGTTGGTCCTTAGAAATATAATAGATATAAATTTGATCCCTGGAAAATATTTTAAACATTCATACGTCGTCTTTGGTAAATCTTTAGCCAAACCCTCCACGTTTTCTCCCTGAAAAATATTGTAAATAAAACAACTAAAGAAGCAGCTAAGTTCGGCCGGGCCGAACTTTTTATACCCTCAACCATTTGGAAGAAACTAAAAAAATTAGTAACGGTTCCGAACTTTATATACGAAATTTGAAACAATCACGATAAAAAATATCGCAAAAAAATCATGAAAATAACGAATATATATGGGCGCTATACAGGGTGAGATAAAAAAAAACTGCAACAAAGTCAAACGCCATAATTTTTACATTTTTTTAAATCTTATTGAATGAAAGCAAAAAATGTTGGAAATAGCATCAAATCTAAGAATAAGTTTAGATTTGCTCGAATTTGTCACCTTTGGCACGAATTGTGGTCTTCAAACGGCCATTGAAACCGTCACACGCTGAACGAATGTTGCTCTGCAGTATTTCGGCCCATTTCTGGCCAAGTGCTTGCTTGAGGTGATCGACACCTAGGTATTTTTTAGTGCCAACCTTGCTTTCCAAAATACTCCAGACACAATAGTCCAACGGATTGGTATTCGGAGATTTTGTCTGTCATTCTGCGCTGGAAATGAAGCGAGGAACCTCATCTTGTAACCATTCTTGGGTGGCGAGTGCTGAGTCCTGTTGAAATGTCCAAGGTCTGCGGCCAAAATGTTTGTGTGCCCAAGGCTTTTATACACCCTCCTGAATATTTTCGCGATAATATTCGGCATTTATTCTGATGCCACGATCGATTAATATGAGCGGAGAGCGTCCATGGGCTGTTATGGCGGCCCACACCATCACCATGGCCGGCGCTTGAGTTCTGGTGGTGGCCAACCGAGGGTGCACATTATCAGCAGACCTCTTTGGCAAGTAAACACGATTCATTTTGTTTGTTTACAAACTGCGGGACAACAAATGTTTTCTCATCGAAAGAAAACTAAATTCGGCAGTTCACCACTTTCGGCCAAACGGAGCAACTCTTTAGCTCTTCTCAGTCTAGTTGCGGTGTAAGTTATTGCACTTTTTGGATTTTCAGTGGCTTTACCCCGAGCACATTTTTCAATATTTGCCGAAAGGAATATTGCGCTCACGATCCATTTTTCGGCCACAGTGACGATTAAGTCCCTTCTTTACTTTTCGAACCATTTCTGCTGATGTTGCTGTTTTCTTCCGTACACTTCCTTGGCGTCGGGCTACGCTACCAGTATCACGGTAACAAGCGATGGTACGAAACACAAAAGATTTATTCACATTTAAATGCTGGAGTGCTCTGACGATAGTCACTTGTGGTTTTCCAGCCAAATATAAAGAAATTACACTATCACGCTCGAATTCCACCACGAATAACTTTTTTTCTGGAAAATTCTCACCAAAATGCTTTTGTAGGCTTGTAAACAATATAATGAGCTGTCACTGGAATAATTTTAACAGCTGTCGGACGAGTGGCTTAGAAATGACAGCAAGTTGATTGCAGTTTTTTCGTCTCACCCTGTATAGTGGAATTTTTTGGCAAATAATTTTGCAAATATTTTGACTTGCAACAATTTGGTTTAAGGGGAGTTTTGAGACTTAAAGTTTAAACCAAAATATTCCTCAATCTTTTTATCTAATATATCCGACCTTAAAAAATCCATAATTTCGATCTCGAAAAATATCGTTAAAAATTCGAATTTTTTTAAAATCTATAATTGATCCTCAAGCATTTTTCTTATAATCCACGTGTGATCATTAACAAAAAAAATTCCAAAAAGCCTTGTTTGGACGTTTGAAAAAATTCCATGTTGGGACCTTAAAAAAATATTTGAAAAATCCAACTTCTCGGCCTTGAAAAATTTCCTTAAAAATATACATACTATCTTCTTTTTTTTTGAAGAAATATTATGTATCAATGTGTTTTAGTCCTTAAAAACATTTTTGTAAAAATCCATTTTTCATTGATACTTGAAAAAAAATCCTAAAACTCCACGCTTAGTCCTTAACAAATACCTTTTTGGAATCAACAGTTGAGTTCAAATAGACCTTAACAAGTATTCTAAAAATTTCCACTTTTCTTGGTCCTTAAACGAACATTCTAAAAAAGATCATGATCGGCCTGGCCTAAACGTCCACGTTCGTGAAATAAACAAGTTCCTATGGTCCCTTAAAATATTGTTCATAAAATTTACGTCCTGCATTTAAATAAAATCCATGACATATTGGTCCCTGAAAAAAATATTTTAGTAAAAAAATTCCGTCCTTTTGGTGCCTGAAGAAATGATCTTCGGACACCCACGTCCAATAATTCCTTTAATAATATTAAATATTTAAAAATATCATATTCATATTTGTTTTAATTTTTTTGTTGGTCCTTGAAAAAATATTTTTCGAAAAATACTTAAAATACTCTTCTTCAAAAAATCCACGTCCTGTTGATCCTTGAAAATACCCTTCGTAAAATCCCCTTATAAATCCACTTCTAAAAATATTCAATTTGAATAAAATAAATTCCATCAACATTCTGCTGGTATATCTTGTCCCTCCACGGCAATTCATTCTGAACGTGGCCTGCACATGTACAGTGAATATTTAGTGAACTTGACAAAAAACTTTTTGCAGATTTATGGCATGCAATGGTCACAATGTCCATAAATCCTCCGCCAGCTATATAAATCCGTAAAATATTCCATTCAAATGCATGGAACACAAAAGAGTTGTCAGGCAGCTCGTTTTGTTGTTTTTCTTTTTTTTTTCGAAAATAGAACTCTGGCACAAAAAAGTGAAACAAATCTTTAATAAATTTGCTCTGGTCATGCAAACTACGTAATAACATAACATGGAGCTGAAGTGCTGCCAGGCATGTCAAAGGACCTCTAAGCCAGACATCCTCCCACACCACAACTTGAAAGCGACTCTGCGGACAATGATGTCTCAATGAAGCCAGCAAGTAAGAGATTTCAAACAGATAAAATAAAAACAGCAACAACAGCGACATGGTGAAAAAGGACAACCAATGATGACCAAAATTCCGTTTTTGTTTTTCCTCGACCAGGTCGAAACAAAGCCATAAGACCCCCCCTTTGCCAAAAAAAAAAAAATAAACAATGAAAATGTTTGCCTAAATTGTTTTTTCTTGCCATGGCATTACAAGGCTCATTTGTAGAGACAGTGAAAATCTGAGCCAGCCACATGGCGAGTGTGGATGTGAGTATGTATGTGTGTGTGCTCTAGACCAGTTAGGATCTACAAAAAACGAAATAAGGCCACTGTCCGCTTTGGTGTGCTTGTCTGTATCGCAACCTCCTCCCTTTCTGGTATTTTGTTTATATTATTATGGCGGATGTCTAAATTGATAAATTCATGTTGACGTTGGAACTGACCCCAGAAAGTTCGCGGTTTGCCGCCTTAACTTTTTTTAAATGCCATATTTTATTTTGGTTGGGAACATTTTTCGTTTTTCCTTTTTTTGGCAAGCAATTTGTTTCGTTGCTGTATAAACGTTTTTCACGATGATAGCCAGATTTCGTTTGGCTTTTGTTTGCTTTTTTAGCGAATTAAGCCAAATTTGTGCCGCTCTTTTGGCATGGCCCGCAGATGGCGGAGGTGCGATAAGCGGGATTAAATTTATTAAAAAGGAACTTAAGGTTTTTTTTTATCATTTTGACCGCTGTTTGTTTTCACGTTGCAGTCCACATATGCCAAAATCGTGTTTACGTCACCAGAACATATGTCCAATTTTTTTTTTTTTTTTGTTAAAGGCCAGAAAAGGTACAGATTTTTTTTTGGGGTGGGTGGAGGTCGATCAAAGGTTGGTTAATTATATACACTCAGAGTTTTTTAAATGGAAAGAAAGATACTTTCTTCAAAGACCCAAAATGGCTGAAATTTGGATTTTATTAAAAATAATTTTTAAGGATAAAAGGATGAAGGTGTTTTTTCACGGAAAAAATGGATTTTTAAAAATATTATTTCCAGGACAAAGTGACCTTCAAACTGGAGTTTTTAAGATTATCATAAATAACCGGTATTTAAAAAACGATAACCGGTATTAAAAAAATTGAGTGCAAAAAGCTGAATTTTTTTAGAAATATTTTTGAGGACCTAAATTATTTTTGAATATTTCGTCAAGGAGAAAAAAGTGATTTTTTTTTCGAAATATTTTGTCAGGATCAAAAAGTGGACTTTTTTCTAAAATAGTTCCAATGGCCAAAAAGCGTGAATTGCGCTGGGCAAATAAATTCAATTTGTTCAAAAAATACAGGGACAAATTACATAATCCAACAGATTATGAAAGTAGAGCTAACAATTGAAGACATGTGTATCGTCGTTTTGGATGTTCACATTTTGGACAGTTTTCGGGTTAAGATTCCTTCGAATCCTTACATTTTAGGCATATAGTGTCCTCGGCAATACTACGGATAAAATATCGAAGATTATTTTGGTAGCTATTCTTAACCCTCAAGGGAGTCAAAAAGGGGTCTTTTTGGTTCTTTTTTTGAAAATATCCTTTCAAGCGGACCGGTAGCAAGTCAAAATATTCCACAAACTTATTTGTCATGAAATTCTACTGAAGGTCCTAGAAGATATGAAAAGCCTAAATCTTATCAAGAATTCATATAAATTTAAATCAAATTGTAGGATTAAAACCGTACTTTATGTAATTTTATGAAAAAATCTCCTATAATACATCGTTTTAGAAAAATGACGCCAATGACAAAAATATTCCTCATCAAATGTCACTATGAGTCATTAAAGAACAAAAATCTCCATTTTCATTGTATAGCAAAAAAATGTTTGCATCAATGTTCCCCAAAAACCTGAAATTATTTCCCAATTTTTTTGATCAATTTTTTCTTGGCCTTTCCTCGAGTAGACGCCTAAAAGTTACTAATAATTTTATTTTAGGTAAAATATGTCAAAAGAAGAAATATTATGTATAAAATTTCACTACAAATCACAGACCACCCCCTATATCTACATAGAATAGTTTTTAAGAAAATTCAGTTCGAAATTTATATACCAAAAATTATGTGTTTTCCTTTTTTTGCTCTCTATTTAACAAGTTTCCAATCTAAGTCAAAATCTCCTTTTATATTTCATTTTTGGAGGAATGTGTAAAAGGAAGAATTATTATAATTCAAATTTTAAAATTATTTTTTTCCAAGGACGAGGCAATGTGGATTTTTTAAAGAATATTTTTTTAAGGACCAATATGCGTGGATTTTTTAAAAATATTTTTTTCTAAGGAACGTGAATTTTTTAAAAATTCTTTCTCCAAGGACCGAGGAACGTGGATTTTTTTAAAAATATTTTTTCTAAGGAACGTGAGTTTTTTAAAAATTCTTTCTCCAAGGACCGCGGAACTTGGATTGTTTTAAAAATATTTTTTTCTAAGGAACGTGAATTTTTTAACAATTCTTCCTCCAAGGATCGCGGAACTTGGATTTTTTTAAAAATACTTTTTCCAAGGACCAAGTAACCTGGATTTTTTTTAAAAATGTTTTTTCAGGGACCTACGAACGTGGATTTTTTAAAAATATTTTTTAAGCATCAAGAGTCCTGGATTTTTTAAAAATATTTTTTAGGACCAAGGAACGTGTTTTTTATAAATATATTTTTCAAGGACCAAGGCATGTGGATGTTTTAAAAATATAATTTTTAGGGACCAATGATTGTGGATTTTTTTTAAATATTTTTTTCAAGGACCAAAGAATTTGGATATTTTAAAAATACTTATTCAATGACCAATGAACGTGGATATGTTTAAAATATTTTTTTAAGGACCAAAAAACATGGATTTTTATAAAATATTTTTTTGAAAGAGCAATAAACGTAGATTTGTTAAAAATATTTTTTTTCAAGGACCAATAAACATGGATTTTTTAAAAATATTTTTTTAAGGACCAATAAACGTGGATTTTTTCTAACTTTTTAAAAATATATTTCAAGGACCAAATTTCTTAGATTTTACATGTATTTTTCAAGGACCAATATACCAAAAAACCAGGTTTTTAAGAATATTTTTTTCAAGGACCCAGAGAGAGGTTAATGTAAATTTTTTAAGATTTTTTTTTCAAGTACATTGACATACAGTTCAAATTTGAGGTATATTTAAGGGTCCAAGATATACATTTACCACCTGTATTTTTAGAACTATTTGTTGAAAGACCTAACGAGCAAAAAAATCTTTATAATAAAACTATTTTTCCAATATCAATAGACCGACAATTTTTAATAAATTTAACAATGTTTTAATCCGAAACAGATGTTCTTTTATAGGTCTTCTTTTGACAGGGATCCTATCGAGGTCCCCTACACATTATACTGAAATTTCCCTTTCTCCTTTCACTAAAACTGCCCTTCTAGATTCAAATCCCTTTCACACTCACCCCTTCCTTTGCTTTCGACATGCGAGGTATCCAGCAACGATGTTGTGGTCAACGACGATGGCGTGGAACTCGATGTTATCACACCATGTTGCGGATGATGCGGTGAACAACCGGCCGGTTGTAGGGTATCCAGACGATAACGTTGACCCGTTGTTGCCGCCGAAACGGTGGAAATACAATTTCCATTTAGAACTAAGCTCGGTGTACTATGGCTAATGCCGGCAGATCCGGAGTTATGGACCGGCAGGCCTATACAATTCGCAGCCGTATTGCTATTCTGTACGGAGGGTAGGGTGTCCAGGGTATCGCTGAGGCGTTGACTTGAATAGATGTCGCTGTGGGAAAGAAAAAAATAATTGATTCAATATTGGAATTTTAGTAAGTTTGTAGAGGCTTTTGATACCCACCTAAACGCACTGGACGCCCCAAAAAATGTACTACGATCCTGCAGTGCCGCTTTGGCCTTCTCCACACTCTGTTTCAGCTGCTCGAATGTGGATTGATGAAAACGATATGATGTCCAGTCGGGTGAACATTGACCCAAGGTTATACAATCCTCGGTCTTGACCTGGGCCAGTGTCGGCGGTGACACTCGCTTCAGGTCCAGAGCCGTCTGATATGAGCAGGAATTTTCGTACATGTTTACAAATCCACCGCCACCACCAACAACTTCGGTCAGTGGCGCTACCGTTGACCAACTCAATTTAGCAACACCGGGTGCACACAAAGGAACTGATGTCCACTTTAGCCTAAAAGGAAATGAAGAAGAAAGGTGGGTTTTTAAAACAAATTTGATTGTTGGGTGGTGAGAAGAATGAAAAAATCAATGTAAAATGTATAATGATAAATCTTTAAATTCATGTCTTAAAAATCAAGGATTTTAGGTCAAGAAAAATATACCATAAATACCAATAGCCGTGAATTTTTAAAAGAATATTATTGTCAAGGACCAATAGGCGCGGATTTTTTAAAAAATATTTTTTCTCAAGGACAGGTAGGCGTGGATTTTTTAAAAATATTTTTTCTCAAGGACAAATAGGCGCAGATTTTTTCAAGAATATTTTTTCTCAAGGACCAATAAGCGTAGATTTTATAAAGATTTTTTTTCAAGGGCCAATAGGTGTGGATTTTTTATAAAATATTTTTTTTTCAAGGGCCAATAGGTGTGGATTTGTTTACAAATATTTTTTTTTCAAGGACCAATAGGCGTGGATTTGTTTACAAATATTTTTTTTTCATGGACCAATAGACCTGGATTTTTTAAAGAATATTTTTTCATGGACCAATAGACGTGGATTTTTTAAAGAATATTTTTTCATGGACCAATAGACGTGGATTTTTTAAAGAATATTTTTTCATGGACCAATAGACGTGGATTTTTTAAAGAATATTTTTTTTCAGGGACCAATAGGCGTGGATTTGTTTACAAATATTTTTTCCATGAACCAATAGACGTGGATTTTTTAAAGAATACTTTTTCCATGGACCAATAGACGTGAATTTTTTAAAGAATATTTTTTTTTCAAGGACCGATAGGCGTGGATTTGTTTACAAATATTTTTTCCATGGACCAATAGACGTGGATTTTTTAAAGAATACTTTTTCTCATGGACCAATAGACGTGAATTTTTTAAAGAATATTTTTTTTTCAAGGACCGATAGGCGTGGATTTTTTATCAATATTTTTTTCATGGACCAATAGACGTGGATTTTTTAAAGAATATTTTTTCTCAAGGACCAATAGGCGTGGATTTTTTTATGAATATTTTTTTCATGGGCCAATAGACGTAGATTTTTTAAAGAATATTTTTTTCAAGGACCAATTGGCGTGAATTTTTTTAAGAATATTTTTTTCAAGGACCAATTGGCGTGGATTTTTTTAAGAATATTTTTTCTCAAGGACCAATTGGCGTGGATTTTTTTAAGAATATTTTTTCTCAAGGACCAATTGGCGTGGATTTTTTTAAGAATATTTTTTTGCAAGGGCCAATAGGTGAGGATTTTTTATAAAATATTTTTTTGCAAGGGCCAGTAGATGAGGATTTTTTATAATATATTTTTTTGCAAAGGCCAATAGGTGAGGATTTTTTATAAAATATTTTTTGAAGCGCCAATAGGCGTGGATTTTGTTAAGAATATTTTTTGAAGCGCCAATAGACGTGGATTTTTTATAAAATATTTTTTGAAGCGCCAATAGACGTGGATTTTTTATAAAATATTTTTTGAAGCGCCAATAGGCGTGGATTTTTTATAAAATATTTTTTGAAGCGCCAATAGACGTGGATTTTTTATAAAATATTTTTTGAAGCGCCAATAGACGTGGATTTTTTATAAAATATTTTTTGAAGCGCCAATAGGCGTGGATTTTGTTAAGAATATTTTTTTCATGGACCAATAGACTTGGATTTTTTAGAGAATATTTTTTCTTAAGGACCAATAGACGTGGATTTTTTAAAGGATATTTTTTCTCAAGGACCAAAAGGCGTGGATTTTTTAAAGATTTTTTTTTCAAAGACAATAGGCGTGGATTTTTTAAAGAATTTTTTTTTCAAAGACAATAGGCGTGGATTTTTTAAAGAATTTTTTTTCAAGGACCAATAGGCGTGGATGTTTTAAAGAATATTTTTTCAATTACCAATAGGCGTGGATGTTTTAAAGAATATTTTTTCAAGAACCAATAGGCGAGGGGTTTTTGAAAATCATTTTTTTCAAGGGAAAAAGGCGTGGGTTTTTTTAAAGAATATTTTTTCAAGGACCAATAAGCGTGGATGTTTTAAAGAATATTTTTTCAAGAACCAATAGGCAAGGGGTTTTTGAAAATCATTTTTTTCAAGGGAAAAAGGCGTGGGTTTTTTTTAAAGAATATGTTTTTTAAGAACCAATAGGCGAGGGGTTTTTAAAAATTATTTTTTTTAAGAACCAATAGGCGAGGGGTTTTTAAAAATTATTTTTTTTTTAAGAACCAATAGGCGAGGGGTTTTTAAAAATAATTTTTTTCAAGGGCAAAAAGGCGTGGGTTTTTTAAAGAATATTTTTTTCAAGGACCAATAGGCGAGGGGTTTTTAAAAATAATTTTTTTCAAGGGCAAAAAGGCGTGGGTTTTTTTTAAAGAATATTTTTTTCAAGGGCAAAAAGGCGTGGGTTTTTTTTTAAAGAATATTTTTTCAAGGACCAATAGGCGAGGGGTTTTTAAAAATATTTTTTTTCAAGGGCAAAAAGGCGTGTGTTTTTTTTATGAATATTTTTTCAAGAACCAATATGCGAGGGGTTTTTAAAAATAATTTTTTTCAAGGGCAAAAAGGCGTGGGTTTTTTTTATAGAATATTTTTTTCAAAGACCAATAGGCGTGGATTTCCTAAAGAATATTTTTTTTCAAGGACCAATAGGCGTGGATTTCCTAAAGAATATTTTTTTTTATAATTTTTTTTAAGGGTCAATGGGCGTGGATTTTTTATAAAACGTTTTTTTCAGGGGCCAATAGGTGAAGATTTTTTATAAAATATTTTTTTTTTCAAGGGCCAATAGGCGTGGATTTTTAATAAAATATTTTTTCAAAGGCAATAAAGCATGGATTTAAAAAAAATCAATGCCAAAGAATAGTGGATTTTTTAAAACCATTTCATGGAAACACCAATTGTTGTGGTTTTCTCAAGAATTATATGTTTCAATATTTTTGAAAAAATTATCAATCTGAATGATAGAGACTACCTTAATTATTCTCGTCGTATTCCAGTCCGTTTTTTGCTGATTTATTTTCACTTCAAATATTTTTTTGCACATAACCTCACATATTAGCATAAATCATTCTCATGACGAGAGAAAACGTTTCCCTCGAACTGGTAATTAGAGTTTCATTGGATTTTAATTATACAAAGCCGTACAAATGCTTGGGAATATATCATGGTGGTGGCATTATAAAAATTTGCATATTTATTTTATTGTTTATGCTGTTGCAGAGAACAACAACTACTAAATATAGACACACATTTGTTTAAATTTATGAACGCAATTTTGAAAATGGAGAGAACAAAAAAGAAAAAACTGGAAAAAGTTATTTATGAACGAATTCAAAAATTATAATAAACCAAACTTTAACAATGGATGGATGGATAGATAATGCGTAAAGGAGGCCTTGTTCGTATCCCACAGTGTATGTGTGTGAGCCTCTGTGTGTGTGTTTGTGTTTAGTTTGAAAATATCCATTATTATCCTGCTGCCCGGCTGCCTGGCAGGCAGGCAATACACCTGCCTGAATTGTATGAATATATGTAACTTTAATTATGCCACCATTCTCCTGTGGAACAATATGATATGGTGGTATTATCCTTTTCTACTGAAAGGTCCTTCCCACCATTTACATTGTAAAGTTTTCTCTCCGACATATTCAATAGCTCGTCTCTGTTTATGTTAAGTCATTATTGTGTGTTGTTAGAAGAGGTAGCCCACATTTGGGTATGGAGTTCGGTTGGATTTCCACTTATCTGACAACGCGTTAGCAAATAGTCAAATGAAATATACGCTGATGAATAAATCGCTTACTTTTACCCTCCCTCCCCATATCATCCCGCTCCCATCGTCCATTATTCGCATTCAAAATTTTCAGTTATCGTCATTACAAAAAGCCGGTCGTCCTCAACGCATAAACCTCCTTTTGCCAATGTGAACGGCGTTTGTGTCGGAAGTTCAATATTTTGATTTATGTTTCTAAATTTATGCCATGATATTCGTTAAACCAACACACAGACACACACACATTCTCAGGGTAATCATCACACGTTGCTCTTTGGGGTATAAAAATTCACTGCTTGGATGAGTGCGTATCTAAATATTTACTTTAGAATAGATTAGAATGAGCAAAAAAAATGTATTCAAATATTCAAAAATGGAAGAGAAGATATTCGAATTATTCGAAATTTTCTTAAATTTTTTTTTTCAAGGATCAGCAAACGTAGATTTTTTAAAGAATATTTTTTCAAGGATCCAGAATTGAGGATTTTTTAAAGAATATTTTTTCAAGGATCAAAAAACGCGAAATTCTTAAAGAATATTTTTTTTCAAGGATCAGCAAACGTGGATTTTTTTAAAGAATATTTTTTTCAAGGATCAACAAACGGGGATTTTTTAAAGAATACTTTTTTCAAGGATCTACAAACGTGGATTTTTTAAAGAATATTTTTTCAAGGATCAACAAAGTGGATTTTTTAAAGAATATTTTTTCAAGGATCAACAAACGTGGATTTTTTAAAGAATATTTTTTCAAGGATCAACAAACGTGGATTTTTTAAAGAATATTTTTTTCAAGAATCAACAAACGTGGATTTTTTCAAGAATATTTTTTTCAAGGATCAACAAACGTGGTTTTAAAGAATATTTTTTTCAAGGATCAACAAACGTGGATTTTTTAAAGAATATTTTCTTCAAGGATCAAAAAATGTGGATTTTTTAAAGAATATTTTCTTCAAGGATCAACAAACGTGGATTTCTTAAAGAATATTTTTTTCAAGAATCAACAAACGTGGATTTTTTCAAGAATATTTTTTTCAAGGATCAACAAACGTGGTTTTAAAGAATATTTTTTTCAAGGATCAACAAACGTGGATTTTTTAAAGAATATTTTCTTTAAGGATCAAAAAATGTGGATTTTTTAAAGAATATTTTTTTCAAGGATCAACAAACGTGGATTTTTTAAAGAATATTATTTTCAAGGATCAACAAATGTGGATTTTTTAAAAAATATTTTTTTTCAAGGATCAACAAAACGTGGATTTTTTAAAGAATACTCTTTTTAAGGATCAACAAAACGTGGATTTTTTAAAGAATACTCTTTTCAAGGATCAACAAACGTTGATTTCTCAAAGAATATTTTTTTCAAGGATCAAATAACGTGGATTTTTTTTAATTATTTTTTTTAAGGATCAAATAACGTGGATTTTTTTAAGTAATATTTTTTTCAAGGATCAAATAACGTGGATTTTTTTAAGTAATATTTTTTTCAAGGTTGTTGGGTTTTTTTAAAGAATATTTTTGTCAAGGATCAAGAAAATGTGGATTTTTTAAAGAATATTTTTTTCAAGGATCAACAAAACGTGGAGTTTTTAAAGAATATTTTTTTCAAGTACCAACAAACATGGATTTCTTAAAGGATATTTTTTCAAGGACAAACAAACGTGAATTTTTTAAAGAATATTTTTTCAAGGATCAACAAAACGTGGAGTTTTTAAAGAATATTTTTTTCAAGGATCAACAAATGTGGATTTCTTAAAGGATATTTTTTCAAGGGCCAACAAACGTGGATTTTTTAAAGAATATTTTTTTCAAGGATCAACAAACCTAGATTTTTTAACGAATATTTTTTTTTTAAGGATCAACAAACCTAAATTTTTTAACGAATATTTTTTTCAAGGATCAACAAACCTAGATTTTTTAACGAATATTTTTTTTCAATGATCAACAAACGTGGATTTTTTAAAGAATATTTTTTTTCAATGATCAACAAACGTGGATTTTTTAAAGAATATTTTTTTAAGGATCAACAAACGTGGATTTTTTAAAGAATATTTTTTTCAAGGATCCAAAAACGTGGATTTTTACAAGAATATTTTTTTCAATGATCAACAAACGTGGATTTTTTAAAGAATATTTTTTTCAACGATCAACAAACGTGGATTTTTTAAAGAATATTTTTTTCAACGATCAACAAAGGTGGATTTTTTAAAGAATATTTTTTCAAGGATCAACAAACGTGGATGTTTTTAAGAATATTTTTTTCAAGGATCAACAGACGCGGATTTTTTAAAGAATATTATTTTAAGGATCAACAGACGCGGATTTTTTTTAAGAATATTATTTCAAGGATCAACAAACGTGGATTTTTTAAAGAATATTTTTCAAGGACTAACAGGCGTAGATTTTTTAAAGAATATTTTTCAAGGACTAACAGGCGTAGATTTTTTAAAGAATTTTTTTCAAGGATCAACAAACCTAGATTTTTTAAAGAATATATTTTTCAAGGATCAACAAACCTAGATTTTTTAACGAATATTTTTTTTTCAAGGATCAACAAACGTGGATTTTTTAAAGAATATTTTTTTCAATGATCAACAACGTGGATTTTTTAAAGAATATTTTTAAGAATATTTTTTCAAGGATCAACAAAAGTAGATTTTTTAAAGAATATTTTTTTTAAGGATGAACAAACGTGGATTTTTTAAAAAATATTTTTTCAAGGATCAACAAACGTGGATTTTTTAAAGAATATTTTTTTCAAGGATCAACAAAAGTAGATTTTTTAAAGAATAATTTTTTCAAGGATCAACAAAAGTAGATTTTTTAAAGAATATTTTTTTTAAGGATGAACAAACGTGGATTTTTTAAAGAATATTTTTTTCAATGACCAACGGTCGTAGATTTTTTAAAGAATATTTTTTTCAATGACCAACGGTCGTAGATTTTTTTAAAGAATATTTTTTATGGATCAACAAACGTTGATTTTTTAAGGAATAATTTTTCAGGATCAACAAAAGTGGATTTTTTGAATGATTAACAAACGTGGATTTTTTAAAGAATATATTTTTCAAGGATCAACAAACGTGGATTATTTAAAGAATATTTTTTCAAGGATCAACAAGCATGGATTTTTTTAAACAATATTTTTCCCAGGAGCAACAAACGTGGATTTTTTAAAGAATATTTTTTTCAAAAATCAACAAACGTGGATTTTTTAAAGAATATTTTTTTCAAGGATCAACAAACGTGGATTTTTTAAAGAATATTTTTTTCAAGGATCAACAAACGTGGATTTTTTAAAGAATATTTTTTTCAATGACCAACGGTCGTAGATTTTTTAAAGAATATTTTTTTCAATGACCAACGGTCGTAGATTTTTTAAAGAATATTTTTTTCAAAGATCAACAAACGTGGATATTTAAAAAAAATTTTTTCAATGATC
>NW_026712207.1:1567945-1632945 GCF_030504385.1 Musca domestica | reverse complement strand
TAGCACGTACAAATCTTAAAGGTTATTTAAACAAAGGACGGAAAGTTTTCAGCCAAACCTTTCTATTATCATGTGATATAGCAACATTTGTTAGTATGGGTAGTAGGAACAACTCTAGTTTAGTAAAAACTCTTAGATTTTTTCGAAATTTTTTCCAGAGGTAGGTATTTTTACCCTGATCCCGGGAAACTATTTTTTTCTTGGGGGACGGACCCGGGACCCCAGATTTTTGACCCAAAAGTCCGGTATCAAGACCCCGCCTGGACCCGGATCCACTTACCCGATATAGACAATATGGGTATCGATTGAAAGCTTATGGAAATACCTATCCAACAAGTGGTCACATGAAGGGGTAAGTTTTCATGGTTCGGAAGTTATAGTCAAATTATCGATTTTTTGGACCCGGATTTTTTATGAAACCCCCAAAAAGTCAAAAAAGGGCCCATTATGGGGGTCAACAAAATTGTTTCCAAATTATAGCTGACACTCTTACCTTTCCAAAATGCTACAATTTGTGCTAATACCTTTTTCGGTTCCAGAGATATGGGTCTTTTCATCCGCATAACCCGATTCTAACCAGTTCATTAAAATTATGTTTTTAATAAAAAAAGTGTTTATTTCGCGTAGCAGTCGTCGGAATAACAAAAGTTTTCTAAATTTGGCACTTTTTGTAAATAGCCGGCCTTCGGCCGGGGCTTGAGATTTTCACCTATGGGTATGTCCGACCCCGGCTAACGCGAACATAAGGTTCATAATTTCGGCACTCTTTGTAAATAGCCGGCCTTCGGCCGGGGCTTGAGATTTTCTCCTCTGGGTATGTCCTACACCGGCTAACGCGAACCAAAGTTTTCTAAATTGGATACCTTTTGTAAGTAGCCGGCCTTCGGCCGGGGCTTGAGATTTTCTCCTCTGGGTATGTCCTAAACCGGCTAACGCGAACCAAAGTTTTCTAAATTTGACACTTTTTGTATATAGCCGGCCTTCGGCCGGAGCTTGAGATTTTCTCCTCTGGGTATGTCCCACACCGGCTAACGCGAACCAAAGTTTTCTAAATTTGACACTTTTTGTAAATAGCCGGCCTTCGACCGGGGCTTGAGATTTTCTTCTCTGGGTATGTCCCACACCGGCTAACGCGAACCAAAGTTTTCTAAATTGGATACCTTTTGTAAGTAGCCGGCCTTCGGCCGGGGCTTGAGATTTTCTCCTCTGGGTATGTCCTACACCGGCTAACGCGAACCAAAGATTTCTGAATTTCATTCTTACGCAAAATATACCTTTTTTATTGAAAACATAGTTTTAATGAACTGGTTAGAATCGGGTTATGCGGATGGAAAGACCCATATCTCTGGACTCAGTAAAGGTATTAGCACAAATTGAACCTTTTTGGAAAGGTAAGAGTGTCAGCTATAATTTGGAAACAATTTTGTTGACCCCCATAATGGGCCCTTTTTTGACTTTTTGGGGGTTTCATAAAAAATCCGGGTCCAAAAAATCGATAATTTGACTATAACTTCCGAACCATGAAAACTTACCCCATCATGTGACCACTTGTTGGATAGGTATTTTCATAAGCTTTCCAACGATACCCATATTGTCTATATCGGGTAAGTGGATCCGGGTCTAGTAGGGGTCTCGAACCCGGACTTTCGGGTCAAAAATCTGGGGTCCCAGGTCCGTCCCCCAAGAAAAAAATAGTTTCCCGGGATCATGGTTAAAATACCTACCACTGAAAAAATTTTCGAAAAAATTGAAGAGTTTTTACTAAACTAGAGTTAAGCCGGGTAGTATAGCGCATACACTCTACCTTGTCAGACCATATACAATTCATATCCAAAAAAAACATAATTGTTTGTTTATATACACATTTGTATTTCGCTTTTTTTCTAACATAACTCCATCACATATTATTTTCGGTTTTTAGCCTTTACAAATAACACTCTTAAAATTATAAATTAAAAAAAGGTGTGGGATTTGGGTGGACTGGAATACATTATTAATATTTTTTTTAGTTTTTGTTTTCTATATTTAGCAGATAAAATACGCCTCCTTCATAGTTAAAACACTTTATGGCCGATCACAACAATCAGGTGCCACAAAAACTCCAGAATTTATTCTTCAACATGACCACCATGAAGAGTATGCCCACCGCAGCTGTAAACACTTCAATGCTAATTATTTTCGATTCCACAATGACATTGAGCATATTTGATATAGATTCACTACGAAGTTCATTTCCACAGCAATCATTCATTTTGTTTCTCTGTCTTTGGGTCCCCTTTATTATTTGTAGGAAGGAAATGCTGGTGCTGGCAAGAATAGTCTGCAACGGGGTAACAAAAGTTAGACACACAATAGCAACAATACAAAAATAACATGTAAATACCTTTCAAATGTGTAAAATCCCTTTAATATTCTAAACTTCTTTGTTGTTATTATGATATCATTTGGTTTTTGTTCTTGTAATGTAACTAGGCAGACAATGTCATTTAACACAGGGTGTCTCATAGATGTAAAGAAAGGCGAAGTGAGCTGTGTTTAGTTTGTTTTTCTGCAACAGGGTTACCAAGTGATTTATAATTATTTAGTCATTATTGGCGTTGTTTACAAAAATTTCATCATTGCAGCAGTAGTAAGGGGGAAATGTAATAAATATGAACAATATAATGGATATCATATCAAAATAGCAGCTAAAACATGATAATTTTGCTTGAATACTTCAAAGCCTTGGGATTGGTCGTCATTTGCGTTTACACATTGTTCAATAAGAAAGGTTGTTCAACTTCAAAAAAATGTCCACAAAAATACAACTCTTTACCGGAGTTTTAAGCCATGTTTACGATTGGCCTTTTTGTAGGGTTAACCTACTTTAAAAGGGTTTATTTGAAGTATAAATAATGGATATGACAATTATAATCCAAATCCAGTGGGTTAACCCATTTATATGTAAACGTACTGTTATATTGTCAAATCAAATTTTACTGAAAAAAAAATAATAAAATTAAAAGAAAAAATGTATTTAAGAGGGAGCTTTATCCTAACTTTTGTAATCACGTCATGCGTTTATATAAGTTGTGTCCGGGAACCTGCAATATACACTACTTCGACATAGAGTTCCAAGTTCCAAAAATAACCCTTTTTTACTTTGCTATTTCTAAAGCAATTTTTTTTTGTTTTTGTATTACACAACAAAATATTCTCGGCAGATGGATCCATACTTCCCAAAATATAGGGATCCAAAGTTCCAAAACAAAGGGCTTGAGATTTTCTCCTCTGAGGAATGTCCAACACCTGCTTTGCGAACCAAAAGTTTTTCAAGTATCCGGACTCAATTTGTTCCAGGACTGTAAATTGAATGGTCTTCCTTGCTTTGAGCTTTTTCCGCAGAGACTTTTAAAAGGTTCTCTGTAGACTGAAAGAATGGTACATTAAAAGGCCTTCGTCTATAAAAGACCTATATTTAGAAGGATGTCCTAAACACTTTGGAATAAATTTGGATGTATTTTCCATGTCAAAGGTTACTCTAAAGCCTTTTGTTTTAATACAACATTGAAGGAGACTTTGTTTATGGAAAGGACTTTAAATTAAATGGTCTTTCCTTAGAGATGGTCTGAGGAAGGGACTTTTTAGAAGGACCCTGTTCACAGATGGGGTCGCTTAAACTTGAAATATAGATGCATTAAAGGAGTTGAGAAGATCTTCTACCTCAAAACTGTTGTTTTAACACCTTCAATTGGTTCATTTAAAATCTCGTATGATCTTCTAGCTTTAGAAGTGAATTAAAAGGCATTGTTTCATTTCTATGGAAGGATAAGACCACCCTTCTATTGAAGGGAACTTGGTGTAGGCTTCCTTTTATAGAAGACACTTAACAATAAGAAATTCCTTCTGCCTTTGGAAGGGACTTTTCAAATGACTTCTGTCTTTAGAAAGTCTTTGAATGATATTCTTGCCTTAGAAGTCTTTCTGTTCATGTAAGGGATATTTAATAGGATTTTGAACAATAGCATGAGCATATGGTCTTTAACTTTCGATTTTGATCATCGGTCTATCAATGGGATTTTCAATTTTTTTATCCATAAAACTGGCTCATCACGCCATGGAACTCATTAAATAATTGAAACAAAAAATTCATAGGAATCGTTTCAAACATGTCCTGTCCACAGAAGGCATTGCTTAAGGCGCCTGTCCCCACTATGCAGGAAAAAACCTCCGGTCCATATAAAGAAGTTTGGTCTCCTATCTACAGAAGCATCTTTTTGGGGTTTCTTTCTTTGGAATATACCTTCTGTCAAACAAAGTTACCTTTAAGCGATCTTGTCTAATGAAATCGTATTCTTTAATGAGCATTGAAGACATTTAAAAAAATGTTCTTTTTAAAATGTTTCCGCCTCTCAACCGAGTTTTTCTTTTTTTTTTTTGATCCAACCTTTTGCCAGTTAGGTTTTTGTTTTTTTTATTTTATTTTTAAAATTAAACTATCGGGAGATGAATTCTATAGTACAATGTTTTTATTCATCATTGGCGAATTCAGCTGGGTTCTTGCGGGTCAAGTGGTGATGCTCGGCCTCAACCATGTTGTAAATCAAGTAGCCAATAATGAAGGCTGAAATAACAAACAAAATATCAATATATATTTCATTTATTATAACATTGCATAAAACTTACGTGGAGCTACAGTGAATACATTTGAGCGGACACGGCGGAAAATGTTGGGCAGACCATGGCTGATGGCACCAGCAAAGGCGCGTTGCTCGAAGGGAGAAATTTTGTATGTGACAATACCATGGACCTTGGCAAGGTTACCAAAATGTTGGCCATTGAGAATGTTGGTTAGACGCATCTTGGATTTTGTGGTATTTCAAAAGTTTCTGGAAAGGAAAAGAAAAAATAACAACATTAATATACGAATTACAAAAACAAATGATAGAGTAAATCAACATTGAAGGTGGGACACCCACTCATCACAGTCATCATCAAGACAATAGACAAAATAAAATTTGCACAAAAATACATATTGTAAATATAAACATTTTTGGAGTTTGTAGTTATCTTTGTTAACTCCCTTCCTGAACTTTTATTCACAATTCTAGTGAGTTTTGCTGGTTAAATTGCACTTCTACACTTGGGGTTATGTAATTTTTTTGCCACAAAAAATTTCTTCGTTCTTCTTGGCTTTTGGACCGTTCTTGTTACGCTTCTGTTGCCAAAATACATTCATAATTGCATATCGATGCCCTTTTTATTAATTATTCTATGCAATCGTAACAGTTTTACCTTGAAAAGATCACAATTTTACCTTTAGAGGGGAGAGAAAGAAAAACTCACAAAATTTCACAGCACAATCCTTCGCACACGGCCTGTGGTAGTACAACAATAAAGATATTTTATACAGTTGACAGCTGTCATTTGACAACCGGGGGGAAAACAGGGTGCTTCAGAAACTGGATTTGTTGCTCATAGATTTACAGTTAGTGTAGACGTAAGGTGGTCGTAACGTAGTCATTGGAATTACTTCAAGGGGAAGTGGTAGAATTATGAAAGTAATATTAAACAAAGGTATGCTTATTTATTTTATTTCAAAATTGCTCTGTTCTAAACATTGTAGAAGAATACAGGTATTCGCATCGACACAGCTGCTGAGACAATGAACAGTCAAATCAATTTTTGGAAGTAAAATATTTGAATGAAAAATTATTCAAATTTGCAAAACATTTAAAAAAATGCATATCATATCTACTTCTGGTCAGCGTCGCATAGGAAAACAAACGCAAAAGTACTTATTTTTGAAAAAAATCGTTTTTAAAATTTTGACACATCAATTTTCTCTAGCGTTGAAGCATCTACCTGTATGAAGCATCTACCATGTAAATACAATCCTGAATTTTATCCGGCAAAAAGAGTTTAATTCATCAATAGGTGATTTGAATTTTCGGCGTACTTTTCGATTAGATATACGCCACGCGACTGTAACGCAAATTTAATTTCATATATTATCAGAAAAAAACCAATACCTTTGAATAAATTATATTTTTCCGATAAAAATAGGGCTCGCTGTGATCGAAAAATTCCGTATGTTCTATACTCATGTATTTCATAACTGAAATGTGTTCCATGTATCACAAGATATGTACAACTTCAACGTATGGAAAATTTGACACTATATACAGGGTGATATAAAAAACTGTAACGAAGTCAAACGCCATAATTTTTAATTTTTTTAAATTTTTCTAAATGAAAGCAAAAATTTCGTAAATAGCATCAAATTTTGGAATAAGTTAAGATTTGGTTACCTTTTTCACGAATTGTGGCCTTCAAACGGCAAATGAAACTGCCATGCGCTGCCCGAATGTTGCTCTGTGGTGTTTTGGCCCATTGCCGGCGAAGCGCTTGCTTGAGGCGATCGATACTTTGGTATTTTTTAGTGCCAACCTTGCTTTCCAAAATACTTCAGAAACAATAGTCCAACGGATTGGTATCCGAAGATATTGGGAGGCCATTGTGCGCTGGAAATGAAGCGAGAAACCTCATTTTGTAACCATTCTTGGGTGGCGCGTGCTGAGTCCTGTTGGAATCCACAAGGTCTGCGGCAAAAATTTTTACGTGCGCAAGGCTTTAATACACCCTCCAGAATATTTCCGCGATAATATTCGGCATTTATTCTGATGCCACAGTCGATTAATGCGAGCGCAGAGCGACCATCGGCTGTTATGGAGGCCCACAACATCACTATGGCCGCCGCTTCCATTCTCGTGGCCAACCGAAGGTGCACATTGTCAGCTGACCTCTTTGTAAACATTTGGACCTCTTCGTTCTTTTACGATGAATCCAGCCGAAAGCCAGTCAAAAAGTCTTAGGCTGGAAATACATAAAGAGCATATTTGGCTGAGTCATCGGCTGACTTCTTCGTAGATGAACAAAGGAGTTTTAGGTTGACTTAGTTCGATTTTGGCCCTGGGCTCCTTTGTTCATTTCCGAAGAAGCCAGACGATGACTTAAGCCAGCCAGATAAGCGCTTTATGTATTTCCAGCTTTAAGGTGAGAATACACACTTATTTGACTGGATGTCTTCTTCGGAAAATAACAAAGGATCGTGGGACCAAAGTCGAACTAAGTCAACCTAATACTCCTTTGTTCATCTACGAAGAAGCCAGCTGATGACTTAAGGTGGAAATACATAGCGCTTATCTAGCTGGCTTAAGTCATCGGCTGGCATCTTCGGAAATTAACAAAGGAGCCTGGTGCCAAAATCGAACTAGGTCAACCTAAAACTCCTTTGTTCATTTACGAAGAAGCCAGCTGATGACTTAAGCCAGCCAAATATGCGCTTTATGTATTTCCAGCCTTAGAGTGCAAGTAAATAAAAAACTTGAAGTCATGGCTAGGCATATTAATGTCAAATTACAATGGGAAACGACGGTTAGATTTTAGTGCGGCTCTGTAATCCCTTTATGAAATGTCACAAAATATGCCTAGCCATGACTACAAGCTTTTTATGTACTTGCACCTTTAAGGTGAGAATACATAAAACACTTATTTGACTGAACGTCTTCTTCGGAAATGAACAAAGGAGCCAAGGGCCAAAATCGAACTAAGTCAACCTAAAACTCCTTTGTTCATCTACGAAGAAGCCAGCTGATGACTTAAGCCAGCCAAATATGCGCTTTATGTGTTTCCACCCTTAAGCCAGTCAAATGAGCGTTTTATGTATTCTCGCCTTAAAGCGGAGAGAACATAAAAGCCTTTTTCGACTGGCTTATGTCATCGGCTGGCTTCTTCGTAAAAGAAAAAGAAGTTTTAGGTTGATTTAGTTCGATTTTGGTCCATTATTATAATTGTTCACCCTACGAGTCATTGTTCTTTTACGAAAAAGCCATCCGTCAACTTAAACCAGTAAACGTATATCTCCCCTCAAAAGATCTAGACACTTCAAGTTCTCAGTATAATAACACATTTTATTAAAATATTTATTTTTTCATTATTTATTTTTACAACTAAATTAACCTAATTATTGCTGAAAAGTCACAACTGTCTTTGCCACTTAAAAAAATATACAAATTTGAGATGAGATAACAATAATATACACATGTTTATATGGGCTATGTTTGTCGGTCTGTCTGTCTGTCTGTCGATATGTATGTCAATATAGGGACTAATATAATCGAGTTATAAAAACAACACAAAAATGCTAAATTCATAATAAAAAAAAGGACTTAGGTCATTTCTCAATAAAAAAAAAACAATCTACAAACAATGGCAACCATTTAGAAACAATAAACAAAGGTCCAATACAGGCAATTGAAACCGAGGAACATCAGGGGAAATAGGAAACGTGAACGTCGATCTATCCACATGGCAATTTCTTGGGGTGTCATGGTCGTGAAGGTGGTGTTTTCGCCAGTCTTGTTATCCTTGTTGTTGTCGTCCATGTTGATGACATGGCCGGTGCTATTCGGATTGCTGGCAATGGAAACGGTGTCAGCCGATTGGGTGGTTATTATGGGCAAGTTCTGCAATTAAAAAACAATATATATATTTAATAATCCCATTCACTTCTTGACGGAGAACTCCCACTTACATGCACTGTCAAATAGTTATTGAATCCCGGATTAACATTTCCGTTCATAACACTCTCCGTACTCGACACAATATTATCTAAACTGGAACAGGATCTCGTCCTCGATTGATTATTTAAACCCATCTCCCGACGTGCTGGCCTTGGTGTTAGCGTAGACTTAATAATATATTTACTATTGACTTTTTTCAATTCGATATTCTCCTTTCGCCGCCAAATTGTATTCACAAAGGCAAACTCAACCAAACTGCCGAAAATGAAGAACGTACAACCCAAGAACCAAACTTCAGATACCTTAATGTAACTGACTTTGGGTAGGGTTTTACTTTGCGACGAAGAGAGCGTGATGAATGACAACATGGTACTGGTACCTAAAGAATGGGGAGATTAGGGATTAGTAGTTGGAATTTTGTAGGAAATCTCGAATGGTCTTACCCAACATAATGCGCGGTGGTGATGCATCTGCCTGCAACCAAAACGATACCCATGATATGGCCACAATCATCATGGAGGGCAAAAAGTAATCCATTAAATAGAAACCGATTTCACGATTTAGGTGCACGGTAAAACTCAGGGAACTGTAATTGCCATCTGAAAGTATAAAAGAGGACGGATTTGTAAAATTAAGGAATAGAAGAAATAATTTTGCAAAATTTCAAACTAAAGGTGGGAATGCATAAAGGACTTAAGCTGGGATTACATAAAGCGCTTATTTGGCTGGCTTAAGTCATCGGCTGGCTTCTTCGGAAATGAACAAAGGAGCCTAGGGTCAAAATCGAACTAGGTCAACCTAAAACTCCTTTGTTCATTTACGAAGAAGCCAGCCGATGACTTAAGCCAGCCAAATATGCGCTTTATGTATTTCCAGCCTTAGGGTGGAAATATATAAAGCGCAGATTTTGCTGGCTTCTTCGTAGATGAACAAAGGAGTTTTAGGTTGACTTAAGCTGGGAATACATAAAGCGCTTATTTGGCTGGCTTAAGTCATCGGCTGGCTTATTCGGAAATGAACAGAGGAGCCCAGGGCCAAAATCGAACTAGGTTAACCTAAAACTCCTTTGTTCATTTACGAAGAAGCCAGCCAAATATGCGCTTTATGTATTTCCAGCCTTAGTTCTATTTTGGCCCTAAGCTTTTCTGTTAATTTCCGAAGAAGCCAGCCAGATAAGCGCTTTATGTATTCCCACCTTTAGTTGGCTGGCTTAAGTCATCGCCTGGCTTCTTCGTAGAGGAATAAAGGAGTTTTAGGTTGACATAGTTCGATTTTGGCCCTAGGCTCCTTTGTTCATTTCCAGCCAGCTGATGACTTAAGCCAGCCAAATAAACGCTTTATGTATTTCCACCTTAATACCGAAACCATGGTAGAATTAAGAAGGTAAAGTCATGCAATCATATGTTTACAATTTTCATTGTCAGAACTTATATATTTATAAATCTATTGTATACACAGAAATCAGAGATGGGAACCTTATTTTTTTATTCATTGAAATTTGACAAGGTAAATTACAGAAAATTCAGAGATGGATAGTCTTATTTGAAATGTCTTTACCTTCTTAATTTTACCATTACCGAAACCATGGTATAATTAAGAAGAACTTCATTTCAAATAAGCATATCCAGCTCTGCATTTTCTTTAAATTAAGGTGGGAATACATAAAGCGCTTATTTGGCTGGCTTCTTCGAAAATTAACAAAGGAGCCTAGGGCCAAACTCGAACTTAGTCAACCTAAAACTCCTTTATTCCTCTACGAAGAAGCCAGCCGATGACTTAAGCCAGCCAAATAAGCGTTTTATGTATTCCCACCCCTTACTTTTCCCAATTGAACTGAATGGAAAATAGGACCCCATCTCAGTTTCGTGTATAAAAAATGGACTTATGTATATACAACGTGAGATGAAAAACCTGCAACCAACTTCAGACTATTGTCATTTCTAAGCCACTCGTCTGACAGCTGATAAAATTATTCCAGTGACAGCTCATTATATTGTTTACAAGCGTACAAAAGCATTTTGGTGAGAATTACCCAGAAAAAAAGTTATTCGTGATGGAATTCAATCGCGATAGTATGATTTCTTTATATTTGGCTGGATAACCACAAGTGGCTATAATTAGAGCACTTCAGCATTTAAATGGGAATAAATCTTTTGTATCTCGTACCATCGCTGGTTACCGTGATACTGGTAGCGTAGCCCGACATATGTCAAGAGAGTGGACGAAAGAAAACAGCAACATCAGCAGAAATGGTTCGAAAAGTAAAAAAGCGACTTGATCGAAACCCGCGTCTCGTCGCAATATTCCATTCGGCAAATATTGAAAAATGAGTTCGGGGTAAAGCCATTGAAATTCAAAAAAGTGCAAGAACCTACACCGCAACAAAAAGAAATTAGACTCAAATGAGCTAAAGAGTTGCTTGGCTTGGCCGAAAGTGGTGAACTGGCGAATCTGGTTTTCTCCGATGAGGAAACATTCGTTGTCCAGCAGTTTGTAGACAAACAAAATGGTCGTGGTTACTTGCCAAAGAGGTCAGCTGAAAATGTGCACCTTCGGTTGGCCACCAGAACTCAAGCGACGGCTATGGTGATGGTGTGGGCCGCCATAACAGCCGATGGTTGCTCTCCGCTCATATTAATCGACAGTGGCATCAGAATAAATGCCGAATATTATTTCGAAAATATTCTGGAGGGTGTATTAAAGCCTTGGGCACGCAAACATTTTGGCCGCAGACCTTGGACATTCCAACAGGACTCAGCACCATCGCACTCAACAGGCGCCACCCAAGAATGGTTACAAAATTAGATTCCTCGCTTCATTTGCAGCGCACAATGGCCACCAAAATCTCCGGATACCAATCCCTTGGACTATTATGTTCGGAGTATTTTGAAAAGCAAGGTTGGCACTAAAAAATACCAAAGTGTCGATCACCTT
Source organism: Musca domestica (assembly GCF_030504385.1). NCBI lineage: Eukaryota > Metazoa > Arthropoda > Insecta > Diptera > Muscidae > Musca > Musca domestica. Next base: position 1,621,447 of record NW_026712207.1, on the reverse strand, counting down.
AAGTAAGCGCTTCGCTGGGAATGGGTCGAAATAAAACAGAGCAACATTCGGGCAGCGTGTGACGGTTTCATTGGCCGTTAGAAGGTTATAATTCATGCCAAAAGTGACCAATTCGAACAAATCTAAACTTATTTTAAAATTTGATGCTATTTCCGATATTTTTTGCTTTCATTTTACAAAATTTAAAAAAAAATGTAAAAATTATGGCGTTTGACTTTGACGCAGTTTTTTTTTTTATTTCATTCCCTTAAATATGCAGATATATAGAATACATTTTTTTATTCGTAATAGATTAAAGGTCAAACAGCACTATCACAACACATGAAAGAAAGGCAACGAACAGCTGATTTGGCAAACGTTAATGTCCCACATAGAGTAAAGAAAAAAACACAAAATGTAAAAGAAGACAAAGATAATACTAGAGATTTGTTCCGATTTACAATATCCACTCGATCTCAAATGTCAATGCTAATACAGACGTCAAGTAATATTGACTGGATTTATGAAATGTCAAACTTATTTGACAAACGTCTATGTCTTCGATAAATAGAAGATAGAAATCAAAAGATACACACTAGAAAGCCTATGAATACGAGAGAAGATATCAACATCGATAAATGCAAAAGAAGACAAAGATAAAACTAGAGGTCATTAAGATTTATGAAATCCACTCGATCTCAAATGTCGATGCTATAGTGTAAACGTCAAATAATATTTACTGGATTTATGAAACGTCAAACTTATTTGGCAAACGTCAATATCTTAGAAAAGGAAAAGAAAGAAATCAAAACACTAGAAAGTCTATGAATACAACGAAATATATCAAAATCGATAAACACAAAATAAGACAAAGATAAAGGTTTGTTAAGATTTATGAATTCCACTCGATATTAAATGTCATTTCCATAGTGTAAACCTTAAATAATATTTACTGGATTTATGAAACGTCAAACTTATTTGAGAAAATTCAATATGTTAGACAAAGAGAAGAAAGAAATAAAAATATACCCACTAGAAGGCCCATGAATACAACGGAAGATAACAAATTCGAAAAATGCAAAAGAAGACAAAGATAAAACTAGAGGTTCATTAAGATTTATGAAATCCACTCGATCTCAAATGTCGATGCTATAGTGTAAACGTCAAATAATATTCACTGGATTTATGAAACGTCAAACTTATTTGACAAACGTCAATGTCTTCGATAAAGAGAAGAAAGAAATCAAAAGATACACACTAGAAGGCCCATGAATACAACTGAAGGTAGACAAATCTATAAATTCAAAAGAAGACCAAGATAATACTAGAGATTCGTTAAGATTTATGAAATCCACTCGATCTCTAGTGCCATTTCCATAGTATAAACGTCAAATAATCTTTACTGGATTTATGATTTCGATTTGCGGTAAAGGTTATGACCCACACGCACCGATATCGATGCGCTCAGTAAATGTACAAGACCACTTGAATGAAATGTCAAGCAGCCCTGCAATGTTCCCCATTCAATATTAGAATAGATAAGAATAATTGTGTGATTGCGATTAGGTTAACTTAGATTCGTTTTTGTAGTACTTAAGAAACATAGTTTTTAAATAAAAAACCATCCGAATAAAGAATATTGTTGACAATCGAAGAGGGAGATTGGACTCTATTTTAATTTACATCAGTCGATGACTTAAGGTGAGAGTACATGAAACGCTTTTCTAACTGGCTTAAGTCATCGGCTGGCTTCTTCGGAAAATAACAAAGATTTTGGCCCTACGCTCCATCTTTTTTTTAAGAAGAAACCAGTCAAAAAAGTCTTTTATGTGCTTTCACTCGATTAAGGTGAGGATACATAAAACGCTTTATGGCTGACTGGCTTAAGTCATCGGTTGGCTTCTTCGTAAAAGAAAAAAAAGCATAGGGCCAAAATCGAAATAATTCAACCTAAAACTCCTTCTTCTTCTTTGTTCTTTTCCAAAAAAGCCAGCCGATGACTTAAGCCAGCCATATACACATACATGTACACATAGAAGTCTGGCTGATGTCTTAAAAGGCTTCTTCGTAAAAGAACAAAGGAAGAAAAATTTTGGGCCGAAATTGAACTAAGTCAACCTAAAAATCGTTTCTTTTTTTCCGAAGAAGCCAGTCGATGACTTAAGGTGAGAATACATAAAACGTTTTTTTAACTGGCTTCAGTCATCTGCTGGCTTCTTTGTAAAAATGGAGCGTATGGCCAAAATCGGACTCCTACTCCTCCTTTGTTCATTTTCGAAGAAGCCAGCCAAATAAGCGCTTTAGGTATTCCCACCTTTAGGCAGGACATGGACAAATGTCTGGGCAGGGAAGACAACAGTCGAACGGACATCCTCGTGAAGTTGTCCATTTCGAGAGAGAAATCTATCCACAAAAAGATCTGGATAATAGAAGAAATTTATTGACACGAGTGTCTGTAGCCGAATGTCTATTGGTGCCACTTTTTTCTCAGAATTGATTATCCGCAAGTGTTTTTATAGATTATCCAATTATCTGATTTATATTTCTTATCGCAACCTCCCTTCGCGAAGTAAATCAATTTGTTCCTCTCAAAAACAAAGCTATTCAAATATCATTTCATAATGCCGACAAAATTTAATAATTTCTCTTCCGCCTCAATTAACAGATTTTCATTTTTAATTAATTAACTTGAAAGCGATTTCCGTCTACAACGTTATCTTATTTTTTTTTTTGTTCTTCACTCCCCTCTTTTTGTTTTGTTTCGTATCTTCTATTTCGTACTTACAGAAAGCCCCATGACGTAAGTGAATGTCATTCGAATTGACAATGGTCTCGTTGTACCAATAACGCTGCATGTTGTATTCGGTTAGCCGCATATCAGGATCGAACGATATCGGTGTTTTATCTTCCCAGTGCAGCGTCAGTTCGGTTGTATTGTACATCCCTGGCGCAAGAGCAAAAAGAATTTAATTAATTTAAAATAATAATCGAAAATCTGAAAAAAAACACTAAGTTCATTCCACCTACAACTTTCAAGAACTGTCGAACATGATTGCTCATCGAATGGGAATTTCTTGAAATTCATCCAACAGTAGAGGGTGGCTTGCAAACGTGTCGAGAATATCACCTGACCCTGTGGCGATATGGAGACGAGTACATCTTTTTCATCGGTACCCAAGATATTCGATTCACGTTCGTTGGCAAAGAATATGTGCGGCAACCAGAGACGTTCACTCATTTGCTTTTGGCCCAAAATGTTATCCTTGCGGGTGGGCGCGTAATTGGAGAAGGCCAGACGTTTATCGAGGAAGCTCAGCTGTAGCAGGGCATGCATTTTGAATTGTAACAAATCGGAATTGAGATTCTGCATATAGTAAATGTAAATACGGGCATTCACACGGGTTGGATAGCGCTCTTTGGTGACTAGATCGTATTCTGGCAAAAGAGAACGGGAGAGAGAGAGAGGGAGAATATTTATTATCTCTCTGGTTGATAATGACATCTCTTTCACGACTTACCTATGGGTCTTTCTAGGCGATCATAACGACAGACATGGGTTAGTCGGGTTATTAACTGTGAGGGCTGTAATGTTGTGGCATTCTCTAGCGGCGGGCATTCTTCATCAACTGTGCTTGTTCCCAGCGCTCTGGAAAAATTAAAACAACAAAAAAAAAAGAGGAAGAGAAATGAGATACAGGCGATAAAATGCAACAAAGGATAAATTTGATAAAGATTTATATGTCCCGCATAGATATAAGAAGACCTCCAGGACTTCTAAATACATATACTTTCTATGCATATACATTATATAGACATTAGAAGACCTTCAGGTCTTCTAAAGACATTAGAGTACCTCCAGGTCTTCTATAGGCATTAGAAGACCTACAGGTCTTCTATAGGCATTAGAAGACCTCCAGGTCTTCTATAGGCATTAGAAGATCTCCAGGTCTTCTATAGGCATTAGAAGATCTCCAGGTCTTCTATAGGCATTAGAAGATCTCCAGGTCTTCTATAGGCATTAGAAGACCTCCAGGTCTTCTATAGGCATTAGAAGACCTCCAGGTCTTCTATAGGCATTAGAAGACCTCCAGGTCTTCTATAGGCATTAGAAGACCTCCAGGTCTTCTATAGGCATTAGAAGACCTCCAGGTCTTCTATAGGCATTAGAAGACCTCCAGGTCTTCTATAGGCATTAGAAGACCTCCAGGTCTTCTATAGGCATTAGAAGACCTCCAGATCTTCTATAGGCTTTAGAAGACCTCCAGGTCTTCTATAGGCATTAGAAGACCTCCAGGTCTTCTATAGGCATTAGAAGACCTTCAGGTCTTCTATAAACATTAGAAGACCTCCAGGTCTTCTAAAGACATTAGTAGACCTCCAGGTCTTCTAAAGACATTAGTAGACCTCCAGGTCTTCTAAAGACATTAGTAGACCTCCAGGTCTTCTAAAGACATTAGTAGACCTCCAGATCTTCTAAAGACATTAGTAGACCTCCAGGTCTTCTAAAGACATTAGAAGACCACCAGGTCTTCTATAGGCATTAGAAGACCTCCAGGTCTTCTATAGGCATTAGAAGACCTCCAGGTCTTCTATAGGCATTAGAAGACCTCCAGGTCTTCTATAGGCATTAGAAGACCTCCAGGTCTTTTATAGGCATTAGAAGACTTCCAGGTCTTCTATAGGCATTAGAAGACCTCCAGCTCTTCTATGGGCAATAGAAGACCTCCAGCTCTTCTATGGGCAATAGAAGACCTCCAGCTCTTCTATGGGCAATAGAAGACCTCCAGCTCTTCTATGGGCAATAGAAGACCTCCAGCTCTTCTATGGGCAATAGAAGACCTCCAGCTCTTCTATGGGCAATAGAAGACCTCCAGCTCTTCTATGGGCAATAGAAGACCTCCAGCACTTCTATGGGCAATAGAAGACCTCCAGCTCTTCTATGGGCAATAGAAGACCTCCAGCTCTTCCATGGACAATAGAAGACCTCCAGGTCTTCTATGGGCAATATAAGACCTCCAGCTCTTCTATGGGCAATAGAAGACCTCCAGCTCTTCTTTAGAACATAGATTATAGATCTTCTTCAATGGTAGATCTGCTCTTATTTCCATCTACTGTTTCCATACTAGTTCAACACCCTCCCTCAACATGGTTTTAGTTATTTGAATGGCGCCCAATTGTCAAAACACTTGTTTCATCACATTACGTGTCTCATATTCTCTGCCTGTTTTTCTGCCCCTCCTTCTCAAAGTCATCCACGTGTTTTTTGTGTCTAATAGAATTGTTTACACTGCACTAATTGTTGGAAAATATATGCAATACCTTATTAAGATTACGTGACTAGGAATACCGAAACAATAACAAACAAAAACAAAATAAGAACATTTGTTAAAAATCCATAAAAATGGCGTTTTTCCATTAAATCCGTTAATAATACAGATTTTTTCAATTTTGAAATAAAAATAAACGTAAAAAGTATTGGCGTTTTTTCGTTGAACCGCATATTAGGTCTGTCTGGTTACTTTTTCTGAGAGAGTATTGGCTAGTAAGTTATTAATCAGGGAGTAAGGTAGGTTTTTTCTCTCTTATGAGAGAACTGTAAGGAAAACTGTAGTTATAAAACCGTAAAAAGTAAAGACATATAGCCCAAATAAAAACATTCAAGCAATCAGCTGATTTGTCAAAAGAAAACCATTTTTTCCGATATTAACAGAAACAAAAAACCAAAATTTCACAGAGGAAGTAGAAGAGTTGGGAGTGATTGAAAATAGAAAAACTAATAACTAAAAGAATTGTCAAAATGTTCTCCTGCTGCTTTTTTGGAACTTTTAAGACACAAAAAATTTGTTACAAATTCTTTGGTAACCAGACAAACCTATTATTTGAGTTTGTGGAATTTTGTTTTTTCTAACCTACCCTCAATATGAGTTGGATAGGTTGTGGTGTTAGCTTTGAATGACAAAAAAAACTAGCTTTAATTACTGAAGATCAAAGTCGCATTTTGAGATCATGGATTTAAAATTTGTGATTTTTGTGATACTGGGAGGCAAACTTCAAATTTTACAAATAATTACAGTAAAAATCTAGCAGATTGTAAATATATGACACGTTTACAGGCGTCTTGGAAGTTTACATCGCAACTTAGCAAAATAGAGGGGGCAAGTTCCAGCCTCTTATACAATTTTGGAATTAAAATTCCTTGTAATATTTTAGGTATATACAAGGAGAGATAAAAAAAGCAACAAAGTCAAACGCCATGATTTTTACATTTTTTTCAAATTTTATTGAATGAAATCAAAAAATGTCGGAAATAGCATTAAATTTTAGATTTGTTCGAATTGGTCACCTTTGGCACGAATTATGGCCTTCAAAAGGACAATGAAACCGTCACACGCTGACCGAATGTTGCTCTGCGGTTTTTTTGCCAATTCCCGGCGAAGCGCTTGCTTGAGGTGATCGACACTTTGGTATTTTTTAGTGGCAACCTTGCTTTCCAAAATACTCCAGACACAATAGTCCAACGGATAGGTATCCGGATATTTTGGTGGCCATTGTGCGCTGGAAATGAAGCGAGGAACCTCATTTTGTAACCATTCTTGGGTGGCGCGTGCTGAGTTCTGTTGAAATGTCCAAGGCCTGTCCAAGGTCAAGGCCAACATGTTTGCGTGCCCAAGGCTTTAATACACCCTCCAGAATATTTTCGCCATAATATTCGGTATTTATTTTGATGCTACGGTCGATTAATACGAGCGGAAAGAGACCATCGGCTGTTATGTGCGGCCCGCACCATCACCATGGCCGGCGTTTGAGTTCTGGTGGCCAACCAAAGGTGCACATTTTCAGCTGACCTCTTTGGCAAGTAAACACGAACATTTGTTCGTTTGTTTGTTTACAAACTGTTGGATAACGAATGTTTTCTCATCGGAGAAAACCAAATTCGGAAGTTCACCACTTTCGGCCAAGCGAAGCAACTCTTTAGCTCTTTTTAGTCTATTTTCTTTCTATTGCGGTGTAAGTACTTTTTGGAATTTGAATGGCTTAACCCCGAGCTCATTTTCAATATTTGCCGAATGGAATATTGCGATATGTTCAGCTCACGAGTCATTTTTCGGCCAAACTGCAACGCGGCTTTCGAGCAAGCCGCTTCTTTACTTTTCAAACCATTTCTGCTGATGGTGCTGTTTTCTTTCGTCCACTTGACGTCGGGCACAAAAGATTTATTCACATTTAAATGCTGGGGTGCCCTAATGATAGCCACTTGTGGTTTTCCAGCCAAATATAAAGAAATCACACTATCACGTTTGAATTCCATCACGAATAACTTTTTTCTGGAAAATTCTCACCAAAATGCTTTTGTACGCTTGTAAACAATATAATGAGCTGTCCCTGGATTAAGTTTAACATCTGTCGGACAAGTGGCTTAAAAATAGCAGCAGTCTGCAGTTGGTTGCAGTTTTTTCATCTCACCCTGTAGAGCTTCGAAAATTTGTAGAGAGCTTTAGATTACTTCAAGAATTATTGGTTTAAAAAATGGTCCGGTCCACCTTTTGATATAGTCGCCATATAAGGGTAACCCTGATTTCAAGTTTTTTTTGTGTTAAGGTGAGAATATATAAAACGCTTTTTTGACTGACTTAAATCATCTGCTGGCTTCTTCGTAGAGGAACAGAGGAGTTTTAGGTTTACTAAGTTCGATTTTACCCTTCGCTCCTTTGTTTTTTTCCGAAGAAGCCAGCCGAAGACTTAAGCCAGTCAAATACAGAATACATATCTCACGTTTAGTCATATTTATACCCTACACCACAAGGTGGTCAGGTTATTATGTCTCTGTGCATTTGTTTGTAACAGGCAAAAGGAAACGAGATAGACTTATAGTTCCTTTTGATGATCTGCATAGAATCACATTCCGAGTCGATTTATGCATGTCCGTCCATCCGTCCGTCTGTCCATGTATTTTTGTGAACAAAGTACAGTTCGAATTTATTGCCATATTCAGATGAAATTTTGCACAAATCATTTGCTTACCCACAGCCGTAATATGCACTCGGTAACAACGATATTCAGGTAAATATATGAAATACAGCTCAGAAATATCTTTAACAAATGTTATCCAGATCGGTTCAGATTTAGATATAGCTCCCATATATATCTTTAACCGATTTCAAATTACTTGTGCACCAAATGGGCAATGCAAGTCCGAATTTAAAAGATACAAATGCTTCGGCATATTTAGTTCTTTGAATTTTAAATTATAATTATAATCATAGCGTGTATGATTGAATTCTCCCATAAAAACTTTTAATTGTTATGCAGAGCTCTACTAAATTAGCAAAGTGATGTAGGGTAGCATAAAGACGGCCCGCCCGACTTTAAGACTTTCTTTATGGATTTCATTTAATTTCGCAAAATTTCAGTATAGGAATGTCAATATAAGTCCACGTTTTGGTACAGACCTTCTATATAAAAATACCCCTTGTGCCCATTATTGGTAGCACGTCCTTCCAAGGTCATTGGATATTACAGTTAACAACAGATAAATATGATAATTAAAAGCAACCGAAACAACAAAAGATCCAAGTAAATAAAAAAGAAACAAATAATGCCAAACAAATAAGAAAACAACAAAATTGTTTGTTGATCTGCAACCGCCATCAGCATCTTTAATTTGCTTGCCTTGGCGGTAAACCAGGCGGCAGACAAAACCTGAATCAACACAAATGACAATTGTGGTGGCAGAGAGCAAATAAAGAATTTCTCCCTCAGAGCAGCAACAGCAGCAAAAGTGTGTGAGAGAGCGAGGGAGAGAGAGAAAGGAGGGGAATTAAAACACACCGGCACAATTTGTCAACTTATTTGCATTGAAATTAAAACCCATTTTATTTGTTTAATTTAACCAAACAAACAACAGAAATGATACGAAATTAACATCATAATTGTTCGATATTAAGAGGAAATGTAAATAGAAATTAAATGGAAAATAAAAAACAACAAAAAACAAAAAACTTTGCAAAGATGTTTCGTTTGTACTTGCAGAGTATGGCGGATCACGTTTAATAATATTTGTTTAATAGGGGAATTAAACAAACAAAGGCAATATCAGCTGAATAGTTCAAATGATGGCAATTAATTAAAGAAATATTATTTGTTTTTTTTTTTTCTTCAAATTGTGACGTATAGAGCAGCAGGTCACGCATGGAGAACATATAGATTCGTGATCTGGTTCTTGTGGGGCGTATGAGTAATGTGTGGATATAGAAATGTTACGCATACGTACGATTGTCTTCAAAAGGGAGAAATGTGGTGAAATCATGGTAGCAGAATATAGGAAGACGAACCGACTCAAATGCTGGGACAATGAACTGTCAAACCAATTTTGGAATTGATAATTTTGAATGAACAAGTAAAATAGTATATGTCGGATTTGTCGACAGATGTATACCCACCGAAACTTGAGTTATGATTATTTAAACTTTTGGCCCTTTATGGGGGAGGTTCCGAAGCAGTTGGCCAATATTGACCAATTCGTATCAGACCTAAGACTGATCAAAATATTACAACGTGCCAGCTGTGGACCATATCAACTACTTTCTATACTTTATATGAAATATGGGCAAATTTTTGAAAAATGTGGAAATATGCGGGAGGTAACAAATATAGCGGATCGAATATTTTTTATCCATTTTCATACGAAATCATGAATTTCGATAAATAACTTCTTCATACCTGATATCTGGTTAAAAATAAATATTTAGATATAGCAAGCTGCAAAAAATCGCCGACTTGTTTCGGCGTGAGATGTACAAAGTCTGATTTGAATCGGATGTTAATTTCGTGTTTTATGAGATTCGTGGATATTCAAAATTTTGACTCTTTGTGGTGAAGGTACCAGAAGGAGTGGACAGATATATCCCAAATTCACAGCAGATCTTGTATTAGTAGAAATAATGGAATGTGTGTAATTTGAAGAGAACCGGATGTTTATTTCTGATTCTATGATCGTTTTGGTTATTCAAAACTTTGACCCTTTGTGGTGGAGGTACCAGAAGGACTGGTCCGATCTCTACCATCTTTACAACAGATCTTACGTTGATGGAAATATAAGCATGTGCCAAGTCTTATTTGAATCGGAAGTTAATTTCGTGTTTTATGAGATTCATGGATATTCGAAATTTTGACCCTTTGTGGGGAAGGTACCAGAAGGAAGTGGACCGATATATCCCATCTCACAGCAGATCTTGTGTTAGTAGAAATAATGTGATGTGTGTAATTTGAAGAGAACAGGATGCTTATTTCGGATTTTATGATGGTTTAGGTTATTCAAAAGTTTGACCCTTTGTGGTGAAGATACCAGAAGGACTGGTCCGATCTCTAACATATATAGAACAGATTTTGGGTTGATGGAAAGATACGGATGTGCAAAGTCTGATTCGAATCAGATGTTAATTTCGTGTTTTATGAGCTTCATGGATACTCAAAATTCTGACCCTTTGTGGGGGAGGTACCAGAAGGAGTGAACCGATATATTCCATCTTAACACCAGACTTTGGGTTAATAAAAATATTGGGATGTGTGTAATTTGAAGACAATCGAACACTTTCATCACATTTCATAAGAGTTATAATTATTCAAAACTTTGACCCTTTGTGGCGGAGGTATTTGATGGAGTGGACCGATATTGTCCATTTTCGCACTTGGCTTAGTACTGATAAAAATATTAGGATTTGCAAAGTTGGATTATCCTCTCTCTTTCTGTGCAGAAAAAAAAATATTTTTTTTTTTTTGAAAATTTCGACCTTTTGTGGGGGAGGTACCAGAAGGAGTGGACCGATATATCGCATCTTCACACCAGACCTTAAGTTAAGAAAAATATTGGAATGTGTGTAATTTGAAGACAATCGGACTCTTACCTCACATTTTATAAGTCAAATTTAATTAGTCAAATTTTGACCCTTTGTGGGGGAGATACTTGATGAAGTAGACCGATATTGTCCGTTTTCGCACCTGATCTAGCACTGATGCAAATATAAGGATTTGCAAAGTTGGAGCAAAATTGGATTATCTTTTCTCTTTCTGTGCAAAAAATATATTTCTGGAAAATTTCGACCTTTTGTGGGGGAGGTAGCAGAAGGAGTGAACCTATATATTCCATCTTAACACCAGACCTTAAGTTAATGAAAATATTGTGATGTGTGTAATTTGAAGACATTCGGACTCTTACATCACATTTTATAAGAGTTGTAATTATTCAAAATTTTGAGCCTTTGAGGGGAGGGTAATTGATGGAGTGGGCCGATATTGTAAATTTTCGCACCTGGCCTAGCACTGATGCAAATATAAGGATTTGCAAAGTTGGAGCAAAATCGGATTATCGTTTCTCATTCTGTGCAGAAAATATATATATATATATATTTTTTTTTTTTTGAAAATTTCGACCTTTTGTGGGGGAGGTACCAGAAGGAGTGGACCGATATTTCCTATCTTCGAACTCGATCTAATTTTGCCAATCATATTACGATGTACCAAGTTTGGATCAAGACGGATACTCCCTTCGAGAGTTAGCGTGCGCACCAGCCAGCCAGTCAGAGAGACAGGCAGACGGACGGACATCGCTAGGTCGACTCCGAATGTCCTAAAACGGATTTGGTCCAAAGAGACCTAGGGTCTAAAGCCTTTAAGGTGGAAATACATAAAGCGCTTATCTGGCTGGCTTAAGTCATCGGCTGGTTTCTTCGGAAATTAACAAAGGAGCCTAGGGCCAAAATCGAAATAAGTCAACCTAAAACTCCTTTGTTCATCTACGAAGAAGCCAGCCGATGACTTAAGCCAGGCAAATTTTGTACCTTTTGATACCATACTATTACACCTTTTTCTATCTATGCGATTATCATCCACTTTTCTCAAAAGATTCATAGAGGAAAATCTCTAGTCAAAGTACCTCTGCATGTAATCTTTCTAAACGTTTTCTATAAACGCTTTTATGGCTGTATTTAGCCCTTTAACTTGTATTTCCCCAAAATTAATCGATTCTTCTTAAAATTTTTCAAATGAAAATATAATCTGGAAAATATTCTCCCAATACTTACGTCATGTTCATTTGTGAGATTGTCAGGACCAGAGTTATTAGAATAACTTTGGTATAGATTTGATAAAATAAATTTGTCATTTTAAGCTGCAGGTAGGTGTGTATTGTTGATTTTTTGATTTATATTTTCAAAATTAAATTATTTAATAAACTACTACTTAATATTCTAAGATAAAAAGTTACAACGAAATTAACGAAGACATTGGGGGGTGTTTCACTTGTTTTACTTTGGTTCGTTTCGAAATGAGAGGGAGATCAAAAATTTGAAGACAAATATTCACTGAACTTCTTTTGTTGTTTCTTTTTTTTTTTTTTTTGATAACTGTGTTTTGAACTTGTTTTCTAGAAAGGCATTAAATTGATGTTTGTAATAATATTTTTTTTTATTGTTGTTATGGGTATATTTTTTTATTATCTTTTATTTTTTTTTTGTTTTTTGGTGTGAACAAAAATATTTCGCGTTTTGGAAAATTTCCTTTTAATATTTTTTTTTTTTTTGGTAGTGTTTTTTTTCAAAATTGTAAATTTCAACGCGTTCAATTCGTTTCGGCCAGTTCACCTTAGCAATGCGAATACTTTTTCTAAACTAAAACTTCTTCTGTCACATTATATCACTTTTATTGTTCTAAGATACTGATAAGAAGCTCTGTTCGTTCGCTCGTACCTTCTACGAATATTTGGCTGGCTGGTTGGTTGTCGCACACACTTATGCGCAAACAACGACGCGCCGGAGATAGACCAACGACACCGGAATATTGACTCAAGTATCTTTGTTTTGTTTGATCGTTTTGGGGGATACCGGTGTGTGGGTGCCATTGCTGCTGTGCTGGCTGCTGATATGCTTTGTTGTGTGTCATCCTCTCTCTTACTTCGATTTGTTGTTATCTTTATTTGGTTGTGTGTTAGTGTTGGATAGATCATTTGTCTGTGTGTATGGATGTTTTGGGCATTATACGAAGCAAAAAATAACACGGTTAAATATAAGAGTTCATGATCGTGAAAATGAAGGAAATGATATCTCGTTTGCATCTGTCAACGGGTGATAACAAAACATAACTCACTCCCTCTTTCTCTCTCTCTCTCTCTCCATATGATTGAAATTCAGGGATGGAATATCAATTCTTCTGTAGTAAAAGGTTTATAGGAACTATTCTGTCTTTAGGAGAACTTCAATTTGTAGAAGACCCATAGAAAATTATTGGAAGATCTCCTGTAACCATAACGTTTTACCATTAATGTTTTTCCTTTTTTCGAAAGTTCTTCAAGGTTGAGGTCTTTGTTGTTGTATTTTTTTCGTTTTCCAATATTTCGAAATTCCATGAATTTAATCTTCAGGTTTTACTTAGAAGGTATTATGATATCGCCTTATTTGGCACTGTGGTGGTGATCCAGTTAACTCATGGCAGGCTTTGCTCGGGGTCGGTCCCAACGCCGACGACATCAGTCCAAGCCGGCTAACAATGAAAAACAGAACAGAATACAAAAACATCAAAACAAACACTACATACACCGGTGATAAGGGTGCTTGGTGGAAGTCATACCCACACTTAGTCCGCCCAACATGGATCCTTTACGTCCAGTCTCCTAAATAGTAAGTGCCCCGCATTCCACTCACACTTACCACACAATTTACATCCTATATTAATCAAGAACAAGCTAATTAACACACAATCAATCAAACATAAAACATACAGGGTGAGATAAAAAAACTGCCGGCCGGGCCGAACTTTGAATACCCTCCATCATTTGGAACCAATTTGGCAATTCTCAAAAACAATAAAATCAGTTAAAAATTCTGTTAAAATCTTAAAAATACCAAATGTAGCTGTTATATTAAGGTCTATACGACGACGTGGACCTACACGGAAAATTTTCTGTTATAGGCTGTAGTATCCCTTACGAACTTCAAATACCAAATTTGAAACAATTCCGGTGAATAATGTCGCTAAAATCATCAAAATACCGAATATCGGGAGGTACTGTTATATGGGGGCTATACGAAGACTTGGACCTGCACAGACAATCTCTTGTCATAGGCTGTAGCATCCATTACGAACTTCAAATACCAAATTTGAAACAATTCCGGTGAATAATGTCGCTAAAATCATCAAAATACCGAATATCGGGAGGTACAGTTATATGGGGGCTATACGAAGATGTGGATCTACATGGCCCATTTCCAATACCAAAAGTTCTGCAGCCATAATACACATTTGAGTAAAATTTTATCAATCTACTTTAATTCGTTCGGAAGCTAGAGTGATTTCCACAGACGGATAAACGGACGGACATCGCTAAATCGACATAGAATTTTATTCTGATCAAGAATATGTATACTTTGTGGGGTCTAAAATATGTATTTCGAGGTGTTACAAACGGAATGACAAACTTAATATACCCTCCATACTATGGTGGAAGGTATAAAAATGTCGAAAATAGCATCAGATTTTAAAATAAGTTTAGATTTTTTTCGAATTGGTCATCATCACGAACTATGACCTTCAAACGGCAAATGAAACCGTCACGCGCTGTCCGGATGTTGCTCTGCGGTATTTTGGTCCATTCTCGGCGAAGCGCTTGTTTGAGGTGATCGACACTTTGGTATTTTTTTTAGTGGCAACCTTGCTTTCCAAAATACTGAATACAAAATACAATTGTCCAACGGATTGGTATCCGGAGATTTTGGTGGCCATTGTGCGCTGGCCTGTCCTGTTGGAATGTCCAAGGTCTGTGGCCGAAATGTTTGGGTGCCCAAGGCTTTAATACATCCTCCAGAATATTTTCGCGATAGTATTCGGCATTTATTCTGATGCCAGGGTCGATTAATACGAGCGAAGAGCGACCATCGGCTGTTATGGCGACCCACACCATCACCATGGGTGTCGCTTGAATTTTGGTGGCCAACCGAAGATCCACATTTTCAGCTGACCTCTTTGGCAAGTAAACACGATCATTTCGTTTTACAAACTCCTGGACAACAAACGAATGTTTTCTCATCGGAGAGAGCGAAAACCAAATTCGCCAGTTCACCACTTTCGGCCAAGCGAAGCAACTCTTTGGCTCTTTTGAGTCAATTTTCTTTCTGTTGCGGTGTAAGTTCTTGCAATTTTTGGGAATTTCAATGGCTTTACCCCGAGTTCATTTTTCAATATTTGCCGAATGGAATATTGCAATATGTTCAGCTCACAAGCCATTTTTCCATCCCTGACACAGTATTTACGCCCACCCAAAATGTGTTGGGATTCCCCTACCCTGGCTCACCTTCTATGCATATCATAACTGAGTTATGTTTTTCGTTTTTTCTTTGAAAAGAGATCTTGATCTGTGTATGTTGTCGTGTCAAAATATTGTTTGGTAATTAGTAAGCATTTTCGAATCAAAACGAAAATCTCCCATTGCCAAGTTCAAGAGCGTAAAGTGCCCTTAACTTTACACCGGTATATAAAAGTACTTAAACGAACTATCACTTCTTTCAAATGTTTGTTGATTTGATTTTCTTGATACATGTCGGTCGTAATATCTGACGTTGATGATAGGTCGGGCACTTTATCTATCATACAACAAAAAATAAGCTTCAAACTACTTCTTTATTGATAAGGAACATTGAGAAGGCATTTTAAATGGTGTCAGCTGAGGAGGGGAAAAACATTTGATCTCAAGGCATGGTGAAGAGAGGTAAATATTTTTTCCAAAACAATGCTGCATTTGAAAAATACAATTATTAGGTGTGTTCATGATAAAATGATATAGGTAGGCGCATCAACACAGCTGCTTGTAAAATGAGCTGTCAAAACATTTTTGAAATTCTAAATCTTGAATGAAAATTTATTAAAATTAGTGAAATTTGTTGAAAATCACATATCATACCAACCTCTGAATGGCATCGTAAAAATCGTGGCATAAGAAAATCTTTTCAAATTTATTTATTTTTGGAGATATTTTTAATTTTGTTTGGTATTGCGAGTGTTGATGCATCTACATGTATTATTCTACCATGGGTATGTTCGAAAACTTATCCGGTAAAACTTACAATAAAATAGAGGTAGCCACATTTCAAATTAGCATTCCCAGCTCTGTATTTTCTATAATTTACCTTGTCAAATTTCAATGCATAAAAAAGAGTTCCCATCTCTGATTTTGTGTGTATACAATGGATTTATGAGAATATAGATTCTAACAATGAGATGTCGTCAAATATACAAATTTGAAAAAATTGTAAACATATGATTGCATGACTTTACCTTCTTAGCTCTACCATGACTTGCCCAGTAACTTGTACTGAGAAAATATTAAATTGTTGTCGAATCGAAATTGTTATTTTTATGGTAAAAAATAGGGTGCAGGTATAAAGAGTTTTTTTACTGGCTTAAGTCTTCGGCTGCCTTTTTCGTAAAATAACCATGACTCGCGAACAAGTATAAATGATAGGCCAAAATCGAACTAAGTCAGCCTAAAACTCCTTTGTTGTTTTACGATGAAACCAGCCTATCAAAAAACGCATTTATGTATCCTCGCATTTAGCTATTTACTGGCATATTTTCAATGTTGAATGCATTGCATAATTATGAAGGTAACCTCATTTCATATCATAGTATCCAGCTCTGACTTTTTTTGTAATTTACCTTGTCAAAGTTAACTTTATTGAAAATAGGTTCCCATCTCTGATTTGTGTATATATAATGGATTTGTAAATTAACAATTTGACAGCGAGATTTTTAAAATGGAAAAATTTTGAATATGATTCCAAGACATTGCCTTCTTAATTCTACCATAAAAAAGAAAAAGATAGTTATTCGCGATGGAATTCAAGCGTGATAGTGTGATTTCTTTATATTTGGCTGGAAAACCACAAGTGGCTATCGTTAGAGCACTCTAGCATTTAAATGTGAATAAATTTTTTGTGTCTCGTACCATTGCTCGTTATAGTGATACTGGTAGCGGGTAGCGACGTCAAGGAAGTGAACGGAAGTAAACAGCAACATCAGCAGAAATGGTTCGGAAAGTAAATAGGCGGCGGCTAAAAAAGTGCTTCGTGAACTGAACATATCGCAATATTCCATTCGGCAAATATTGAAAAATGAGCTCAGGGTAAAGCCATTGAAATTCCAAAAAGTGCAAGAACTTACACCGCAACAGAAAGAAAATGGACTCAAAACAGCTAAAGTGTTGCTTCGCTTGGCCGAAAGTTGTAAACTACCGAATTCGGGTTTCTCAGATGAGAGATAAGTATATATATTCTTGATCAGCATCAATTCTATGTCGATTTAGCGATGTCCGTCCGCCTGTGGAAATCACTCTAGCTTCCGAACGAAATTAAGTAAGTTGATAAAAATTTACTCAAATGTGTATTATGTCTGCGGGACTTTTGGTATTTAAAATGGGTCATGTAGGTCCACGTCTACGTATAGTCCCCATATAATGGAACCCCCCCCCGATATTCGGTATTTTTATGATTTTAGCGACATTATTTACCGGAATTGTTTCAAAATTGGTATTTGAAGTTCGTAATGGATACTACAGCCTAAGACAGCAAATTGTCTATGTAGGTCCACGTCTTCGTATAGCCCACAAATAACGGTACTCCCCGATATTCGGTATTTTGATGATTTTAGCGACATTATTTACTGGAATTGTTTCAAATTTCGCATTTGAAGTTCTTAATGAATACTACGGCCTACGATAGAAAATTGTCTGTGCAGGTCCACGTTTTATACGCCCCATTTTTTGAAAATTTCCAAATTTGTACCAAATGGTGGAGGGTATTCAAAGTTCGGCCCGGCGGAACTTACAGCTTTTTTTACTTGTTTTTTCTTTTTCTCTTTACAACAAATTTAAAAGTGCCAAATGTTTTCGCATAACAGTAAAAATCATGTTTTGTCGTTTGTTTTGACGTTTATTTTGATTGCAGCTAACTCAAATTTAATTGACAGATCGTTTGATAATCAGCTGAGCTGGAAGGAGGACCTTATACTTGGATCATAATCACAATATTTACATATCTTCACAATACTTTAAAGTTCTAATTAAATACTTTGAATAACTGTCCAGCACGTGGAAAGTTTAAGTTTGAATTCAGAACGAAGTTATGTACAGCAACAACAACATTTATTGAAACAGTTGACAACACATTCCATTCTCTCCCCCCAAACGCAAACAATTTGCCTATTTAAAATATGCAATTTGGACACACACATATTTTTTTTGGTTTTACCTTTTACTTTTTTTCGGGTGCTTGGTATTTGTTTTTGTAAATATTTTTGCAAAACACTGTTGTGGTGGCTACTACCTTTCATTCTCGTTCAAAACGAAGGTAGCATCGGCTAGTTCAATAACCCAGCGGAAAACAAAAACTATTGGCTACAACAAAAAACCAAGCTCATCACACAGTGGATCAATAGGTTAATAAACGTGATGAATTTATTTTGGCAAGTGTTGTTTGTGTTGTTGTTAACATTATGATTGACAATGACCAAAATCAATCATTTATTATGGACAAATGAATAATTACGTGACAATAACATAACATAATCAATTTAATCGTATGTGCACACCTACATATGTATGCAGAACAAAAAACTGAGTGTCTAGATAAAGGAAGGAATTTTGTAAGCTATTTATTTGCGAGAATGCGGCACCGCTTTATCGGTTAAATATAATTAAATTGTTATATAATTGAGGAACAAAGAGAAGAACAAAAATGTTGGATACCAATTATGACATCTGGGCAATTTTTATGGAATTTAAAAGTAAATAACACAGCGTTTAGATGCAAAATTATAAAATTATTATGTAGAGTCATATGTAGAAGTTGTACACATCGTGTGATACAAGGACGACATTTCAGTTGTGAAATACATGAGCAAAGTTCATACCATGGTGGAAGAATGGAGATAGATGCATCAACGCTTGGGAACATTTATGTCAACATTTTAATAAAATTTATATTTTTTATATTTTTTCTTATACGACGTCATTCGGAGGTTATTATAATACGAGTTTTTCAACAATTTTTACACATGTAAATAATTGTTCATTCAACATTTTCAATTCCAAAATTGGTTTAATAGTTCATTGTCCCAACAGCTGTGTCGATGCGTCTACCTTTATTCTTCTACCATGGATAATGTGTGAAATAATAAAGGTTATGACCCACACGCACAGATATCGATGCGCTCAGTAAATGGACAAGGCCACTTGGATGAAATGACAAGCAGTCCTGCAATGTTCTCCATTCAATATTAGAATAGATAAGAATAATTGTTTGGCTGCGATTAAGTTAAGTTAGATTAGTTTCAGTAGTTCTTAAGGAACATATTTTTAAATAAAAACTAGAATTGAATCTACACCCAAGCGAAGCGGTTGTTCTTTCTATTCTCATTTAAACATTGATCCTCCGAGCAGGATCCAGAATAGAATTGACAATCGAAGAGGGATCCAGAATAGTCCATGGAGATTGGATTCTACTCTCATTAAATTGGTCCTTCGAGCCGGATACAAAATTGAATCAACAGCCAAACCATTCGGTTGATTTTTTTTTGCTTACATTTGGTCCTTTGAGACGGATACATAATTGAAACTACATCCAAAGAATAAGGTTGTTCTTTCTTTTCTCATCACCGATCCAGAGAATTGACAATCGAAGAGGGAGATTGGATTCTATTCTCATAAACATTGGTCCTTCGAGCCGGATACAAAGAATTGAAACTACATCCAAAGAATAAGGCTTAAATACATAAAGAGCATATTTGGCTGGCTTAAGTCATCGGCTGGCTTCTTCGGAAATGAACAAAGAAGCCTAGGCCCAAAATCGAACTAAGTCAACCTAAAACTCCTTTGTTCATCTACGAAGAAGCAAGCCGCTGACTTAAGCCAACGAAATATGCTCTTTATGTATTTCCAGCCTTAGGTTGTTCTTTCTTTTCTCATCTCCGATCCAGAGAATGGAATTGACAATCGAAGAGGGAGATTGGATTCTATTCTCATTTACACATACCATGGTAGAAGAATACTGGTGGATGCATCAATGCTTGGAAACATTGATATGTCATCTTTGGCACGAATTATGACCTTCAAACGGCCAATGAAACCGTCAAACGCTGCCCGAATGTTTCTCTGTGGTATTTTTGATCCATTCCCAGCGAAGCGCTTGCTTGAGGTGATCGACACTGATATTTTTTAGTGCCAACCTTGCTTTCCAATATACTCCAGACACAATAGTGCAACGGATTGGTATCCGAAGATACCATGCGCTGGAAATGAAGCGAGGAACCTCATTTTGTAACCATTATTGGGTGGCGCGTACTGAGTGCGATGGTGCTGAGTCCTGTTGGAATGTCCAAGGTATGCGGCCAAAATGTTTGCGTTCTCAAGACTCTAATACACCCTCCAGAATATTTTCGCGATATTAATCGGCATTTATTCTGATGATGATGATGACCATTGGACCACACCATCTGGTGATGGCCATCGCTTGAGTTCTGGTGGCCAACCGAAGGTGCACATTTTCAGCTGACATTTTTTCATCAAAATGAGATGTTTAAATAAAATATTCTAGCTCTCTTTAAAAAGCGGTCGTGCATCTGAGAATATCATATTCCCAAAATATTGCATGGTAAAATTAAGAAGGCAAAGTCATTTCAAATAAGACTATCCATCTTTGAATTTTCTGTAATTTATCTATTCAAATTTCACTGAATAATAACTTGACATTATTATGCCTAGACATGAGGCCAAGCTGCTAATATAATTTCATCTTAACACGTCAAAAAAACTCCTATGTAAACCTACTATAACTTCCTTTGGAAATACCTTATGCAAATACAATTGATGGAACTATCGGGGAAATACCATCACCCTCCCCTTCTAACATTACGCTATTGTTAACTAATAAAAATATAAACACTTTATAGGTATATTACCTGTCAAACAATTGTGGCACAAGCCTTCCAAAAATAGTCAGTGACAAAAGATTCACTTGTAATCTCGGTGGAATTATCAACTTGTTTTAAATTAAATATTTATCTAATTGTTATTATTTCATTATAATGACATATGTATCTTTGAGTGATAAATGTGATGATTCAGTTTCTGGTATAGATGGATGAGACATACCTGTCTGTAGCTGCGGATGATAAATAATAAACGTCATGGTATAAACTTTTTATGGTTCTAGAGGTGTTTCCTCTAGTAGATCCCAAAAAAAGGAAAGCAGTTTAAACAAAAATGTAGTATAAAGGAAGGGAGAGGCCGTTTTTGATTGGCTTAAGTCATCGCCTGACTTCTTCGTAAAATAATAAAACAAAGACCTAAAATGGTAAAGACTAGACAAAATGCATTCTGAGTAAATGGTTTGTGTCTATACTATCTAAAATAACAGCTCATGACAGGGACATGTTAATATAAAAACTACATTTATAAAAAAAATGAAAGATAAAATTTTGAAAAATCCAAAAATAGGATTTCAAAATTCTGCACTTTCCCAATTAATTACATATGTCCTAAGCGGTTTAAATTGCTTCACATTGCTAACTATGTTGTTACGATATCATAACAGAGATATTTTCACAGGGTTGCCATATTTTGACTCTATCTTGTCCCATCTTTATACTTCTATGTCTTTGTTAAGACTAGACAAAATGCATTTTGAGCAAATGGTTTGTGTCTACAATACGTAGAGTAACAGCTCATGGAAAAGACATGTTAATATAAAAACCACAATTACAGAAATGAATGACAAATAAAAGTTCGAACAATCCAAAATTTAACTGTTTGTTTTCTCTTTCGAGACGAGCTTAATGATCTGAAATTTGCAGTGAAAAGGAAAGCCAGATAGACACTATCACACACTCACCACTATGCGACGCGTTTCGCCGTTGGTTAAGCGGCTCATCAGGCATATTTGATGTGGATGATGGTTTACAAGGGCCGTTCTCTGGAAACTAGTATATATTTCGAACTTATTGCAACAACAAATTTTGTTAGCCAAATTTTATTCCATAGAGTTTTTCAAAAATTGCATATTGCCTTAGCGGTTTAAATCAGTTAACATTGGTAGCTATGTTGTTATGATATCATAACAACAGAGGTACTTTCATATTTGGTTATATTTTTTCTTTAGGTTTCCCCAACTTATTTACCAATCCTCATGGTGTTCTAGTTAATTCTCAGAAACAAAAATAAGATCATGGCTTTTAGCCTTTTTTGACAAAAAAGAAATTAAAAACAAAAATGGAGAAAAAAAATGCGTTCAGTGCCGTAAGCAGTTTTATTGTCATTTAAATTTAATTTTTTTGAGATAAAAAGAATAACTCATCTTTTGTTTTTTTGTTCGCAAGTCTGATAAGAGGCGGCTAGCTACCTCCTGTATTTGTTGGCGGTATTATTAAAAATAAAAATTATTATATTTACTCTCGTGCAACATAATTTGTTTTCTCGTTCTTTAATTTAACAATGGACGGACAAAAGAAGTTGTTGTTTTGCAAAAAAAAAGAGATAAATTGTTTTTATTGTTATTAATCCATCGCGAAAGTAAAAGAAAACATTCTAATATTCTTATCGTGGTCTTATGTTGGTTAAAATTGCTAAAAAAAAAATATTTGAATATGCTAAATACGTAGTTAGTTTTTTTTTTCAAATTTTGGTTTAGGAAGTGTAAATATAATAGAAGGTTTTGGGGGGGTGACAATAAATATTTTTAATTAGATCACGTGTTGGATTATTTTTATGGCCTCTCCGCTACACAGGGGAAGCCATTTCTAATAATTGACTAATAAAAATTATTAGTCTTCTTCGGAAATGAACAAAGGAGCCTAGGCCCAAAATCGAACTAAGTTAACCTAAAACTCCTTTGTTCAAAGACCTAAAATGGTAAAGACTAGACAAAATGCATTATGAGCAAATGCTTTGTGTCTATACTATCTAGAATAACAGCTCATGACTGGACCATGTTAATATAAAACCAACATTTATAGAAAAAATGACAAATAAAAGTTTGAAAAATCAAAAAAAAAAAAAAAAAAACATTTTAAAATTCTATTCCATAGACTTTCCCAATTAATTTCATATTCCCTAAGCGGTTTAAATCAGTTAACATTGCTAACTATGTTGTTACGATATTATTGTCCCATCTTTACACTTCTATGTCTTTGTAAAGATGTGACAAGACAGAGTCAAAATATGGCAACCCTGTGAAAATACCTCTGTTGTTATGATATCATAACAACATAGCTACCAATGTTAACTGATTTAAACCGCTAAGGCAATATGCAAATTTTTGAAAAACTCTATGGAATAAAATTTGGAAACCAAAATGTTGGATTTTTCCAATTTTTATTTGGTTTTCGTTTCTCTAATTGTGGTTTTTATATTTACATGTCTCTTCCATGAGCTGTTACACTACGTATTGTAGACACAAACCAGTTGCTCAAAATGCATTTTGTCTAGTCTTGACAATTTTAGGTCTTTGATGTTTGTTTACAATGAATAACAGACCAAAATGAAATTAAAATTAAAGAAAAATTTATAAAAAAAATAGTGACAGGATATAGGTCACTATTTTCTTAAATAAAACATTATATGTTTCTATTTTTATAGGGAAAGTTGCAAATGAAAGAGAAAACGTGGAAAACGCACAAGGAAAAGAAATATTGCTGTCATTGTGGAACAAAAATGTTTAAAATATAAGGGGCTTGCGAAAAAATTCTCATATACAGGTTGAAATTAAAGAAACTGCAACAAAGTTAAACACTATAATTTTTTTCTTATGCTATGTTTACGTTAGAACTTTTTGTAGGTTTAACCTACTTTGAGAGTATTTATTTGAAGTAAAAGTAATGGATATGACAATTTAAATCCAAATCCAGTGGGTTAACCCTCATATATATAAACGTACTTTTAAATTTTATTGAATGAAAGCAAAAAATGTCGGAAATAAAATCAAATTTTAAAATAAGTTTAGATTTGTTCGAATTGGTCACCTTTGGCCGAATGTTGATCTGCGGTATTTTGCCCCATTTCTTGCGAAGTGCTTTCTTGAGGTGATCGACACTTTGGCATTTTTTTGTGCCAATCTTGCCAAACAAAATATACTTCAGACACAATAGTCCAACGGATTGGTATCCGGAGATCTTTGTGGCCATTGTGCGCTGAATGAATGAAGCGAGGAACCTCATTTTGTAAACATTCTTGGGTGACATGGTGGAGTGCTGAGTGCGATGGTGCTGAGTCCTGTTGGAATGTCCAAGGTCTGTCGCCAAAATGTTTGCGTGGACAAGACTTTAATATACCTTCCAGAATATTTTCGCGATAATATTCGGCATTTATTCTGATGCCACGGTCGATTAATACGAGCGGAGAGCGACCATTGGCTGTTATGAAGGCCCACACCATTACCATGGCCGGCGCTTGAGTTCTGGTGGCCAAGCGAAGGTGCACATTTTCAGCTGACCTCTTTGGCAAGTAAACTGTTCACCACTTTTGGCAAAGCGAAGCAAATATTTAGCTCTTTTGAGTCTATTTTCTTTCTGTTGCGGTGTAAGTTCTTGCACTTTTTTGAATTTCAATGGCTTTACCCCGAGCTCATTTTTCAATATTTGCCGAATGGAATATTGCGATATGTTCAGCTCACGAGCCATTTTTCGGCCACTGCGACGCGGGTTTCGATCAAGTCGCTTCTTTACTTTTCGAACCATTTCTGCTGATGTTGCTGTTTTCTTCTGTCCACTTCCTTGACGTCGCTACTGGCTACGCTACCAGTATCACGTGATCGGTAACGAGCGATGATACGAGACACAAAGATTTATTCACATTTAAATGCTGGAGTGCTCTAACGATAGCCGATAAGTCATCGGATGGTTTCTTCGTAGAGGAACAAAAGTGTATTAGGTTGACATAGGTTGATTTTGGCCTTTGGCTCCTTTTTTCTTTTCCGAGTCAAAATATGGCAACCCTGTGAAAATACCTCTGTTGTTATGATATCGTAACAACATAGTTAGCAATGTTAAGCGGTTTAAACCGCTTAGGTAAATTGGGAAAATCTATGGAACAGAATTTTAAAACCCAACTTTTGGAGTTTTCAAACTTTTTATTGTAACTTTCTATAAATGTGTTTTTTATATAAACATAGTCCTGTCATGAACTGTTATTCTAGATAGTATAGACACAAACCATTTGCTCAGAATGCATTTTGTCTAGTCTTTACCATTTTAGGTTTTTGAAGCCAGTCGATGACTTGAGCCAATCAGAAAAGCTCTATATGTATCTGTACCTTAACTCCTAGGATGACATACATTTCAATTAATTTTTTATGCAATTAAAATTATTTGTAATACAATTACGTAGATGCTCTGGTCTGTTAACCAAAAAAGACCCGAGCAGACGTCTTATTTATTTCTTTTAATTTAATTCAGCAACTGTTATTTATTGGTAGTTTTATTTATATTTATTCAGCCAATGACGTTCAAGTTTTATCTCGTTTTTTTCACTTCTGTTTTTTTATTACTTTTAATATTATTTTTCACACTCGTGTTTGTTTTTCAAATTATAATTTTTTTTTTGTATTAAGAATTGTCAACCCACAGAGAGAAAGTGTGTGAGAGAGAGAGAGAGGGATCATGGAAAAATGTACGTAAAAAGCCAGTCTGGTGTTTTGTTGTTTTGTTTTGTTTTTTTTTGCTCGACATAAAAAACCCGTTGTCGGCATCACTTTGAATTTCGGCAACTAACGTAAGTGCATACACTCAAACGTAAGGGTATCGCACATGTGGCGTATGGCATATGCATGTATGTTTGTAAATGTAAATATAACAAGTGTGCAAATTGCCGTTATTTTGTTTTATTATTTTCTGTTTGAAAATAATTGTTTAAACTACCGTCTGAACTCTAGGAGACAAGTTAGAGGGAGACAGAGAGATAGAGTATTGGCGCAAACATAAAATAAAAATTTTCCCCAAAAATATATTTAATTATAATTATCACACTTCTGGCGTCAATTTTAGTGACCCATTACCAAAATAGCAAGATCATGGAAAAACAATACGAAAATCTCTAATTAAATATTCTATAAAAACAATTTGCAAAGATTTATCTCGAATATTTCTAAAAAAAACAATATCTCTCACAGGAAATGTGACATATCTCGCCAGATTTGAACTTCTTTCTGCAAATACAAAATTTTTATTATCTCAAAATTTCCGTGAAAGTGCTGCAGACAAACATTTGATTTGTTTTGTGTAGTTAATATCGAAAATTTATGGCCTTGTTCCGGTGAGATGATTTTAAATTTGCCTAATCATTTGGAGATGACTTAATGAAAATTTGATCAGATTATATTATAAAATTTAATTGTTTGGAATATGGGATAAAGTTCTTAAAAAAAAAAATTAAAAATGTAATTTACAACACTTCATTCCAAATAAATCGGAAATACTTAAGGTGACAATACATAAAGCGCTTATTTGGCTGGCTTAAGTCATCGGCTGGCTTCTTCGGAAATGAAAAAGGAGCCTAGGACCAAAATCGAACTAAGTCAACCTAAAACTCCTTTGATCCTCTACGAAGAAGCCAGCCAAATAAGAGCTTTAAGGTGGGAATACATAAAGCGCTTATCTGGCTGGCTTAGGCTTCTTCGGAAATGAACAAAGGAGCCTAGGGACAAAATCGAACTAAGTTAACCTAAAATTCCTTTCTTCATCTACGATGAAGGCTGGAAATACATAAAAAGCATATTTGGCTGGCTTAAGTCATCGGCTAGCTTCTTCGTAGATGAACAAAGGAGGTTTAGGTTGACTTAGTTCGATTTTGGCCCTAGGCTCCTTTGTTCATTTCCGAAGAAGCCAGCCGATGACTTATGCCAGTCAAAAAAGCTCTTTATGTCCTTCCACCTTAACATGTTAGTCAATCTGCGGAAACCAGGGTCCACAGATTTCGAGAAAATTGTGAGCCAAATATCACCGCAGTGTTATTTAATTTCTATGGAAAAAAGTTAATATCTGAGAAATTCCCTGCATACAACAGGCGTTTTTTTTTTAAATTAGCAGATCGATTCAAAGACCTAAAATGGTAAAGACTAGACAAAATGCATTTTGAGCAAATGGTTTGTGTCTACAATACAAAGAGTAACAGCTCATGGCAGAGACATGTTAATATAAAAAGCACAATTACAGAAAGGAATAACAAATAAAATTTTGAAAAATCCAAAATTTTGGTTTTAAAATTGTATTCCATAAACTTTTCCAGTTAATTGCATATTGCCTTAGCGGTTTAAATCACTTAACATTGGTAACTATGTTGATACGATATCATGACAACAGAGTTATTTTCAAAGGGTTGCCATATTTTACTCTGTCTTGTCTTATCTTTATACTTCTATGTCTTTGATCGATTTAAGCGTAGGGTGAACTAGTCCGAAATGGAACTGAACCAACCTTAAGGTGAGAATACATACTACGCTTTTTTGACTGTTTTAAATATTTGATTGGCTTCTACGGAAATGAACAAAGGAACAATGGAGTTTTAGGTTGACTTAGTTCAATTTTGGGCTCCTAATTTATACTTGTTCGCCCTACACTCTTTTATTAAGCTGTTATCAGACGATAAGGGGTTTACATATGTGCTGTCACTTTTATTATCCATGTGTATTTCCGTGTGTATGTCAAAATTATTATTTTACATGTGACTTGTAATTCTTGCTATCACACACTTGCATATGTTATTTTTTTATGTCCTTTGGTAACACTGCATTTTCTGAAAATTTCTAAAAGAAGTATGACTTTTACCGAAAATTACATTTTTTATATTTTCACACAACAAATGAACAATACTTTTAAAATAATTATATTTTTCCGACAAAGACCTAAAATGGTAAAGACTAGACAAAATGCATTCTGAGCAAATGGTTTGTGGCTATACTACCTTGAATAAGAGTTCATGACAAAGGCATGTTAATATAAAAAACACAATTATATGAAAGAATGACAAATAAAAGTTTGGATAATCCAAAATATTAGTTTCAAAATTCTATTCCATATACCTTCCCAAATAATTGCATACTGCCTTAGCGGTTTAAATTGCTTAACATTGGTAACTATGTTGTTACGATATCATAACAACAGAGGTATTTTTCACAGGGTTGCCATATTTTACTCTGTCTTGTCCTATCTTTATACTTCTATGTCTTTGTTTCCGATGAAAATAGGGCTCGCTGTGATCGAAAAAGTTCCTACGTATTTCACAACTGAAATGTCGCTCATGTATCACACGATGTGTGCAACTTGTACATATGGAAAATTTGACACTACATATGTAAGACCATTATCGTCTGGTAGGTATTTTACGAAGAAGCCAGCCGATGTCCATGGTAAAATTAAAAAGTTAAAGTCAATTCAAATAAGCATTCCCATCTTTGTATTCGCTGTAATTTACTTTGTCAAATTTCACTGCAAAGAAAGCAGGTTCCCATCTCTGTTCTGTGTATGTACAACGGATTTATAAATATACGTTTTGACAATAAGATGTTGTCAAATGAATAATTTACAAAAAAAAATATTAAACATATGATTGCATGAATTTACCTTCTTAAAGGTGAGATTACGTAAAACGCTTTTTTAACTGGTTTAAGTCATCGGCTGCCTTTTTTGTAAAAGAACAAAGGAGCGTAGGGCGAGCAAGAATAAAATATTGGCCGAAATGGGAACCAAAACAACCTAAAATTCCTTTGTCCTTTTAAGCCAGCCGATTACTTAAGCCAGTCAAAAAAGCGTTTTATGTATTATCACCTTAATTCTACCATGCCGATGACTGAAGCCAGTAAAAAACTTGTTCTATGTGTTGTCACCTTAATTGTATGTGCATCTTCATACGCACTCGTATCGGATGCTATATAAGCAGCTTGGCATCAGGCATGGCATATTTTGTGATATATCTCTAAGGAATATAAGAGCCGTGCTCGAATTCTGCCGTGATTTTTCCTTTATAATTCGACATTTCTAAGACATGTCATGATGCCATGCTGCTTATATAGCAACACCTTTAATTGTATCTGCATCTTAACATCCCTTTATAATATGTCACTAAATATGCCATGCCATGATGCCAAGCTATTTACGTCACATTAAAAGGTTTTCTCCTACGTCAATTGTATTTTTTAAATGACAAATGGCTTAGCAATTATGTCAAAATGTCAATTTCAATTATGTCAAAATGTCACTCGTCATCTGTCTTCCACCAAAGCCCAAGTATCATTAAATGCCATAATGTCTATTAAAACCACTTATCAAAATAAATTCTGAATTAAACATTTGTGACGCTTGAAAAACTTTTTTGTGTGTTTTTTTTTGTCAACAATTCATTATTAATATTTTAATTTATATGAGTATTTGTTTTTCTTTTAACCATTTTGAAGACATTGACACCTATCGAACACAAGAACTGGCCCTTATCTATTATCTTATAGTATTTTCTTTTCAAGTACCTCAATATTGTAGAATATTAAAAGATAGCCGAATAGATTTTGTTTTGGCGATTATTTTGTGTTCGCGGTAAACATTTACAAGTGGTATTTCCAGTAGAATCCTATATAAATGAAACAAAAACGTTTGTTATTTATTGCTCGGTTCCAGAACCTGCAATAATATATACATGTTAATACGACAACCGATTTTTCCTTTATGATATCGAAGAAAATTGCAAAAATTGTAGATTCTTACAGACACTGGAACATAGCAAATACGAGTAGATTTTTGCAGGTTCTGGAAGAGAACTTATGAGCGAAATAAATGTGGGAACACATAAAACGTTTTTTTCACTGGAACAAAGGAACATACATAGGTCCAAAATCGAACTAGGTCAACCTGAAACATCTTTGTTTTTCTACGAAGAAGCCAGTCAATGACTTAAGCCAGTCCATGGCCCCATTTTAAAGGCGAGAATACATAAAACGATTTTTTGAATGGTTGTCATTGGTTGACTTTTTCACATGGTAGAAGAATACAGGTAGATGCGTCAACGCTTGGGAACATTGATATGTCAAAAGTTTTAAAATGATTTTTTCAAAAATTAGTAGATTTTTATATGTTTTCTTATACGAAGCCAATCAGAGGTTCATATGATATGAATTTTTCAACAATTTTAACGAATTTGAATCATTTTTCATTCAACATTTTCAATTTCAAAATTGGTTTGACAGTTCATTGTCCCATCAGCTGAGTCGATGCGACAACCTATATTCTTCTGTCATGCTTCTTGAAACATGAAACAAAGGCATTTTAGGGTGGCATAGTTCGATTTTGGCCCTACGCTTGTTTGTTCTTTTCCGAAGAAGCCAGCCGATGACTTAAGCCAGTCAAATAAGCGCTTATGCATTCCCATCTTTAGGTTAGCTTAGTTCAATTTATACTTGCTAACCCTACGCTCCTTTGTTCTTTTATGAAGAAATCAGCCGCTGTCTTAAGGTGAGAATACATACAGGGTGAAATAAAAAAACTGCAACAAAGTCAAACGAAATAATTTTTAATTTATTGAATTAAAGCAAGAAATGTCAGAAATAGAATCAAATTTTAGAATAACTTTAAGTTTGTTCGAATTGATCACCTTTGACACGAATTATGGCCTTCAAACGGGCAATGAAATCGTCAGACGCTGCCCGAATGCAGTTCTGCGGTCTCTTGGCCCATTTCCGATGAAGCGGTTGCTTGAGGTGATCGACATTTTGGTATTTTTTTGTGCTAACCTTGCTTTCAAAAATACTCCAGACACAGTAGTCCAATGGATTGCTATCCGTAGATTTTGGTGGCCATTGTGAGCTGAATGAATTAATGAAGCGAGAAACCTTATTTTGTAACCATTCTTGGGTGGCGCGTGCTGAGTGCCATGATACTGAGTCCTGTTGGAATGTCCAAGGTCTACGGCCAAAATGTTTGCCTGCCCAAGGCTTTAATACACCCTCCAGAATATTTTCGCGATAATATTCGGCATTTATTCTGATGCCACTCTCGATTAATACGAACGGAGAGCGACCATCGGCTGTTATGGCGGCCTACACCATCACCATGGCCGGTGCTGGAGTTCTGGTGGCCAACCGAAGGTGCACATTTTCAGCTGATCTCTTTAGCAAGTAATCACGATCATTTTGTTATATTTACAAACTGCTAGACATCGAATGTTTTCTTATCGGAGAAAACCAAATTCGGTAGTTCACCACTTTCGGCCAAGCGAAGCAACTCTTTAGCTCTTTTGAGTCTATTTTCTTTTCGTTGCGGTGTAAGTTCTTGCACTTTTTGGAATTTCAATGACTTTACCCCGAGTTTATTTTTCAATATTTGCCGAATGGAATATTGCGATATGTTCAGCTCACGAGCCATTTTCGGCCACTACGACGCGGGTTTCGATCTAGTCACTTCTTTACTTTTCGAACCATTTCTGCTGATGTTGCTGTTTTCTTCCATCCCACTTCCTTAACGTCGGGATACGCTACCAGTATCGCGGTAACGACCGATTTCACACTTAAATGCTGGAGTACTCTAACGATAGCCGCTTATGGGTTTCCAGCCAAATATAAAGAAATCACACTATCACGCCTGAATTCCATCACGAATAACTTTTTTTCTGGAAAATTCTCAATGAAATGGAATACTTTTAACAGATGTCGTACATGTGGCTTCGAAATTACGCCAGTCTGAAGTTGGTTGCATTTTTTTAAGCTTAAGTCATCGGCTGGCTTTTTTGTAGGGGATGGAGTTTTAGGTTGACTTAGTTTGATTTTGGTTCTACGCTCCTTGGTTATTTTCCGAAAAAGTCAGTCGATGACTTGAGTCAGTCCAAAAAGCCTTTTATGTATTCACACCTTAAGGCTGGAAATACATAAAGCGCATATTTGGCTGTCTTAAGTCATCGGCCGTCTTCTTCGTAAATGAACAAAAGAGTTTTAGGTTGACCTAGTTTGATTTTGGCCCTAGGCTCCTATGTTCATTTCCGAAGAAGCCAGCCGATGACTTAAGCCAGCCAAATAAGCGCTTTATGTATTCCCAGCTTAAGCCATCGGCCGGCTTCTTCGTAGAGGAACAAAGGAGTCTTAGGTTGACTTAGTTCGATTTTTGTCTTACACTCCTTTGTTTTTTTTTTCGATTTAACGATGGATTTAACGATGTCCGTCCGTCTTTCTGTTGAAATCACGATACAGCCCACATTATTTGACGTATGCAACATTTTTTTCACGGATTTATCTGAAAATTGGTATTTGTAGGTCATAACGGGTCCCTGTAAGTGTGGGAAAGCATTGCATGTGTAGGACCACGTTTTGGTATAGCCCCCATATGAAGGCACCTCCCGATATTAGGTATTTTAATTTTTTGCCACATATTTTTACGGATTTGTCTTAAAATTGGTATTTGTGGGTCATAATGGGTCCTAGTTCGTGTGGCGAGTCATTGTAATTATAGGTCCTCGTTTTGGTATAGGCCCCATCATGTAACGGTACCTCCCGATATTCGGTAATTTGATGATTTTTGCCACATTTTTTCACGGATTTGTCTGAAAATTGGTATTTGTAGGTCATAATGGGTTCTAGCTCCTTTGGCGAAACATTGCATGTGTAGGTCCACGATTTGGTATAGCCCCCATATAAAGGTACCCCCCGATATTCGGCATTTTAATGGTTTTTGGCACATTTCTTCTAATGTTTCCTTTACCCTAAGGTGGAGGGTATTTAAAGTTTGGCCCGGTCGAACTTAATGTTTTTTTAATTGTTCCTTTATGATATCGAAAAAAAAATTGCACGCCCATATTTTTTTCATATTTAATTCCAAGAGGTACACAATAAAAATATCACATAAAAATAACACAAGAACTCCCAACTGTCGCTAAAGATAACATTTACTTCCGATTTATTAATTGCTTCGACAAGTGTTATTTTCCTTACTTCTGTCTAGAGATTTATATTTGTTTAACATGTAATTTGTAACAAGCCTTTGGAGAACAGTACTCCACAGTACTATGACAGCTTATCATCTGACTACCAATGCACGTGGATATTTCCCTCAAGGCATTCCCAATTCTTTCCATATTTCATTATTAAAAATAACTTTCACCTTATCGGCGGATCTATGAAATATCAATTATTTTGAATATTGATAAAAAAGGTAATTTTTTCATACAGTAGATATGTGGCGTGCGTCTTACATCCGTCAACCACTTGACGACTATTTCAGTCTTCTTCTTGTCTACGAACATGGGTAGAGATAGCTTTGAAATATGACTAAGATTTTTCAAAATAGAAATCATCAAGATAAACGTTTAAATATATATTTCTTCTTTTTTCGAGTTAACATACACTTGTTTGGTTAAGTGAACATTCAAGAAAAACAAACAAGAACTAAAGAAGTAGGGTAATGAATGAAAAAAATCAAACAAAGACTCGTTTCTGATAGGAATTTCCGACATTTTTGTAAATAGCCAACATATCCGCACAGTTATCAAAATATAAGCAGATTTGTAGTTTATACCAAAATGTATGGCCATTTTAAAGTATGCTATGTTTCCTTTTTAAAAAACTGATCACAAATAATAGCTAAAAACCCCGAAATGTCAATATTTAAGGAGTTATGGCCATTTTAAAGTATGCTATTTTTCCTTTTTAAAAAAGTGATCACAAATAATAGCTAAAAGCCCCGAAATGTCAATATTTAAAGAGTTATGGCCATTTTAGAGTATGCTATTTTTCCCTTTTAAAAAAGTGAAAAAGTAAAAACCCCGAAATGTCAATATTTAAGGAGTTATGGCCATTTTAAAGTATGCTATTTTTCCCCTTTAAAAAATTGATCACAAATAATAGCTAAAAACCCCGAAATGTCAATATTTAAGGAGTTATGGCCATTTTAAAGTATGCTATTTTTCCTCTTTAGAAAACTGATCACAAATAATAGCTAAAAACCCCGAAATTTCAATATTTAAGGAGTTATGACCATTTTAAAGTATGCTATTTTTCCTCTTTAGAAAACTGATAACAAATAATAGCTAAAAACCCCGAAATGTCAATATTTAAGGAGTTATGACCATTTTAAAGTATGCTATTTTTCCTCTTTAGAAAACTGATCACAAATAATAGCTAAAAACCCCGAAATGTCAATATTTAAGGAGTTATGGCCATTTTAAAGTATGCTATTTTTCCTCTTTAGAAAACTGATCACAAATAATAGCTAAAAACCCCGAAATGTCAATATTTAAGGAGTTATGACCATTTTAAAGTATGCTATTTTTCCTCTTTAGAAAACTGATCACAAATAATAGCTAAAAACCCCGAAATGTCAATATTTAAGGAGTTATGGCCATTTTAAAGTATGCTATTTTTCCTCTTCAGAAAACTGATCACAAATAATAGCTAAAAACCCCGAAATGTCAATATTTAAGGAGTTATGGCCATTTTAAAGTATGCTATTTTTCCACTCTAAAAAAGTGATCACAAATAATAGCTAAAAACCCCGAAATGTCAATATTTAAGGAGTTATGGCCATTTTAAAGTATGCTATTTTTCCTTGTTAAAAAAGTGATCACAAATAATAGCTAAAAACCCCGAAATGTCAATATTTAAGGAGTTATGGCCATTTTAAAGTATGCTATTTTTCCTCTTCAGAAAACTGATCACAAATAATAGCTAAAAACCCCGAAATGTCAATATTTAAGGAGTTATGGCCATTTTAAAGTATGCTATTTTTCCTCTTTAGAAAACTGATCACAAATAATAGCTAAAAACCCCGAAATGTCAATATTTAAGGAGTTATGGCCATTTTAAAGTATGCTATTTTTCCTCTTCAGAAAACTGATCACAAATAATAGCTAAAAACCCCGAAATGTCAATATTTAAGGAGTTATGGCCATTTTAAAGTATGCTATTTTTCCTCTTTAGAAAACTGATCACAAATAATAGCTAAAAACCCCGAAATGTCAATATTTAAGGAGTTATGGCCATTTTAAAGTATGCTATTTTTCCTCTTCAGAAAACTGATCACAAATAATAGCTAAAAACCCCGAAATGTCAATATTTAAGGAGTTATGGCCATTTTAAAGTATGCTATTTTTCCTCTTCAGAAAACTGATCACAAATAATAGCTAAAAACCCCGAAATGTCAATATTTAAGGAGTTATGGCCATTTTAAAGTATGCTATTTTTCCTCTTTAGAAAACTGATCACAAATAATAGCTAAAAACCCCGAAATGTCAATATTTAAGGAGTTATGGCCATTTTAAAGTATGCTATTTTTCCTCTTCAGAAAACTGATCACAAATAATAGCTAAAAACCCCGAAATGTCAATATTTAAGGAGTTATGGCCATTTTAAAGTATGCTATTTTTCCTCTTTAGAAAACTGATCACAAATAATAGCTAAAAACCCCGAAATGTCAATATTTAAGGAGTTATGGCCATTTTAAAGTATGCTATTTTTCCTCTTTAGAAAACTGATCACAAATAATAGCTAAAAACCCCGAAATGTCAATATTTAAGGAGTTATGGCCATTTTAAAGTATGCTATTTTTCCACTCTAAAAAAGTGATCACAAATAATAGCTAAAAACCCCGAAATGTCAATATTTAAGGAGTTATGGCCATTTTAAAGTATGCTATTTTTCCTTGTTAAAAAAGTGATCACAAATAATAGCTAAAAACCCCGAAATGTCAATATTTAAGGAGTTATGGCCATTTTAAAGTATGCTATTTTTCCTCTTTAGAAAACTGATCACAAATAATAGCTAAAAACCCCGAAATGTCAATATTTAAGGAGTTATGGCCATTTTAAAGTATGCTATTTTTCCGCTTTAGAAAAATGATCACAAATAATAGCTAAAAACCCCGAAATGTCAATATTTAAGGAGTTATGGCCATTTTAAAGTATGCTATTTTTCCGCTTTAGAAAAATGATCACAAATAATAGCTAAAAACCCCGAAATGTCAATATTTAAGGAGTTATGGCCATTTTAAAGTATGCTATTTTTCCTTGTTAAAAAAGTGATCACAAATAATAGCTAAAAACCCCGAAATGTCAATATTTAAGGAGTTATGGCCATTTTAAAGTATGCTATTTTTCCTCTTTAAAAAAGTGATCACAAATAATAGCTAAAAACCCCGAAATGTCAATATTTAAGGAGTTATGGCCATTTTAAAGTATGCTATTTTTCCACTCTAAAAAAGTGATCACAAATAATAGCTAAAAACCCCGAAATGTCAATATTTAAGGAGTTATGGCCATTTTAAAGTATGCTATTTTTCCACTTTAGAAAAGTGATCACAAATAATAGCTAAAAACCCCGAAATGTCAATATTTAAGGAGTTATGGCCATTTTAAAGTATGCTATTTTTCCTTGTTAAAAAAGTGATCACAAATAATAGCTAAAAACCCCGAAATGTCAATATTTAAGGAGTTATGGCCATTTTAAAGTATGCTATTTTTCCTCTTTAAAAAAGTGATCACAAATAATAGCTAAAAACCCCGAAATGTCAATATTTAAGGAGTTATGGCCATTTTAAAGTATGCTATTTTTCCACTCTAAAAAAGTGATCACAAATAATAGCTAAAAACCCCGAAATGTCAATATTTAAGGAGTTATGGCCATTTTAAAGTATGCTATTTTTCCTCTTTAGAAAAATGATCACAAATAATAGCTAAAAACCCCGAAATGTCAATATTTAAGGAGTTATGGCCATTTTAAAGTATGCTATTTTTCCTTGTTAAAAAAGTGATCACAAATAATAGCTAAAAACCCCGAAATGTCAATATTTAAGGAGTTATGGCCATTTTAAAGTATGCTATTTTTCCTCTTCAGAAAACAGATCACAAATAATAGCTAAAAACCCCGAAATGTCAATATTTAAGGAGTTATGGCCATTTTAAAGTATGCTATTTTTCCGCTTTAGAAAAATGATCACAAATAATAGCTAAAAACCCCGAAATGTCAATATTTAAGGAGTTATGGCCATTTTAAAGTATGCTATTTTTCCTCTTTAGAAAACTGATCACAAATAATAGCTAAAAACCCCGAAATGTCAATATTTAAGGAGTTATGGCCATTTTAAAGTATGCTATTTTTCCTTTTTAAAAAAGTGATCACAAATAATAGCTAAAAACCCCGAAATGTCAATATTTAAGGAGTTATGGCCATTTTAAAGTATGCTATTTTTCCTCTTTAGAAAACTGATCACAAATAATAGCTAAAAACCCCGAAATGTCAATATTTAAGGAGTTATGGCCATTTTAAAGTATGCTATTTTTCCTTATTAAAAAAGTGATCACAAATAATAGCTAAAAACCCCGAAATGTCAATATTTAAGGAGTTATGGCCATTTTAAAGTATGCTATTTTTCCTTATTAAAAAAGTGATCACAAATAATAGCTAAAAACCCCGAAATGTCAATATTTAAGGAGTTATGGCCATTTTAAAGTATGCTATTTTTCCTTATTAAAAAAGTGATCACAAATAATAGCTAAAAACCCCGAAATGTCAATATTTAAGGAGTTATGGCCATTTTAAAGTATGCTATTTTTCCTTATTAAAAAAGTGGTCACAAATAATAGCTAAAAACCCCGAAATGTCAATATTTAAGGAGTTATGGCCATTTTAAAGTATGCTATTTTTCCTCTTAAGAAAACTGATCACAAATAATAGCTAAAAACCCCGAAATGTCAATATTTAAGGAGTTATGGCCATTTTAAAGTATGCTATTTTTCCTTATTAAAAAAGTGATCACAAATAATAGCTAAAAACCCCGAAATGTCAATATTTAAGGAGTTATGGCCATTTTAAAGTATGCTATTTTTCCTTTTTAAAAAAGTGATCACAAATAATAGCTAAAAACCCCGAAATGTCAATATTTAAGGAGTTATGGCCATTTTAAAGTATGCTATTTTTCCTCTTTAGAAAACTGATCACAAATAATAGCTAAAAACCCCGAAATGTCAATATTTAAGGAGTTATGGCCATTTTAAAGTATGCTATTTTTCCTCTTCAAAAAACTGATCACAAATAATAGCTAAAAACCCCGAAATGTCAATATTTAAGGAGTTATGGCCATTTTAAAGTATGCTATTTTTCCACTCTAAAAAGTGATCACAAATAATAGCTAAAAACCCCGAAATGTCAATATTTAAGGAGTTATGGCCATTTTAAAGTATGCTATTTTTCCTTATTAAAAAAGTGATCACAAATAATAGCTAAAAACCCCGAAATGTCAATATTTAAGGAGTTATGGCCATTTTAAAGTATGCTATTTTTCCTCTTCAGAAAACTGATCACAAATAATAGCTAAAAACCCCGAAATGTCAATATTTAAGGAGTTATGGCCATTTTAAAGTATGCTATTTTTCCTCTTTAGAAAACTGATCACAAATAATAGCTAAAAACCCCGAAATGTCAATATTTAAGGAGTTATGGCCATTTTAAAGTATGCTATTTTTCCGCTTTAGAAAAATGATCACAAATAATAGCTAAAAACCCCGAAATGTCAATATTTAAGGAGTTATGGCCATTTTAAAGTATGCTATTTTTCCTCTTCAGAAAACTGATCACAAATAATAGCTAAAAACCCCGAAATGTCAATATTTAAGGAGTTATGGCCATTTTAAAGTATGCTATTTTTCCTTGTTAAAAAAGTGATCACAAATAATAGCTAAAAACCCCGAAATGTCAATATTTAAGGAGTTATGGCCATTTTAAAGTATGCTATTTTTCCTCTTCAGAAAACTGATCACAAATAATAGCTAAAAACCCCGAAATGTCAATATTTAAGGAGTTATGGCCATTTTAAAGTATGCTATTTTTCCGCTTTAGAAAAATGATCACAAATAATAGCTAAAAACCCCGAAATGTCAATATTTAAGGAGTTATGGCCATTTTAAAGTATGCTATTTTTCCTCTTAAGAAAACTGATCACAAATAATAGCTAAAAACCCCGAAATGTCAATATTTAAGGAGTTATGGCCATTTTAAAGTATGCTATTTTTCCTCTTAAGAAAACTGATCACAAATAATAGCTAAAAACCCCGAAATGTCAATATTTAAGGAGTTATGGCCATTTTAAAGTATGCTATTTTTCCTCTTTAGAAAACTGATCACAAATAATAGCTAAAAACCCCGAAATGTCAATATTTAAGGAGTTATGGCCATTTTAAAGTATGCTATTTTTCCTCTTCAGAAAACTGATCACAAATAATAGCTAAAAACCCCGAAATGTCAATATTTAAGGAGTTATGGCCATTTTAAAGTATGCTATTTTTCCTCTTCAGAAAACTGATCACAAATAATAGCTAAAAACCCCGAAATGTCAATATTTAAGGAGTTATGGCCATTTTAAAGTATGCTATTTTTCCACTCTAAAAAAGTGATCACAAATAATAGCTAAAAACCCCGAAATGTCAATATTTAAGGAGTTATGGCCATTTTAAAGTATGCTATTTTTCCTCTTTAGAAAAATGATCACAAATAATAGCTAAAAAACCCCGAAATGTCAATATTTAAGGAGTTATGGCCATTTTAAAGTATGCTATTTTTCCACTCTAAAAAAGTGATCACAATAATAGCTAAAAACCCCGAAATGTCAATATTTAAGGAGTTATGGCCATTTTAAAGTATGCTATTTTTCCGCTTTAGAAAAATGATCACAAATAATAGCTAAAAACCCGAAATGTCAATATTTAAGGAGTTATGGCCATTTTAAAGTATGCTATTTTTCCTTGTTAAAAAAGTGATCACAAATAATAGCTAAAAACCCCGAAATGTCAATATTTAAGGAGTTATGGCCATTTTAAAGTATGCTATTTTTCCTTATTAAAAAAGTGATCACAAATAATAGCTAAAAACCCCGAAATGTCAATATTTAAGGAGCTATGGCCATTTTAAAGTATGCTATTTTCCTTTTTAAAAAAGTGATCACAAATAATAGCTAAAAACCCCGAAATGTCAATATTTAAGGAGTTATGGCCATTTTAAAGTATGCTATTTTTCCGCTTTAGAAAAATGATCACAAATAATAGCTAAAAACCCCGAAATGTCAATATTTAAGGAGTTATGGCCATTTTAAAGTATGCTATTTTTCCTCTTCAGAAAACTGATCACAAATAATAGCTAAAAACCCCGAAATGTCAATATTTAAGGAGTTATGGCCATTTTAAAGTATGCTATTTTCCTTGTTAAAAAAGTGATCACAAATAATAGCTAAAAACCCCGAAATGTCAATATTTAAGGAGTTATGGCCATTTTAAAGTATGCTATTTTTCCTCTTCAGAAAACTGATCACAAATAATAGCTAAAAACCCCGAAATGTCAATATTTAAGGAGTTATGGCCATTTTAAAGTATGCTATTTTTCCACTCTAAAAAGTGATCACAAATAATAGCTAAAAACCCCGAAATGTCAATATTTAAGGAGTTATGGCCATTTTAAAGTATGCTATTTTTCCGCTTTAGAAAAATGATCACAAATAATAGCTAAAAACCCCGAAATGTCAATATTTAAGGAGTTATGGCCATTTTAAAGTATGCTATTTTTCCTTGTTAAAAAAGTGATCACAAATAATAGCTAAAAACCCCGAAATGTCAATATTTAAGGAGTTATGGCCATTTTAAAGTATGCTATTTTTCCTCTTCAGAAAACTGATCACAAATAATAGCTAAAAACCCCGAAATGTCAATATTTAAGGAGTTATGGCCATTTTAAAGTATGCTATTTTTCCGCTTTAGAAAAATGATCACAAATAATAGCTAAAAACCCCGAAATGTCAATATTTAAGGAGTTATGGCCATTTTAAAGTATGCTATTTTTCCTTGTTAAAAAAGTGATCACAAATAATAGCTAAAAAACCCCGAAATGTCAATATTTAAGGAGTTATGGCCA
Organism: Musca domestica; assembly: GCF_030504385.1. Classification (NCBI taxonomy): domain Eukaryota; kingdom Metazoa; phylum Arthropoda; class Insecta; order Diptera; family Muscidae; genus Musca; species Musca domestica. The sequence goes on along the minus strand of NW_026712207.1, from coordinate 1,580,522 downwards.
TTTTAAAGTATGCTATTTTTCCTTGTTAAAAAAGTGATCACAAATAATAGCTAAAAACCCCGAAATGTCAATATTAAGGAGTTATGGCCATGTTAAAGTATGCTATTTTTCCGCTTTAGAAAAATGATCACAAATAATAGCTAAAAACCCCGAAATGTCAATATTTAAGGAGTTATGGCCATTTTAAAGTATGCTATTTTTCCTTTTTAAAAAAGTGATCACAAATAATAGCTAAAAACCCCGAAATGTCAATATTTAAGGAGTTATGGCCATTTTAAAGTATGCTATTTTTCCTCTTTAAAAAACTGATCACAAATAATAGCTAAAAACCCCGAAATGTCAATATTTAAGGAGTTATGGCCATTTTAAAGTATGCTATTTTTCCTTATTAAAAAAGTGATCACAAATAATAGCTAAAAACCCCGAAATGTCAATATTTAAGGAGTTATGGCCATTTTAAAGTATGCTATTTTTCCTCTTTAGAAAACTGATCACAAATAATAGCTAAAAACCCCGAAATGTCAATATTTAAGGAGTTATGGCCATTTTAAAGTATGCTATTTTTCCTTATTAAAAAAGTGATCACAAATAATAGCTAAAACCCCGAAATGTCAATATTTAAGGAGTTATGGCCATTTTAAAGTATGCTATTTTTCCTTATTAAAAAAGTGATCACAAATAATAGCTAAAAACCCCGAAATGTCAATATTTAAGGAGTTATGGCCATTTTAAAGTATGCTATTTTTCCTTATTAAAAAAGTGATCACAATAATAGCTAAAAACCCCGAAATGTCAATATTTAAGGAGTTATGGCCATTTTAAAGTATGCCATTTTTCATATTAAAAAGTGGTCACAAATAATAGCTAAAAACCCCGAAATGTCAATATTTAAGGAGTTATGGCCATTTTAAAGTATGCTATTTTTCCTCTTAAGAAAACTGATCACAAATAATAGCTAAAAACCCCGAAATGTCAATATTTAAGGAGTTATGGCCATTTTAAAGTATGCTATTTTTCCTTATTAAAAAAGTGATCACAAATAATAGCTAAAAACCCCGAAATGTCAATATTTAAGGAGTTATGGCCATTTTAAAGTATGCTATTTTTCCTTTTTAAAAAAGTGATCACAAATAATAGCTAAAAACCCCGAAATGTCAATATTTAAGGAGTTATGGCCATTTTAAAGTATGCTATTTTTCCTCTTTAGAAAAGTGATCACAAATAATAGCTAAAAACCCCGAAATGTCAATATTTAAGGAGTTATGGCCATTTTAAAGTATGCTATTTTTCCTTATTAAAAAAGTGATCACAAATAATAGCTAAAAACCCGAAATGTCAATATTTAAGGAGTTATGGCCATTTTAAAGTATGCTATTTTTCCTTATTAAAAAAGTGATCACAAATAATAGCTAAAAACCCCGAAATGTCAATATTTAAGGAGTTATGGCCATTTTAAAGTATGCTATTTTTCCTTATTAAAAAAGTGATCACAAATAATAGCTAAAAACCCCGAAATGTCAATATTTAAGGAGTTATGGCCATTTTAAAGTATGCTATTTTTCCTCTTTAGAAAACTGATCACAAATAATAGCTAAAAACCCCGAAATGTCAATATTTAAGGAGTTATGGCCATTTTAAAGTATGCTATTTTTCCTTATTAAAAAAGTGATCACAAATAATAGCTAAAAACCCCGAAATGTCAATATTTAAGGAGTTATGGCCATTTTAAAGTATGCTATTTTTCCTTATTAAAAAAGTGGTCACAAATAATAGCTAAAAACCCCGAAATGTCAATATTTAAGGAGTTATGGCCATTTTAAAGTATGCTATTTTTCCTTATTAAAAAAGTGATCACAAATAATAGCTAAAAACCCCGAAATGTCAATATTTAAGGAGTTATGGCCATTTTAAAGTATGCTATTTTTCCTTATTAAAAAAGTGGTCACAAATAATAGCTAAAAACCCCGAAATGTCAATATTTAAGGAGTTATGGCCATTTTAAAGTATGCTATTTTTCCTCTTAAGAAAACTGATCACAAATAATAGCTAAAAACCCCGAAATGTCAATATTTAAGGAGTTATGGCCATTTTAAAGTATGCTATTTTTCCTTATTAAAAAAGTGATCACAAATAATAGCTAAAAACCCCGAAATGTCAATATTTAAGGAGTTATGGCCATTTTAAAGTATGCTATTTTTCCTCTTTAGAAAACTGATCACAAATAATAGCTAAAAACCCCGAAATGTCAATATTTAAGGAGTTATGGCCATTTTAAAGTATGCTATTTTTCCTTATTAAAAAAGTGATCACAAATAATAGCTAAAAACCCCGAAATGTCAATATTTAAGGAGCTATGGCCATTTTAAAGTATGCTATTTTTCCTTTTTAAAAAAGTGATCACAAATAATAGCTAAAAACCCCGAAATGTCAATATTTAAGGAGTTATGGCCATTTTAAAGTATGCTATTTTTCCTCTTTAGAAAACTGATCACAAATAATAGCTAAAAACCCCGAAATGTCAATATTTAAGGAGTTATGGCCATTTTAAAGTATGCTATTTTTCCTTTTTAAAAAAGTGATCACAAATAATAGCTAAAAACCCCGAAATGTCAATATTTAAGGAGTTATGACCATTTTAAAGTATGCTATTTTCCTTATTAAAAAAGTGATCACAAATAATAGCTAAAAACCCCGAAATGTCAATATTTAAGGAGTTATGGCCATTTTAAAGTATGCTATTTTTCCTTTTTAAAAAAGTGATCACAAATAATAGCTAAAAACCCCGAAATGTCAATATTTAAGGAGTTATGGCCATTTTAAAGTATGCTATTTTCCTCTTTAGAAAACTGATCACAAATAATAGCTAAAAACCCCGAAATGTCAATATTTAAGGAGTTATGGCCATTTTAAAGTATGCTATTTTTCCTTATTAAAAAAGTGATCACAAATAATAGCTAAAAACCCCGAAATGTCAATATTTAAGGAGTTATGGCCATTTTAAAGTATGCTATTTTTCCTTGTTAAAAAAGTGATCACAAATAATAGCTAAAAACCCCGAAATGTCAATATTTAAGGAGCTATGGCCATTTTAAAGTATGCTATTTTTCCTTTTAAAAAAGTGATCACAAATAATAGCTAAAAACCCCGAAATGTCAATATTTAAGGAGTTATGGCCATTTTAAAGTATGCTATTTTTCCTCTTTAGAAAACTGATCACAAATAATAGCTAAAAACCCCGAAATGTCAATATTTAAGGAGTTATGGCCATTTTAAAGTATGCTATTTTTCCTTTTAAAAAAGTGATCACAAATAATAGCTAAAAACCCCGAAATGTCAATATTTAAGGAGTTATGACCATTTTAAAGTATGCTATTTTTCCTTATTAAAAAAGTGATCACAAATAATAGCTAAAAACCCCGAAATGTCAATATTTAAGGAGTTATGGCCATTTTAAAGTATGCTATTTTTCCTTTTAAAAAAGTGATCACAAATAATAGCTAAAAACCCCGAAATGTCAATATTTAAGGAGTTATGGCCATTTTAAAGTATGCTATTTTTCCTCTTTAAAAACTGATCACAAATAATAGCTAAAAACCCCGAAATGTCAATATTTAAGGAGTTATGGCCATTTTAAAGTATGCTATTTTTCCTTATTAAAAAGTGATCACAAATAATAGCTAAAAACCCCGAAATGTCAATATTAAGGAGTTATGGCCATTTTAAAGTATGCTATTTTTCCTTATTAAAAAAGTGATCACAAATAATAGCTAAAAACCCCGAAATGTCAATATTTAAGGAGTTATGGCCATTTTAAAGTATGCTATTTTTCCTTATTAAAAAAGTGATCACAAATAATAGCTAAAAACCCCGAAATGTCAATATTTAAGGAGCTATGGCCATTTTAAAGTATGCTATTTTTCCTTTTTAAAAAGTGATCACAAATAATAGCTAAAAACCCCGAAATGTCAATATTTAAGGAGTTATGGCCATTTTAAAGTATGCTATTTTTCCTCTTTAGAAAACTGATCACAAATAATAGCTAAAAACCCCGAAATGTCAATATTTAAGGAGTTATGGCCATTTTAAAGTATGCTATTTTTCCTTATTAAAAAAGTGATCACAAATAATAGCTAAAAACCCCGAAATGTCAATATTTAAGGAGTTATGGCCATTTAAAGTATGCTATTTTTCCTTATTAAAAAAGTGATCACAAATAATAGCTAAAAACCCCGAAATGTCAATATTTAAGGAGTTATGGCCATTTTAAAGTATGCTATTTTCCTTATTAAAAAAGTGATCACAAATAATAGCTAAAAACCCCGAAATGTCAATATTTAAGGAGCTATGGCCATTTTAAAGTATGCTATTTTTCCCTTTTTAAAAAAGTGATCACAAATAATAGCTAAAAACCCCCGAAATGTCAATATTTAAGGAGTTATGGCCATTTTAAAGTATGCTATTTTTCCTCTTTAGAAAACTGATCACAAATAATAGCTAAAAACCCCGAAATGTCAATATTTAAGGAGTTATGGCCATTTAAAGTATGCTATTTTTCCTTTTTAAAAAAGTGATCACAAATAATAGCTAAAAACCCCGAAATGTCAATATTTAAGGAGTTATGACCATTTTAAAGTATGCTATTTTTCCTTATTAAAAAAGTGATCACAAATAATAGCTAAAAACCCCGAATGTCAATATTTAAGGAGTTATGGCCATTTTAAAGTATGCTATTTTTCCTTATTAAAAAAGTGATCACAAATAATAGCTAAAAACCCCGAAATGTCAATATTAAGGAGTTATGGCCATTTTAAAGTATGCTATTTTTCCTTTTTAAAAAAGTGATCACAAATAATAGCTAAAAACCCCGAAATGTCAATATTTAAGGAGTTATGACCATTTTAAAGTATGCTATTTTCCTTATTAAAAAGTGATCACAAATAATAGCTAAAAAACCCCGAAATGTCAATATTAAGGAGTTATGGCCATTTTAAAGTATGCTATTTTTCCTCTTAAGAAACTGATCACAAATAATAGCTAAAAACCCCGAAATGTCAATATTTAAGGAGTTATGGCCATTTTAAAGTATGCTATTTTTCCTTATTAAAAAAGTGATCACAAATAATAGCTAAAACCCCGAAATGTCAATATTTAAGGAGCTATGGCCATTTTAAAGTATGCTATTTTTCCTTTTTAAAAAAGTGATCACAAATAATAGCTAAAAACCCCGAAATGTCAATATTTAAGGAGTTATGGCCATTTTAAAGTATGCTATTTTTCCTTATTAAAAAAGTGATCACAAATAATAGCTAAAAACCCCGAAATGTCAATATTTAAGGAGTTATGGCCATTTTAAAGTATGCTATTTTTCCTTATTAAAAAAGTGATCACAAATAATAGCTAAAAACCCCGAAATGTCAATATTTAAGGAGTTATGGCCATTTTAAAGTATGCTATTTTTCCTCTTAAGAAAACTGATCACAAATAATAGCTAAAAACCCCGAAATGTCAATATTTAAGGAGTTATGGCCATTTAAAGTATGCTATTTTTCCTTATTAAAAAAGTGATCACAAATAATAGCTAAAAACCCCGAAATGTCAATATTTAAGGAGTTATGGCCATTTTAAAGTATGCTATTTTTCCTTATAAAAAGTGATCACAAATAATAGCTAAAAACCCCGAAATGTCAATATTTAAGGAGTTATGGCCATTTTAAAGTATGCTATTTTTCCTCTTAAGAAAACGTGATCACAAATAATAGCTAAAAACCCCGAAATGTCAATATTTTAAGGAGTTATGGCCATTTTAAAGTATGCTATTTTTCCTTATTAAAAAAGTGATCACAAATAATAGCTAAAAACCCCGAAATGTCAATATTTTAAGGAGTTATGGCCATTTTAAAGTATGCTATTTTTCCTTATTAGAAAAGTGATCACAAATAATAGCTAAAAAACCCCGAAATGTCAATATTTAAGGAGTTATGGCCATTTTAAAAGTATGCTATTTTTCCTTTTAAAAAAGTGATCACAAATAATAGCTAAAAACCCCGAAATGTCAATATTTAAGGAGTTATGGCCATTTTAAAGTATGCTATTTTTCCTTATTAAAAAAGTGATCACAAATAATAGCTAAAAACCCCGAAATGTCAATATTTAAGGAGTTATGGCCATTTTAAAGTATGCTATTTTTCCACTCTAAAAAAGTGATCACAAATAATAGCTAAAAACCCGAAATGTCAATATTTAAGGGAGTTATGGCCATTTTAAAGTATGCTATTTTTCACTCTAGAAAAACTGATCACAAATAATAGCTAAAAACCCCCGAAATGTCAATATTTAAGGAGTTATGGCCATTTTAAAGTATGCTATTTTTCCTCTTAAAAAAGTGATCACAAATAATAGCTAAAAACCCCGAAATGTCAATATTTAAGGAGTTATGGACATTTTAAAGTATGCTATTTTTCCTCTTTAAAAAAGTGATCACAAATAATAGCTAAAAACCCCGAAATGTCAATATTTAAGGAGTTATGGCCATTTTAAAGTATGCTATTTTTCCTTATTAAAAAAGTGATCACAAATAATAGCTAAAAACCCCGAAATGTCAATATTTAAGGAGTTATGGCCATTTAAAGTATGCTATTTTTCCTTTTTAAAAAAGTGATCACAAATAATAGCTAAAAACCCCGAAATGTCAATATTTAAGGAGTTATGGACCATTTTAAAGTATGCTATTTTTCCTTATTAAAAAAGTGATCACAAATAATAGCTAAAACCCCGAAATGTCAATATTTAAGGAGTTATGGCCATTTTAAAGTATGCTATTTTTCCTCTTAAGAAAACTGATCACAAATAATAGCTAAAAACCCCGAAATGTCAATATTTAAGGAGTTATGGCCATTTTAAAGTATGCTATTTTTCCTTATTAAAAAAGTGATCACAAATAATAGCTAAAAACCCCGAAATGTCAATATTTAAGGAGTTATGGCCATTTTAAAGTATGCTATTTTTTCCTTATTAAAAAAGTGATCACAAATAATAGCTAAAAACCCCGAAATGTCAATATTTAAGGAGTTATGGCCATTTTAAAGTATGCTATTTTTCCCTCTTAAAAAATGATCACAAATAATAGCTAAAAACCCCGAAATGTCAATATTTAAGGAGTTATGGCCATTTTAAGTATGCTATTTTTCCTTATTAAAAAAGTGATCACAAATAATAGCTAAAAACCCCGAAATGTCAATATTTAAGGAGTTATGGCCATTTTAAAGTATGCTATTTTTCCTTATTAGAAAAGTGATCACAAATAATAGCTAAAAACCCCGAAATGTCAATATTTAAGGAGTTATGGCCATTTTAAAGTATGCTATTTTCCTTTTTAAAAAAGTGATCACAAATAATAGCTAAAAACCCCGAAATGTCAATATTTAAGGAGTTATGGACCATTTTTAAAGTATGCTATTTTTCCTTATTAAAAAGTGATCACAAATAATAGCTAAAAACCCGAAATGTCAATATTTAAGGAGTTATGGCCATTTTAAAGTATGCTATTTTTCCTCTTAAGAAAACTGATCACAAATAATAGCTAAAAACCCCGAAATGTCAATATTTAAGGAGTTATGGCCCATTTTAAAGTATGCTATTTTCCTATTAAAAAGTGATCACAAATATAGCTAAAAACCCCGAATGTCAATATTTAAGGAGTTATGGCCATTTTAAAGTATGCTATTTTCCTTATTAATAAAAGTGATCACCAAATAATAGCTAAAACCCCGAAATGTCAATATTTAGGAGTTATGGCCATTTTAAAGTATGCTATTTTTCACTCTTAAGAAAACTGATCACAAATAATAGCTAAAAACCCCGAAATGTCAATATTTAAGGAGTTATGGCCATTTAAAGTATGCTATTTTTCCTCTTAAGAAACTGATCACAAATAATAGCTAAAAACCCCGAAATGTCAATATTTAAGGAGTTATGGCCATTTTAAAGTATGCTATTTTTCCTCTTAAGAACAAGCTGATCACAAATAATAGCTAAAACCCCGAAATGTCAAATTTAAGGAGGTTATGGCCATTTTAAAGTATGCCTATTTTTCCCTCTTTAGAAAACTGATCACAAATAATAGCTAAAAACCCCGAATGTCAATATTTAAGGAGTTATGGTCATTTTAAGTATGCTATTTTTCCTCTTAAGAAAACTGATCACAATAATAGCTAAAAACCCCCGAAATGTCAATATTAAGGAGTTATGGCCATTTTAAAGTATGCTATTTTTCCTCTTAAGAAAACTGATCACAAATAATAGCAAAAAACCCCGAAATGTCAAATTTAAGGAGTTATGGCCATTTTAAAGTATGCTATTTTTCCTTATTAAAAAAGTGATCACAAATAATAGCTAAAAACCCCGAAATGTCAATATTTAAGGAGTTATGGCCATTTTAAAGTATGCTATTTTTCCCTCTTAAGAAAACTGATCACTAATAATAGCTAAAAACCCCGAAATGTCAATATTTAAGGAGTTATGGCCATTTTAAAAGTATGCTATTTTTCCTCTTAAGAAAACTGATCACAAATAATAGCTAAAAAACCCCGAAATGTCAATATTTAAGGAGTTATGGCATTTTAAAGTAGCTATTTTTCCTTATTAAAAAAGTGATCACAAATATAGCTAAAAAACCCCGAATGTTCAATATTTAAGGAGTTTGGCCATTTTAAAGTATGCTATTTTCCTTTTAAGAAAACTGATCACAAATAATAGCTAAAAACCCCGAAATGTCAATATTAAGGAGTTATGGCCATTTTAAAGTATGCTATTTTTCCTTCTTCAAAAAAAGTGATCACAAATAATAGCTAAAAAACCCCGAAATGTCAATATTTAAGGAGTTATGGCCATTTTAAAGTATGCTATTTTCCTCTTAAGAAAACTGATCACAAATAATAGCTAAAACCCCGAAATGTCAATATTTAAGGAGTTATGGCCATTTTAAAAGTATGCTATTTTTCCCTCTTAAAAAACTGATCACAAATAATAGCTAAAAAACCCCGAAATGTCAATATTTAAGAAGTTATGGCCATTTTAAAGTATGCTATTTTTCCTCTAAGAAAACTGATCACAAATAATAGCTAAAAACCCCGAAATGTCAATATTTAAGGAGTTATGGCCATTTTAAAGTATGCTATTTTCCTCTTAAAAAATGATCACAAATAATAGCTAAAAACCCCGAAATGTCAATATTAAGGAGTTATGGCCATTTTAAAGTACTATTTTTCCTTATTAAAAAGTGATCACAAATAATAGCTAAAAACCCCGAAATGTCAATATTTAAGGAGTTATGTCATTTTAAGGAGTTATGGGCATTTTAAAGATATTTCCTATTAAAAAGTTTTTTTTTCCTTTTTAAAAAAGTGATCACAAATAATAGCTAAAAACCCCGAAATGTCAATATTTAAGGAGTTATGGCCATTTTAAAGTATGCTATTTTTCCTCTTAAGAAAACTGATCACAAATAATAGCTAAAAACCCGAAATGTCAATATTTAAGGAGTTATGGCCATTTTAAAGTATGCTATTTTTCCTCTTAAAAATGATCACAAATAATAGCTAAAAACCCCGAAATGTCAATATTTAAGGAGGTATGGCCATTTTAAAGTATGCTATTTTCCTCTTAGAAAACTGATCACAATAATAGCTAAAAACCCCGAAATGTCAATATTAAGGAGTTATGGCCATTTTAAAGTATGCTATTTTTCCTTTAAGAAAACTGATCACAAATAATAGCTAAAAACCCCGAAATGTCAATATTTAAGGAGTTATGGCCATTTTAAGTATGTGCTATTTTTCCTCTTAAGAAAACTGATCACAATATAGCTAAAAAACCCCGAAATGTCATATTTAAGGAGTTATGGCCATTTTAAAGTATGCTATTTTTCCTTCTTAAAAAAATGATCACAAATAATAGCTAAAAACCCCGAAATGTCAATATTTAGGAGGTATGGCCATTTTAAAGTATGCTATTTTTCTTATTTAAAAACTGATCACAAAAATAGCTAAAAACCCCGAAATGTCAATATTTAAGGAGTTATGGCCATTTAAAGTATGCTATTTTTCTTTAAAAAAAGTGATCACAAATAATAGCTAAAAACCCGAAATGTCAATATTTAAGGAGTTATGGCCATTTTAAGTATGCTATTTTTCTCTTTAGAAAACTGATCACAATAATAGCTAAAAACCCCGAAATGTCAATATTTAAGGAGTTATGGCCATTTTAAAGTATGCTATTTTTCCTTCTTAAAAAAGTGATCACAAATAATAGCTAAAAACCCCGAAATGTCAATATTTAAGGAGTTATGGCCATTTTAAAGTATGCTATTTTTCTTATTAAAAAAAGTGATCACAAAAATAGCTAAAACCCCGAAATGTCAATATTAAGGAGTTATGGCCATTTTAAAGTATGCTATTTTTCTCTTAAGAAAAATGATCACAATAATAGCTAAAAACCCCGAAATGTCAATATTTAAGGAGTTATGGCCATTTTAAAGATGCTATTTTTCCTTTTAAAAAATGATCAAAATAATAGCTAAAAACCCCGAAATGTCATATTAAGGAGTTATGGCCATTTTAAAGTATGCTATTTTTCCTTTAAAAAAGTGATCACAAATAATAGCTAAAAACCCCGAAATGTCAATATTTAAGGAGTTATGGCCATTTTAAAGTATGCTATTTTCCTCTTAAAAAACTGATCACAAATAATAGCTAAAAACCCCGAAATGTCAATATTTAAGGAGTTATGGCCATTTTAAAGTATGCTATTTTTCCTCTTCAGAAAACTGATCACAAATAATAGCTAAAAACCCCGAAATGTCAATATTTAAGGAGTTATGGCCATTTTAAAGTATGCTATTTTCCTTTAAAAACTGATCACAAAAAATAGCTAAAAACCCCGAAATGTCAATATTTAAGGAGTTATGGCCATTTTAAAGTATGCTATTTTTCCTTTTAAAAAATGATCACAAATAATAGCTAAAAACCCCGAAATGTCAATATTTAAGGAGTTATGGCCATTTTAAAGTATTATTTTCCTTTTAAAAAGTGATCACAAATAATAGCTAAAAAACCCGAAATGTCAATATTTAAGGAGTTATGGCCATTTTAAAGTATGCTATTTTTCCTTTTAAAAAAGTGATCACAAAATAGCTAAAACCCCGAAATGTCATATTTAAGGAGTTATGGCCATTTTAACGTATGCTATTTTCCTTTAAAAAAGTGATCACAAATAATAGCTAAAAAACCCGAAAATGTCAATATTTAAGGAGTTATGGCCATTTTAAAGTATGCTATTTTCCTCTTTAAAAAATGATCACAAATAATAGCTAAAAACCCCGAAATGTCAATATTTAAGGAGTTATGGCCATTTTAAAGTATGCTATTTTCCTCTTAAGAAAACTGATCACAAATAATAGCTAAAAACCCCGAAAAGTCAATATTTAAGGAGTTCTGGCCATTTTAAAGTATGCTATTTTTCCTCTTAAGAAAACTGATCACAAATAATAGCTAAAAACCCCGAAATGTCAATATTTAAGGAGTTTGGCCATTTTAAAGTATGCTATTTTTCTTTTAAAAACTGATCACAAATATAGCTAAAAACCCCGAAATGTCATATTTAAGGAGTATGGCCATTTTAAATATGCTATTTTTCTCTTTAAAAAACTGATCACAATAATAGCTAAAAACCCCGAAATGTCAATATTAAGGAGTTATGGCCATTTAAAGTATGCTATTTTTCTCTTAAAAAAGTGATCACAAATAATAGCTAAAAAAACCCGAAATGTCAATATTTAAGGAGTTATGGCCATTTTAAAGTATGCTATTTTTCCTCTTAAGAAAACTGATCACAAAAAATAATAGCAAAAAACCCGAAATGTCAATATTTAAGGAGTTATGGCCTTTTAAAGTATGCTATTTCCTCTTTTAAAAAATGATCACAAATAATAGCTAAAAAACCCCGAAATGTCATATTTAAGGAGTTATGGCCATTTAAAGTATGCTATTTTTCCTCTTTAGAAAATGATCACAAATAATAGCTAAAAACCCCGAAATGTCAATATTTAAGGAGTTATGGCCATTTTAAAGTATGCTATTTTTCCCTCTTAAAAAAATGATCAAACTATAGCAAAAACCCCGAAATGTCAATATTTAAGGAGTTATGGCCATTTTAAAGTATGCTATTTTCCTTATTAAAAAGTGATCACAAATAATAGCTAAAAACCCCGAAATGTCATATTTAGGAGTTATGGCCATTTTAAAAGTATGCTATTTTTCCTCTAAGAAAAATGATCAAAATAATAGCTAAAAACCCGAAATGTCAATATTTAAGGAGTTATGGCCATTTTAAAGTATGCTTTTTCCTCTTAAAAAACTGATCACAATAATAGCTAAAAACCCCGAAATGTCAATATTTAAGGAGTTATGGCCATTTTAAGTATGCTATTTTTCGCTTTAAAAAGTGATCACAAATAATAGCTAAAAACCCCGAAAATGTCAATATTTAAGGAGTTATGGCCATTTTAAGTATGCTATTTTTT